>NC_051212.1:13942892-14142202 GCF_015220715.1 Pygocentrus nattereri
CATCGCAGGGCAGACAGACAGACAGACACAGACAGTCACTCACACCTAGGGGCATGTCCAATTGACCTGACTTCACTTTATTTTTCTTAAACAGGTTTATTAAAATTTTGGATTAACCGAGAGCGCTGTAGTTGGTCATTAATAAAAATAATCCTCAAAAATAAGACTTGCCTAATAATTGTGCACAGTGTACACAATTTACTGTCTTGTGAATAAACTGCATGTGTAACATTTAGAAGCAGAGCATTAAAAGCAGTTCAGTGTTTCAAAGTAATAACAGCAGAAAGACTTTGTGAATCTTAATGATTGGCTTTCGTCGGTTATTTCATCATTAACAGTGATAAAGAAGTAATATTTCACCACTTTACTTTGAGGGCCACAAACATGAAGCCATGAAGAAGTGATGCTTTAGTAAAGCTGAATATATAACTGAGCCCTCTATGAGGCGGTGACTCAGCATTCAGTCTTTCTATTTAGCTCCTGACCATCATGAAGACCCTATGAACATCATGAAGACCCTATGAACATCATGACAACTGATTTTTACATATTATTAAGCTTTAAACAATATTTTCACCCTTTGTCATGATTGGCTCCTCCCAGTCCTGTCCATGTGCTCATGTTTTGGTTTAGCCCTTGTTTTGTGACTCTGCCCCTGATTGTTTTCACCTGTCCCTCGTCTTCCCGGTGTGTATTTAAGCCCTGAGTCTGCCCTTTGTTTTCGCTGGTCTTTGTATTGGTCTTTGTTTGATGTTTGCTTTGTTTCAATCTCTGTCTGTGTAGTTGGTTTGATTCTGGTGTCGGTCATGTCGGCCCCACGATCTCTCCGTATTGGCTCTCTGACCCTGGACTGTCTCCACCCTGATTTTGGATTTGCCCTTAATAAATCCCGCTTATCTCAGCACGTGCGTCCGGCTCCTCGCTCCACGTTACACCCTTATTATCTTTTCATTATTTATCTGTGTTTTTCAAGGTGGATTTCACTGGACGGTGGATTTCTGAACTGGATTACTGACTGGATTACTAGCTGAAATCTCCACAGAGCCATGATGGTCAGCATGATCTGTGAATCATGTCCCTGTTTTAACCCATTGTTGGAATACGAAGGGCAAAAAGCAGAGCGATAATATCGAGACTTTGGGTGATATTCCAGCCAAATTACGTACTGATTCTGACGTCACCGCTCGATGACGTCACGCTACTTGGTTTGAGCTGCGTCTGCTGACTGGTCTGATATGTGTTTTGTGTCTGTAGCTTCATCTGTTTAAAGTTAAGCGGTGCAACTCCAATCGATTTAAAATAAAATCTAGATTATAAATTCTAAGATGAAGCCGTTTCTTCTGACTGTGTTTTCAGAGATTCTGAGGCTTTTAGCGTTTGTGAAAAAGTTATTTTAGCTGGACCTCAGCTGCTCCTTCAGCTCGACTACAGTCATTCCAAAAGCAGAGGTGACCGTGTTTGGTCAGTGAGGTTTTGTCCACAGTGAGTTCACAAAAGTAAATAGAGGGTGAATAAAATACTTTTGATGTCTGAAAAAACGCGTTTGGTGTGGAAGATGCTGTCAGTTATACACAAACAATTTACTGAATCTGAAACTGCATGTGTATCATTTAGAAGCAGAGTATTAAAAGCAGTTCAGTGTTTCAAAGTAATAACAGCAGAAAGACTTTGTGACTGAGACGTTACTCACCTGGTACAGTCAGTGTAACAGCATCACTGGTCTCTGAGTAACGCGGCTGTGTTGACTGTGTTCCGTTACAGGTATAATCTCCTCTATGAGACTCAGCAACATAAGAAATGGTGTATTCCTTCCTCCGTTGAGCTTCACTGAGAGGTTTACTATCCTTAAACCAGTCATACTGCCAATGACGTCCACTTCCTATATGACATGTGAGAGTGACTGTCTCTCCGATGAACACAGGATTAGCTGGGTGTATTGTCACTGTAGCTTTTGGTCTCGCTGTAAAAACATGGAAATAATTTAGAAACTTTTGGAACTTAAATATGAAATCAGAAGATGTGAGTTTTGAAAATAGTTTTGAATAATGGGATCAGTGAACATGAAATTACAGGAAATGCCTCCTGTATTTATTCTAAAGTCAAATTTGTGGCAAGAAAACAGACGAACCTGTAACTGTGATCACGGCTGGAGCACTGCGATGTGTGTTGTAGACGTTGTAGTAGACATGGCGTTTCTTACTGTTGTCGTAGTAGTAGCCGTCATAGCGTTGGTAACTGTAGTCGAAGTAGTTTTTCCTGCGTGCTGCACATTTAAACTCTGTTCTTCCTTTGTCAGACACTGTTACTCTGACTGTGTTGGTCTCTTTATCTACAGGACTCTGAGGCTGTAATGGCTGAGAGTCTTTGTACCAGAGAAACTCCCATCCAGTAGACTCCACCTCACAGGTCAGAGTAACTGTGTCTCCAGTGTAGACAGAGCTCTGAGGATCCACCTTCACAGTCGGTGTGGGTTTTCCTGTTGGTATGAAATGATGAATCAGAGCTGCTTTTCATTTTACAACACAAGCAGTAGTTCAATCGTCTTATACACTGTATTTTATTAATGAGTCTTTAAATCTGCTGTCATTGTTTCTGAATGGGCTGCACCAACAAAGGTTAAACTTTAGCACCTCACTGAACAGGAGTGTGAAGTTATATATACAGCATTACTAAAGCATTACTTCTTTATGGGTTCCTGAGGTTTGTAGCCTTCAATGTAAAGTGAATTATTTCTTTCCTTCTTTTTCACTGTTTGGTTACTGATGAAATAATTAGTGAACACCGTTAAATAATGTTTTTATTTAGAAAAGTATCTTTACGTGTAGCACATGAATGAATCTACATTCATAGACTGTAATGAGGTGTTAAAGGCAGATCCACAGTGAGGGCAAACAGTACCTTCCCTAAAAAATCTCCATTCTTTACTTCAGAACTGAGTAGAAGTGCTAAAGCACACTCCTGGTAAGTGCAGCTTATGTGTACTCTAGCGTCTTTGTGTGTGGCTAACATGTTTCCTCACAGCTGGTGTGCTAGCTCACTGTTAGCGGGTTAGCTTGTGGCTACTGTGTAAGCTCAAGGCTAGCAGGCTGTGAGTAATTCAGATTAGTTTGGATAGTTTCCAATTACAGTTTGTTTCAAATTGTTTAGTGTTAAATAAAACACTAATAAACTGATAATGATAAAGTAATTATGGCTCCTGGTTTCTTCATGACGACTGAATGTTAAATGTTATATAATTGTGTAAACGCCTTTATGATGATCTCATGATATTCGTATACAGTCCTCTCACAAGTTTTAACTACCAAAGACCCATATTTGATCAGGTGGGATCATCATGTGTTTCTGTTTCTTCAGGACAGGTTGTCCTTCTCTGTCAGTCAGTGAAACTAGAAGAAAACTGTTTAAATATCTGGTGCTGTGTCTGTGAAGCTAAGACAATAAAAAGCTGAGACAATAATTTTTATATTTTTATTTGTTTGATTTTGATTTTGTCACATTATAAAGCTTTAGCTCAGTGTTTATTTGCTGCTAGGAAACTGGCCTGAATGGATCAAGTAAAACCATTTTAAAGTCTCACATGTTGTTGTAATAAACTGAACATCAGGCACATTTTAAGGCGCTGCTTATTTCTATTGTATCAGGAATGTCTGTGTTCTCTGTTGCATATTTGCAACTGTGCTGTTGTGTTTACTGAGCTGTATGTGCAGCTAAAACATTTTACTATTAGTGTTGTGTGTATTTATTTCTTTTGAAACATTGACAGAGGACTGTAAAGACAATTAGATGGATTAAAAAAAAATCTTAATGAATGGTTTTCATCCGCTATTTAATCATTAACAGTGATAAAGAAGTAATATTTCACCACTTTACTTTAAGGGCCACAAACATGAACCCATGAAGAAGTGATGCTTTAGTAAAGCTGAATATATAACTGAGCCCTCTATGAGGCGGTGACTCAGCATTCAGTCTTTCTATTTAGCTCCTGACCATCATGAAGACCCTATGAACATCATGAAGACCCTATGAACATCATGAAGACCCTATGAACATCATGACAACAGATTTTTACATATTATTAAGCTTTAAACAATATTTTCACGCTTTGTCATGATCGGCTCCTCCCAGTCCTGTCCATGTGCTCATGTTTTGGTTTAGCCCCTTGTTTTTGTGACTCTGCCCCTGATTGTTTTCACCTGTCCCTCGTCTTCCTGGTGTGTATTTAAGCCCTGAGTCTGCCCTTTGTTATCGCTGGTCTTTGTATTGGTCTGTGTTTGATGTTTGCTTTGTTTCAATCTCGGTCTGTGTAGTTGGTTTGATTCTGGTGTCGGTCATGTCGGCCCCACGATCTCTCCGTATTGGCTCTCTGACCCTGGACTGTCTCGACCCTGATTTTGGATTTGCCCTTAATAAATCCCGCTTATCTCATCACGTGCGTCCACCTCCTCGCTCCACGTTACACCCTAATTATCTTTTCATTATTTATCTGTGTTTTTCAAGGTGGATTTCACTGGACGGTGGATTTCTGAACTGGATTACTGACTGGATTACTAGCTGAAATCTCCAGAGCCATGATGGTCAGCATGATCTGTGAATCATGTCGCTGTTTTAACCCATTGTTGGAATATGAAGGGCAAAAAGCAGAGCAATAATATCGAGACTTTGGGTGATATTCCAGCCAAATTACGAACTGATTCTGACATCACCGCTCGATGACGTCACGCTACTTGGTTTGAGCTGCGTCTGCTGACTGGTCTGATATGTGTTTCGTGTCTGTAGCTTCATCTGTTTAAAGTTAAGCGGTGCATCTCCAATCGATTTAAAATAAAATCTAGATTATAAATTCTAAGATGAAGCCGTTTCTTCTGACTGTATGTTTTCAGAGACTCTGAGGCTTTTAGCGTTTGTGAAAAACTTATTTTAGCTGGACCTCAGCTGCTCCATCAGCTCGACTACAGTCATTCCAAAAGCAGAGGTGACCGTGTTTGGTCAGTGAGGTTTTGTCCACAGTGAGTTCACAAAAGTAAATAGAGGGTGAATAAAATACTTTTGATGTCTGAAAAAACGCGTTTGGTGTGGAAGATGCTGTCAGTTATACACAAACAATTTACTGGATCTGAAACTGCATGTGTAACATTTAGAAGCAGAGCATTAAAAGCAGTTCAGTGTTTCAAAGTAATAACAGCAGAAAGACTTTGTGACTGAGACGTTACTCACCTGATACAGTCAGTGTAACAGCATCACTGGTCTCTGAGTAACTCGGCTCTGTTGACTGTCTTCCTTTACAGGTATAAGCTCCTCTATGAGATGCAGCAACTTTTGAAATGGTGTATTCCTTCCTCTGTTGAGCTTCACTGAGAGGTTCACTATCCTTAAACCAGTCATACTGCCAATGATGTCGACTTCCTATATCACACGTGAGAGTGACTGTCTCTCCGATGAACACAGGATCAGCTTGGTGTATTGTCACTGTAGCTTTTGGTCTCGCTGTAAAAATAGGACGAATAATTTAGAAACTTTTGAGACTAAAATATTCAATTTTCAAATATTATATTCAAATATATTACAAATATATTCAAATAATCGGAAGATGCACGTGAGTTTGGAATAATGACTGAATAATGGGATAACTGATCATAAGTGATATGAGAAATGCCTCCTCTATTTATTCTAAAGTCAAATTTGTTGCAAGAAAACAGACGAACCTGTAACTGTTATCACGGCTGGAGCACTGGTCTGTGTTGTGTAGGCTCCTCTGCGGGCTGCACATCTAAACTCTGCTGTTCCTGCATGAGACACTGTTACACTCAGTGTCTTAGTGCCTTTATCTACAGGACTCTGAGGCTGAGGGTCTTTATACCAGAGAAATTCCCATCCAGTAGACTTCACCTCACAGGTCAGAGTAACTGTGTCTCCAGTGTAGACAGAGCTCCGAGGATCCACCTTCACAGTCGGTGTGGGTTTTCCTGTTGGTATGAAATGATGAATCAGAGCTGCTTTTCATTTTACAACACAAGCAGTAGTTCAATCGTCTTATACACTGTATTTTATTAATGAGTCTTTAAATCTGCTGTCATTGTTTCTGAATGGGCTGCACCAACAAAGGTTAAACTTTAGCTTGGATTAAATGAAGGTTTATCAATAACACTTTACAATAAGGATACATGACAACATTAATTCATAGCATTACTGAATTTGATGCCAACATGTTCTAAAAAAGGGACGGGGGCATGTTTACCACTCGGTTTCATCTCCTCTTTTAACAATGCTCTGTAAGCGTTTGGGAACCAAGGAGACCACTTGCTGTAGTTTTTAAAGTGAAATGTTTTCCCATTCTTGTTTGGTATAGGATTTCAGCTGCTCATCAATTCAGGGTCTCCTGTGTTGTATATTTCATTTTATAATGTGCCAAATGTTTTAGTGACTGTTCTGGACAGCAGGCAGGTCAGTTTAGCACCTGGACTCTTAATACTGAGCAATGCTGTTGTAATATGTGCAGATTGTGGTTTGATATTGTCTTGCTGAAATAAACAAGGCTTCTCTGAAAACAACAGAAATATGCCCAAACATGTATATATTGTTCAGCATTAACGGTGCCTTCATAGATGTGCACGTCACCCATGCAGTGATTTCTACTACAGAATCATGTCTGTTTTAAATGCAGTGCCACCTGATGTGCCCAAAGTTCACGGCCAGCAAATACTGTATTTTGGCCTTGTCCTTGCATACAGAGATTTCACCATATTCTCTGAGTTGTCTAATGATATTCTGTACCATAGATGATGAAAAACAAAAGTTCGATGCTATTTTATGTTGAAAAATGTTACTCTTGAATTGTTCCACTATTTGATTATGCAGTCTTTCACAGACTGGTGTACCCCTCCTCATCTTTCCTTCTGAATCACTTCCATGGCCACAGGTGTATAAAACCAAGCCCCTAGGCCTGCAGACTGCTTCTACAAGCATTAGTGAAAGAATGTGTCGCTCTCAGGAGCTCAGTAAATTCCAGTATGGAACGTGATCCGACGCCACCTGTGCAAAAAGTCCAGTCGTGAAGTTTCCTCACTACTAAATATTCCACAGTCAACTGTCAGTGGTATTATAACACAGTGGAAGCGATTAGAAACAATAGCAGCTCAGCCATGAAGTGCTGGGCCATGTAAAATGACAGCGTGGGGTCAGCAGATGCTGAGGCGTATAGTGCGCAGAGGTCGGCAACTTTCTGCAGAGTCAATCGCTACAGTCCTCCAAACTTCATGTGGCCTTCAGCTTAGCTCAAGAACAGCGTAGAGAGCTTCATGGAATGTGTTTCCATGGTCTGCTAAGATGCTAAGAAATATCGTAATATCCCTCATTGTCTTTCATTATTGTTCCCCCTGGCCCATAACCCAGATTTCTCTTTTCAGCTGAATAGCTCTGGACTCTCAGTTTGGTTTGACAGAGGGATTAAAAACATTTCCCACATGTTTTCTGGAAGTTTGCTCAAATCGTTCATACAACTGCAAGAAGAGTACGAGTTACCTAGGTCAGACTTTTAAAACATCTCCAGGTTTGTCACCTGATCATCTCAACTATTAAGGATGGGAGATTCAGAAAGGAATTAACCGACCTTGAAGAGTTGCTAGTTAAGAACAGCCAGGCTAGAGGGGTGATTTCACCAATTTATGGCATTTTGCTAAAACATGTTAAACCATCATCAGACAGTCTGAGAGGAGGCTGGGAGAGGGACTTAGGCCAACCAGTCACAGAAGAGGACTGGTGCAATATATGGAACATTTTTTCATGCTCCCCGCGACCCTGACGGAGAAGCGGCTTAGAAAATGGATGGATGGATGGATGGATGGATGGATGGATGGATGGATGGAGCTTTCTGGCAGTGTAAAAGAATTGGCACTTTCTGGGACAGAGTACATATTAGGGTAGAAAAAATCTTCCAAACAGCATTTCAGAAGAGTCTCCTGCCCTGTAGCTTTTGGGAACAGGAGTGGAACGTATTTTTGATACTGATAGTAAATTTTTGTTTCTAATGCTTTCATTTCTGGCAAAAAAGTGTATCCTAACTCGGTGGGCCAGCCCCTCTCCGCCATCTGTTGAGCAATGGCTTTCCCAGGCTGCAGCTCTGCTTCCTCTGGAGAAACTGACCTATGATCTACGTCACCAAACGGATAAATTCTGGAAACTCTGGACCCCACTGTGGACTTACGTAGGAAATTTAAAATACTTTTTTAAAATCCTGTGTATGTTGGCCTGATGTGTGAGATTTAAATGTATGATTGTTAATACTGTACAGGGTGCAATTAAAAAAATAAATAAATAAATGTTTAAGTGTTAGTTCATGTTTTTGTTCATAATCATAAACTAGCAAAAACAAATTTACTATAAAGGGAAAGTGTTTGTATGAATTCAGAAAAAAGACGTGTCAGTCAATGAAAGACACTGTGTAACAATGGAATCCATGGCCGCTTTTCATTTTACAACACAAGCAGTAGTTCAATCGTCTTATACACTGTATTTTATTAATGAGTCTTTAAATCTGCTGTCATTGTTTCTGAATGGGCTGCACCAACAAAGGTTAAACTTTAGCTCCTCACTGAACAGGAGTGTGAAGTTATATATACAGCATTACTAAAGCATTACTTCTTTATGGGCTCCTGAGGTTTGTAGCCTTCAAAGTAAAGTGGTGAATTATTTATTTCCTTCTTTTTCACTGTTTGGTTACTGATGAAATAATTAGTGAACACCGTTAAATAATGTTTTTATTTAGAAAAGTATCTTTACGTGTAACACATGAATGAATCTACATTCATAGACTGTAATGAGGTGTTAAAGGCAGATCCACAGTGAGGGCAAACAGTACCTTCCCTAAAAAATCTCCATTCTTTACTTCAGAACTGAGTAGAAGTGCTAAAGCACACTCCTGGTAAGTGCAGCTTATGTGTACTCTAGCGTCTTTGTGTGTGGCTAACATGTTTCCTCACAGCTGGTGTGCTAGCTCACTGTTAGCGGGTTAGCTTGTGGCTACTGTGTAAGCTCAAGGCTAGCAGGCTGTGAGTAATTCAGATTAGTTTGGATAGTTTCCAATTACAGTTTGTTTCAAATTGTTTAGTGTTAAATAAAACACTAATAAACTGATAATGATAAAGTAATTATGGCTCCTGGTTTCTTCATGACGACTGAATGTTAAATGTTCTTTAATTGTGTAAACGCCTTTATGATGATCTCATGATATTCGTATACAGTCCTCTCACAAGTTTTAACTACCAAAGACCCATATTTGATCAGGTGGGATCATCATGTGTTTCTGTTTCTTCAGGACAGGTTGTCCTTCTCTGTCAGTCAGTGAAACTAGAAGAAAACTGTTTAAATATCTGGTGCTGTGTCTGTGAAACTAAGACAATAAAAAGCTGAGACAATAATTTTTATATTTTTATTTGTTTGATTTTGATTTTGTCACATTATAAAGCTTTAGCTGAGTGTTTGTTTGCTGCTAGGAAACCGGCCTGAATGGATCAAGTAAAACCATTTTAAAGTCTCACATGTTGTTCTAATAAACTGAACATCAGGCACATTTTAAGGCGCTGCTTATTTCTATTGTATCAGGAATGTCTGTGTTCTATGCTGCATATTTGCAACTGTGCTGTTGTGTTTACTGAGCTGTATGTGCAGTTAAAACATTTTACTATTAGTGTTGTGTGTATTTATTTCTTTTGAAACATTGACAGAGGACTGTAAAGACAATTAGATGGATTAAGAGTTTTTAAGATTAATAAAATCTTAATGAATGGTTTTCATCCGTTATTTAATCATTAACAGTGATAAAGAAGTAATATTTCACCACTTTACTTTGAGGGCCACAAACATGAAGCCATGAAGAAGTGATGCTTTAGTAAAGCTGAATATATAACTGAGCCCTCTATGAGGCGGTGACTCAGCATTCAGTCTTTCTATTTAGCTCCTGACCATCATGAAGACCCTATGAACATCATGAAAACAGATTTTTACATATTATTAAGCTTTAAACAATATTTTCACGTTTTTTCACGATCGGCTCCTCCCAGTCCTGTCCATGTGTTCATGTTTTGGTTTAGCCCCTTGTTTGGTGACTCTGCCCCTGATTGTTTTCACCTGTCCCTCGTCTTCCTGGTGTGTATTTAAGCCCTGAGTCTGCCCTTTGTTTTCGCTGGTCTTTGTATTGGTCTGTGTTTGATGTTAGACAGAGATTGAAACAAAGCAGTGTAGTTGGTTTGATTCTGGTGTCGGTCATGTCGGCCCCACGATCTCTCCGTATTGGCTCTCTGACCCTGGACTGTCTCCACCCTGATTTTGGATTTGCCGTTAATAAATCCCGCTTATCTCAGCACGTGCGTCCGCCTCCTCGCTCCACGTTATGCCCTTAGTATCTTTTCATTATTTATCTGTGTTTTTCAAGGTGGATTTCACTGGACGGTGGATTTCTGAACTGGATTACTAGCTGAAATCTCCAGAGACATGATGGTCAGCATGATCTGTGAATCATGTCGCTGTTTTAACCCATTGTTGGAATATGAAGGGCAAAAAGCAGAGCGATAATATCAAGACTTTGGGTGATATTCCAGCCAAATTATGAACTGATTCTGACATCACCGCTCGATGACGTCACGCTACTTGGTTTGAGCTGCGTCTGCTGAATGGTCTGATATGTGTTTCGTGTCTGTAGCTTCATCTGTTTAAAGTTAAGCGGTGCAACTCCAATCGATTTAAAATAAAATCTAGATTATAAATTCTAAGATGAAGCCGTTTCTTCTGACTGTATGTTTTCAGAGATTCTGAGGCTTTTAGCGTTTGTGAAAAAGTTATTTTAGCTGGACCTCAGCTGCTCCATCAGCTCGACTACAGTCATTCCAAAAGCAGAGGTGACCGTGTTTGGTCAGTGAGGTTTTGTCCACAGTGAGTTCACAAAAGTAAATAGAGGGTGAATAAAATACTTTTGATGTCTGAAAAAACGCGTTTGGTGTGGAAGATGCTGTCAGTTATACACAATTTACTGTCTTGTGAATAAACTGCATGTGTAACATTTAGAAGCAGAGCATTAAAAGCAGTTCAGTGTTTCAAAGTAATAACAGCAGAAAGACTTTGTGACTGAGACGTTACTCACCTGATACAGTCAGTGTAACAGCATCACTGGTCTCTGAGTAACGCGGCTGTGTTGACTGTCTTCCGTTACAGGTATAAACTCCTCTATGAGACTCAGCAACTTTAGAAATGATGTACTTATTCCCCCGTCCAGCTTCACTGAGAGGTTTACTATCCTTAAACCACTCATAATACCAGCCATTTCCACTTCCTATATGACATGTGAGAGTGACTGTCTCTCCGATGAACACAGGATCAGCTTGGTGTATTGTCACTGTAGCTTTTGGTCTCGCTGTAAAAACAGGACGAATAATTTAGAAACTTTTGAGACTAAAATATTCAATTTTCAAATATTATATTCAAATATATTACAAATATATTCAAATAATCCGACGATGCATGTGAGTTTGGAAAAATGACTGAATAATGGGATAACTGATCATAAGTGATATGAGAAATGCCTCCTCTGTTTATTCTAAAGTCAAATTTGTTGCAAGAAAACAGACGAACCTGTAACTGTGATCACGGCTGGAGCACTGGTCTGTGTTGTGTAGGCTCCTCTGCGTGCTGCACATCTAAACTCTGCTGTTCCTGCATGAGACACTGTTACACTCAGTGTCTTGGTGCCTTTATCTACAGGACTCTGAGGCTGAGAGTCTTTATACCAGAGAAATTCCCATCCAGTAGACTCCACCTCACAGGTCAGAGTAACTGTGTCTCCAGTGTAGACAGAGCGCTGTGGATCCACCCTCACAGTCGGTGTGGGTTTTCCTGTTGGTATGAAATGATGAATCAGAGCCGCTTTTCATTTTACAACACAAGCAGTAGTTCAATCGTCTTATACACTGTATTTTATTAATGAGTCTTTAAATCTGCTGTCATTGTTTCTGAATGGGCTGCACCAACAAAGGTTAAACTTTAGCTTGGATTAAATGAAGGTTTATCAATAACACTTTACAATAAGGATACATGACAACATTAATTCATAGCATTACTGAATTTGATGCCAACATGTTCTAAAAAAGGGACATGGGCATGTTTACCACTCGGTTTCATCTCCTCTTTTAACAATGCTCTGTAAGCGTCTGGGAACCAAGGAGACCACTTGCTGTAGTTTTTAAAGTGAAATGTTTCCCCATTCTTGTTTGGTATAGGATTTCAGCTGCTCATCAATTCAGGGTCTCCTGTGTTGTATATTTCATTTTATAATGTGCCAAATGTTTTAGTGACTGTTCTGGACAGCAGGCAGGTCAGTTTAGCACCTGGACTCTTAATACTGAGCAATGCTGTTGTAATATGTGCAGATTGTGGTTTGATATTGTCTTGCTGAAATAAACAAGGCTTCTCTGAAAACACAGAAATATGCCCAAACATGTATATATTGTTCAGCATTAACGGTGCCTTCATAGATGTGCACGTCAACCCATGCAGTGATTTCTGCTACAGAATCATGTCTGTTTTAAATGCAGTGCCACCTGATGTGCCCAAAGTTCACGGTCAGCAAATACTGTATTTTGGCCTTGTCCTTGCATACAGAGATTTCACCATATTCTCTGAGTTGTCTAATGATATTCTGTACCATAGATGATGAAAAACAAAAGTTCGATGCTATTTTATGTTGAAAAACGTTATTCTTGAATTGTTCCACTATTTGATTATGCAGTCTTTCACAGACTGGTGTACCCCTCCTCATCTTTCCTTCTGAATCACTTCCATGGCCACAGTGTATAAAACCAAGCCCCTAGGCCTGCAGACTGCTTCTACAAGCATTAGTGAAAGAATGGGTCACTCTCAGGAGCTCAGTGAATTCCAGTATGGAACGTGATCCGACGCCACCTGTGCAAAAAGTCCAGTCGTGAAGTTTCCTCACTACTAAATATTCCACAGTCAACTGTCAGTGGTATTATAACACAGTGGAAGCGATTAGAAACAATAGCAGCTCAGCCACGAAGTGGTGGGCCATGTAAAATGACAGCGTGGGGTCAGCAGATGCTGAGGCGTATAGTGCGCAGAGGTTGGCAACTTTCTGCAGAGTCAATCGCTATAGTCCTCTAAACTTCATGTGGCCTTCAGCTTAGCTCAAGAACAGCGTAGAGAGCTTCATGGAATGTGTTTCCATGGTCTGCTAAGATGCTAAGAAATATCTTAATATCCCTCATTGTCTTTCATTATTGTCCCCCCTGGCCCATAACCCAGATTTACCTTCTCAGCTGAATAGCTCTGGACTCTCAGTTCGGTTTGACAATGGGATTAAAAGCATTTCCCACATGTTTTCTGGAAGTTTGCTCAAATCGTTCATACAACTGCAAGAAGAGTACGAGTTACCTAGGTCAGACTTTTAAAACATCTCCAGGTTCGTCACCTGATCATCTCAACTATTAAGGATGGGAGATTCAGAAAGGAAGAAGAGTTGCTAGTTAAGAAAAGCCAGGCTTGAGGGGTGATTTCACCAATTTATGGCATTTTGCTAAAACATGTTAAACCATCATCAGACAGTCTGAGAGGAGGCTGGGAGAGGGACTTGGGCCAACCAATCACAGAAGAGGACTGGTGCAATATATGGAACATTTTTTCATGCTCCCCGTGACCCTGACGGAGAAGCGGCTTAGAAAATGGATGGATGGATGGATTTTTTCATGCTTTCTGGCAGTGTAAAAGAATTGGCACTTTCTGGGACAGAGTACATATTAGGGTAGAAGAAATCTTCCAAACACCATTTCAGAAGAGTCTCCTGCCCTGTAGCTTTTGGGAACAGGAGTGGAACGTATTTTTGATACTGATAGTAAATTTTTGTTTCTAATGCTTTCATTTCTGGCAAAAAAATGTATCCTAACTCGGTGGGCCAGCCCCTCTCCGCCATCTGTTGAGCAATGGCTTTCCCAGGCTGCAGCTCTGCTTCCTCTGGAGAAACTGACCTATGATCTACGTCACCAAACGGATAAATTCTGGAAACTCTGGACCCCACTGTGGACTTACGTAGAAAATTTAAAAGACTTTTTTAAAATCCTGTGTATGTTGGCCTGATGGGTGAGATTTAAATGTATAATTGTTAATACTGTACAGGGTGCAATAAAATAAATAAATAAATAAATAAAGCTTCCCAAAGGAGTTTCCTTTACTGTATTACATCTGTAGGTCTCTGTTCATAAACATAAACTAGCAAAAACAAATTTTACTATAAAGGGAAAGTGTTTGTATGAATTCAGAAAAAAGACGCGTCAGTCAATGAAAGACACTGTATAACAATGGAATCCATGGCCGCTTTTCATTTTACAACACAAGCAGTAGTTCAATCGTCTTATACACTGTATTTTATTAATGAGTCTTTAAATCTGCTGTCATTGTTTCTGAATGGGCTGCACCAACAAAGGTTAAACTTTAGCTCCTCACTGAACAGGAGTGTGAAGTTATATATACAGCATTACTAAAGCATTACTTCTTTATGGGCTCCTGATGTTTGTAGCCTTCAAAGTAAAGTGGCGAATTATTTCTTTCCTTCTTTTTCACTGTTTGGTTACTGATGAAATAATTAGTGAACACCGTTAAATAATGTTTTTATTTAGAAAAGTATCTTTACGTGTAACACATGAATGAATCTACATCCATAGACTGTAATGAGGTGTTAAAGGCAGATCCACAGTGAGGGCAAACAGTACCTTCCCTAAAAAATCTCCATTCTTTACTTCAGAACTGAGTAGAAGTGCTAAAGCACACTCCTGGTAAGTGCAGCTTATGTGTACTCTAGCGTCTTTGTGTGTGGCTAACATGTTTCCTCACAGCTGGTGCGCTGGCTCACTGTTAGCGGGTTAGCTTGTGGCTACTGTGTAAGCTCAAGGCTAGCAGGCTGTGAGTAATTTAGATTAGTTTGGATAGTTTCCAATTAAAGTTTGTTTCAAATTGTTTAATGTTAAATAAAACACTAATAAACTGATAATGATAAAGTAATTATGGCTCCTGGTTTCTTCATGACGACTGAATGTTAAATGTTCTTTAATTGTGTAAACGCCTTTATGATGATCTCATGATATTCGTATACAGTCCTCTCACAAGTTTTAACTACCAAAGACCCATATTTGATTAGGTGGAATCATCATGTGTTTCTGTTTCTTCAGGACAGGTTGTCCTTCTCTGTCAGTCAGTGAAACTAGAAGAAAACTGTTTAAATATCTGGTGCTGTGTCTGTGAAGCTAAGACAATAAAAAGCTGAGACAATAATTTTTATATTTTTATTTGTTTGATTTTGATTTTGTCACATTATAAAGCTTTAGCTCAGTGTTTATTTGCTGCTAGGAAACCGGCCTGAATGGATCAAGTAAAACCATTTTAAAGTCTCACATGTTGTTCTAATAAACTGAACATCAGGCACATTTTAAGGCGCTGCTTATTTCTATTGTATCAGGAATGTCTGTGTTCTATGTCGCATATTTGCAACTGTGCTGTTGTGTTTACTGAGCTGTATGTGCAGCTAAAACATTTTACTATTAGTGTTGTGTGTTTATTTCTTTTGAAACATTGACAGAGGACTGTAAAGACAATTAGATGGATTAAGATTTTTTAAGATAAATAAAATCTTAATGATTGGCTTTCGTCCGTTATTTAATCATTAACAGTGATAAAGAAGTAATATTTCACCACTTTACTTTAAGGGCCACAAACATGAACCCATGAAGAAGTGATGCTTTAGTAAAGCTGAATATATAACTGAGCCCTCTGAGGCGGTGACTCAGCATTCAGTCTTTCTATTTAGCTCCTGACCATCATGAAGACCCTATGAACATCATGAAGACCCTATGAACATCATGACAACAGATTTTTACATATTATTAAGCTTTAAACTATATTTTCACGTTTTTTCATGATTGGCTCCTCCCAGTCCTGTCCATGTGTTCATGTTTTGGTTTAGCCCCTTGTTTTTGTGACTCTGCCCCTGATTGTTTTCACCTGTCCCTCATCTTCCTGGTGTGTATTTAAGCCCTGAGTCTGCCCTTTGTTTTCGCTGGTCTTTGTATTGGTCTGTGTTTGATGTTTGCTTTGTTTCAATCTCTGTCTGTGTAGTTGGTTTGATTCTGGTGTCGGTCATGTCAGCCCCACGATCTCTCCGTATTGGCTCTCTGACCCTGGACTGTCTCCACCCTGATTTTGGATTTGCCCTTAATAAATCCCGCTTATCTCAGCACGTGCGTCCGGCTCCTCGCTCCACGTTACGCCCTTATTATCTTTTCATTATTTATCTGTGTTTTTCAAGGTGGATTTCACTGGACGGTGGATTTCTGAACTGGATTACTAGCTGAAATCTCCAGAGACATGATGGTCAGCATGATCTGTGAATCATGTCACTGTTTTAACCCATTGTTGGAATATGAAGGGCAAAAAGTAGAGCAATAATATCGAGACTTTGGGTGATATTCCAGCCAAATTACGTACTGATTCTGACTTCACCGCTCGATGACGTCACGCTAGTTGGTTTGAGCTGCGTCTGCTGACTGGTCTGATATGTGTTTCATGTCTGTAGCTTCATCTGTTTAAAGTTAAGCGGTGCATCTCCAATCGATTTAAAATAAAATCTAGATTATAAATTCTAAGATGAAGCCGTTTCTTCTGACTATGTTTTCAGAGATTCTGAGGCTTTTAGCGTTTGTGAAAAACTTATTTTAGCTGGACCTCAGCTGCTCCTTCAGCTCGACTACAGTCATTCCAAAAGCAGAGGTGACCGTGTTTGGGCAGTGAGGTTTTGTCCACAGTGAGTTCACAAAAGTAAATAGAGGGTGAATAAAATACTTTTGATGTCTGAAAAAACTCGTTTGTTGTGGAAGATGCTGTCAGTTATACACAATTTACTGTCTTGTGAATAAACTGCAGGTGTAACATTTAGAAGCAGAGCATTAAAAGCAGTTCAGTGTTTCAAAGTAATAACAGCAGAAAGACTTTGTGACTGAGACGTTACTCACCTGATACAGTCAGTGTAACAGCATCACTGGTCTCTGAGTAACGCGGCTGTGTTGACTGTCTTCCGTTACAGGTATAATCTCCTCTATGAGACGCAGCAACATTAGAAATGGTGTATTCCTTACTCTGTTGAGCTTCACTGAGAGGTTTACTATCCTTAAACCAGTAATACTGCCAATGATGTCCACTTCCTATATGACATGTGAGAGTGACTGTCTCTCCGATGAACACAGGATCAGCTGGGTGTATTGTCACTGTAGCTTTTGGTCTCGCTGTAAAAACAGGACGAATAATTTAGAAACTTTTGAGACTAAAATATTCAATTTTCAAATATTATATTCAAATATATTACAAATATATTCAAATAATCCGACGATGCATGTGAGTTTGGAAAAATGACTGAATAATGGGATAACTGATCATAAATGATATGAGAAATGCCTCCTCTGTTTATTCTAAAGTCAAATTTGTTGCAAGAAAACAGACGAACCTGTAACTTTGATCGCGGCTGGAGCACTGGTCTGTGTTGTGTAGGCTCCTCTGCGTGCTGCACATTTAAACTCTGTTCTTCCTGCATGAGTCACTGTTACTCTGACTGTGTTGGTCTCTTTACCTACAGGACTCTGAGGCTGTAATTCCTTAGAGTCTTTGTACCAGAGAAACTCCCATCCAGTAGACTTCACCTCACAGGTCAGAGTAACTGTGTCTCCAGTGTAGACAGAGCTCTGAGGATCCACCTTCACAGTCGGTGTGGGTTTTCCTGTTGGTATGAAATGATGAATCAGAGCTGCTTTTCATTTTACAACACAAGCAGTAGTTCAATCGTCTTATACACTGTATTTTATTAATGAGTCTTTAAATCTGCTGTCATTGTTTCTGAATGGGCTGCACCAACAAAGGTTAAACTTTAGCTTGGATTAAATGAAGGTTTATCAGTAACACTTTACAATAAGGATACATGACAACATTAATTCATAGCATTACTGAATTTGATGCCAACATGTTCTAAAAAAGGGACGGGGGCATGTTTACCACTCGGTTTCATCTCCTCTTTTAACAATGCTCTGTAAGCGTTTGGGAACCAAGGAGACCACTTGCTGTAGTTTTTAAAGTGAAATGTTTTCCCATTCTTGTTTGGTATAGGATTTCAGCTGCTCATCAATTCAGGGTCTCCTGTGTTGTATATTTCATTTTATAATGTGCCAAATGTTTTAGTGACTGTTCTGGACAGCAGGCAGGTCAGTTTAGCACCTGGACTCTTAATACTGAGCAATGATGTTGTAATATGTGCAGATTGTGGTTTGATATTGTCTTGCTGAAATAAACAAGGCTTCTCTGAAAAAAAATAGAAATATGCCCAAACATGTATATATTGTTCAGCATTAACGGTGCCTTCATAGATGTGCACGTCAACCCATGCAGTGATTTCTACTACAGAATCATGTCTGTTTTAAATGCAGTGCCACCTGATGTGCCCAAAGTTCACGGTCAGCAAATACTGTATTTTGGCCTTGTCCTTGCATACAGAGATTTCTCCATATTCTCTGAGTTGTCTAATGATATTCTGTACCATAGATGATGAAAAACAAAAGTTCGATGCTATTTTATGTTGAAAAATGTTACTCTTGAATTGTTCCACTATTTGATTATGCAGTCTTTCACAGACTGGTGTACCCCTCCTCATCTTTCCTTCTGAATCACTTCCATGGCCACAGTGTATAAAACCAAGCCCCTAGGCCTGCAGACTGCTTCTACAAGCATTAGTGAAAGAATGTGTCGCTCTCAGGAGCTCAGTAAATTCCAGCGTGGTACCGTGATCCGACGCCACCTGTGCAAAAAGTCCAGTCGTGAAGTTTCCTCACTACTAAATATTCCACAGTCAACTGTCAGTGGTATTATAACACAGTGGAAGCGATTAGAAACAATAGCAGCTCAGCCACGAAGTGCTGGGCCATGTAAAATGACAGCGTGGGGTCAGCAGATGCTGAGGTGCATAGTGTGCAGAGGTTGGCAACTTTCTGCAGAGTTAATTGCTACAGTCCTCCAAACTTCATGTGGCCTTCAGCTCAGCTCAAGAACATTGTGTAGAGAGCTTCATGGAATGTGTTTCCATGGTCTGCTAAGATGCTAAGAAATATCTTAATATCCCTCATTGTCTTTCATTATTGTTCCCCCTGGCCCATAACCCAGATTTCTCTTTTCAGCTGAATAGCTCTGGACTCTCAGTTTGGTTTGACAGAGGGATTAAAAACATTTCCCACATGTTTGCTGGAAGTTTGCTCAAATCGTTTATACAACTTCAAGAAGAGTACGAGTTACCTAGGTCAGACTTTTAAAATATCTCCAGGTTCGTCACCTGATCATCTCAACTATTAAGGACGGGAGATTCAGAAAGGAATTAACCGACCTTGAAGAGTTGCTAGTTAAGAAAAGCCAGGCTAGAGGGGTGATTTCACCAATTTATGGCATTTTGCTAAAACATGTTAAACCATCATCAGACAGTCTGAGAGGAGGCTGGGAGAGGGACTTAGGCCAACCAATCACAGAAGAGGACTGGTGCAATGTTTGTAAAGACTTGTTTCCCAAATGTTCCTCATCTGGTGTTCATGAGCTTAATGTTAAATTCATGAATAGGATATATTTTACACCTGTTTGTTTACAGAAGATGTTTCCAGATAGATCTAATTTGTGTAGATCTAATAGATCTAATTTTCTCTGGAGAAACTGACCTATGATCTACGTCACCAAACGGATAAATTCTGGAAACTCTGGACCCCACTGTGGACCTACGTAGGAAATTTAAAATACTTTTTTAAAATCCTGTGTATGTTTCCCTGATGTGTGAGATTTAAATGTATGAATGTTAATACTGTACAGGGTGCAATAAAATAAATAAATAAATAAATAAATAAAGCTTCCCAAATGAGTTTCCTTTACTGTATTACATCTGTAGGTCTCTGTTCATAAACATAAACTAGCAAAAACAAATTTACTATAAAGGGAAAGTGTTTGTATGAATTCAGAAAAAAGACGCGTCAGTCAATGAAAGACACTGTGTAACAATGGAATCCATGGCCGCTTTTCATTTTACAACACAAGCAGTAGTTCAATCGTCTTATACACTGTATTTTATTAATGAGTCTTTAAATCTGCTGTCATTGTTTCTGAATGGGCTGCACCAACAAAGGTTAAACTTTAGCACCTCACTGAACAGGAGTGTGAAGTTATATATACAGCATTACTAAAGCATTACTTCTTTATGGGTTCCTGAGGTTTGTAGCCTTCAAAGTAAAGTGGTGAATTATTTCTTTCCTTCTTTTTCACTGTTTGGTTACTGATGAAATAATTAGTGAACACCGTTAAATAATGTTTTTATTTAGAAAAGTATCTTTACGTGTAACACATGAATGAATCTACATCCATAGACTGTAATGAGGTGTTAAAGGCAGATCCACAGTGAGGGCAAACAGTACCTTCCCTAAAAAATCTCCATTCTTTACTTCAGAACTGAGTAGAAGTGCTAAAGCACACTCCTGGTAAGTGCAGCTTATGTGTACTCTAGCGTCTTTGTGTGTGGCTAACATGTTTCCTCACAGCTGCTGCGCTAGCTCACTGTTAGCGGATTAGCTTGTGGCTACTGTGTAAGCTCAAGGCTAGCAGGCTGTGAGTAATTCAGATTAATTGGAAACTCCAAACTAAAGTTTGTTTCAAATGGTTTATTATGCTGTGTAAGGTGAACAGAGGAAGAGCTGATTTACACTTTACTGTGTCAGACAGCTGTGGAGAGGTGACGTGATCTGACAGCCAGTTTGATAAACACTGATTAGTTGATGTTTTATTGTGTATTTCATGTTTGTGTAACATGTTATTTGTTTCACGTATTATTTACTTATTTCTTAATAAAGTTTAATGTGACATATATAGTGTTTTAATTTTTAAAGTATCCTCCATGTATTATATGTGAACTCTGTATAATAGTGTATCACTTCACTGTAGGGGGCACAGATACTGTTAACTAATAATGAAGAAATAACACATTAACTAATAACATAACTAATAAACACATCATTAGTTATTAACATGAAAAGATATTCAGACCAGTCAGTGATTTTTTTTTAATTTTTTTTATTATTATTTTTTCTTTCTCCAGTTGATGATTCTGTCTTGACTGAATTTAGATTAGATTTAGACTAAAATCACTGCAGACAGAAATCAACCAAGAAACAATTCCCACGTTGTTTAAAGGAAACAATGAATAAGGTGAAACACTTTAGTTAGCTGTTCATAGGCTGGTCATTCCTGTGTGACACCGCCACATAAAGGGGACCTGTGGGATCCCTATCTAGAAGTATTAACACTTACGTTCCTGATAGTGTTATTTAGGTGACCCCACGGATTAAAGTCCTTAGGAACCTTAGGCTGTTCATTGAGATGTATTGGGAGAAGGTGAGGCCTCAGTTTTCCATCAGTGTGGGTGTGTGTATATTTTATATACATTATTTTTTGTGACCTTTTCCTGTTAATTTCTGGATGGGAAGACTTTTATTGTGAAAGTGAACCCTGGATTGAGAACGGAAAAAAGGAAGTAGAGCAGCCATCTTAAGGAAGGTGAAGGTTTGGGGAAGATAGGCCTGGGGAAGTTGGCTGTTGAGGCCCAAACAGCATCTACTTTTTCTTTCTCTCATCCTTGTCTTTGAGGTGTGGATTACCCTTTTTTTTTTAAGTGAGGTATCGCAAGGAACCTGAATACTGAATAAAATATATACTGGTCATCTTTGTTGTATACTGGCACTGCATGGTTTATACTCACCTAATTAGTCCTCAGACTTTTAATAGTAACAGCCGAGTGGTCAGATTGTTACACCTGTATGTAACGTACAGGGCAGCTGCCTTTGTTGAGCTGCTGAATGAACACATCTTACTGTAGGTCTAATTATAATAGTTTAATACTTTAATAATATGGTTTTCTATTATTCTCTTAGTACAGAATAGACTAGTGGATCATTTACTGAGTTCACAGCATTTTGGCACATTATGCCACACAATTCAGCATTACTAATACAAACACAATGATGTGGAAATCATGTAAACCATATTTTAAAGCAAAATACTAAAGACAACATATCAAATGTTTAAACTGATGAATTTAGTTTTTTTGAAAAATATTAATTTTTAAAAATTTTGAATTTGATGCCAACATGTTCTAAAAAAGGGACGGGGGCATGTTTACCACTGGGTATCCTCTCCTCTTTTAACAATGCTCTGTAAGCGTCTGGGAACCAAGGAGACCACTTGCTGTAGTTTTTAAAGTGAAATGTTTCCCATTCTTGTTTGGTATAGGATTTCAGCTGCTCATCAATTCAGGGTCTCCTGTGTTGTATATTTCATTTTATAATGTGCCAAATGTTTTAGTGACTGTTCTGGACAGCAGGCAGGTCAGTTTAGCACCTGGACTCTTAATACTGAGCAATGCTGTTGTAATATGTGCAGAATGTGGTTTGACATTGTCTTGCTGAAATAAACAAGGCTTCTCTGAAAACACAGAAAGATGCCAAAACATGTATATATTGTTCAGCATTAACGGTGCCTTCATAGATGTGCACGTCACCCATGTCATGTGTGCTAATGCACCCCTATACCATTAGGAATACTGGCTTTTGAACTGTGCATTGATAAGCTGAGTGGTCTATAGTCCAGAGGACACAGTGTCCATGATTTCCAAACAGAATCTTAAATGTAGATTTGTCTGACAACTTTCCCACTTCCTCTCAGTCCATTCTAAATGAGCTCAGGCCCAGAGAAGGTGGCAGCATTTCTGGATCCTGTTCATGTACAGTTTCTTGTTTGCGTTTAACTTGCATTTGCGGATGCAGTGATGAACTGTGTTCACAGACAGTAAACGGCAGAAGTTTTTTTAAGCCCATGCAGTGATTTCTACTACAGAATCATGTCTGTTTTAAATGCAGTGCCATCTGATGGCATAAAGTTCACGGTCAGCAAATACTGTATTTTGGCCTTGTAAACCTTAACAGTATCTGTATAGTATTTGTAAATAATGTGGCTAAAGTTACACAGCTGACATACAGTATTTCCAAAAGTATTCACTCTCCCATCCAAATCATTGAATTCAGGTGTTCCAATCACTTCCATGGCCACAGGTGTATAAAACCAAGCCCCTAGGCCTGCAGACTGCTTCTACAAGCATTAGTGAAAGAATGTGTCGCTCTCAGGAGCTCAGTGAATTCCAGCGTGGTACCGTGATCTGACGCCACCTGTGCTACAAGTCCAGTTGTGAAGTTTCCTCACTACTAAATATTCCACAGTCAACTGTCAGTGGTATTATAACAAAGTGGAAGCGATTAGAAACAACAGCAGCTCAGCCACGAAGTGCTGGGTCATGTAATATGTGCATAGTGCGCAGAGGTTGGCAACTTTCTGCAGAGTTAATTGCTACAGTCCTCCAAACTTCATGTGGCCTTCAGCTCAGCTCAAGAACAGTGCAGAGAGCTTCATGGAATGTGTTTCCATGGTCTGCTAAGATGCTAAGAAATATCTTAATATCCCTCATTGTCTTTCATTATTGTCCCCCCTGGCCCATAACCCAGATTTCTCTTTTCAGCTGAATAGCTCTGGACTCTCAGTTTGGTTTGACAGAGGGATTAAAAACATTTCCCACATGTTTGCTGGAAGTTTGTTCAAATCGTTTATACAACTGCAAGAAGAGTACGAGTTACCTAGGTCAGACTTTTAAAACATCTCCAGGTTCGTCACCTGATCATCTCAACTATTAAGGATGGGAGATTCAGAAAGGATGGAGGCTGCAGCTCTGCTTCACTAAGGTTAAACAAACACTCTGAAATATTATCTGAATAGGAACATGTGCATATCACTGCTGTCGGAACAAAACATTGTATCTCCAAAATGGAAACTTTAGAGGAGAAGGAACAAACATACTTTACTTTCAATGTAAGTCAATGGAACCAGACTTCTTTCCAAGTCATTTTAGGCCGTTTATTTTGGCCCATCTTTCATTAAATTTACACACAATATAAAGGCCAAAACGTTTTTTCACTTGATCTTAAAAACTGAAAATCAACAGAAATGGAGATACGAGGTTTGCTGAGGATGGTCAGCTGTAAAACAGTTACACAGTCAAGGCTTTAGGAACATAATGAAATGTTAAATAATGATTAACCACTAAAATACCCTTTGCTGTAAAAATAGCCTTATTCTAAAAACAGGAGCTGAGAGAACAGAAGAAAGAACAGAGTCTCAGAGCATAATTTACAGTCAGAGGCTGAACATGACGCTGTTATAATGATTAAAATTTCAATCATAATGATTTACAGAAAAGAGAGCACAGAAAACACTGCAAGGACGCAAGAAGTAGGTTGTTGAAAGTTTATGCTTTGATCATGTAGTATTGAAATACTTGGATATATAACTTTTAACAGCCTGGAAACAAGTTACTGTGCTTTCTGCATCTTTCTGTACATATATGCAGGTTACTAGCTGTGGCCAGCAGGGTTAAGGGTGAGATGGGGACTTTTAATTTGAAAGCAGCCCATGGAGGCAGTCATCTTCGAGCGGCCCAAGCGGCGTCCGTGATCATAGAGCAGGTCGGGAGGTTCAGCAGTGAAGCTCCGCCCGTGAAGCCCCTAACGAGCAGGTAGGGGCTCCAACTCTCACCTCCACCCAGACTCGCCTAAACCAGCCTTAAACACCCGGACATGGGTTTTACAGCTGGAGCCGCATTCAGGGGTCTAGCAGGATTCAGCGGGCTAGCAGGATGCAGGGGTCTAGCAGGATTCAGGGGTCTAGCAGGGGTCTAGCAGGATTCAGGGGTCAAGCAGGGGTGTAGCAGGATTCAGGGGTCTAGCAGGATTCAGGGGTCTAGCAGGATTCAGGTGTCTAGCAGGATTCAGGGGTCTAGCAGGATTCAGAGGTCTAGCAGGATTCAGGGGTCTAGCAGGATTCAGAGGTCTAGCAGGATTCAGGGGTCTAGCAGGGGTCTAGCAGGATTCAGGGGTCTAGCAGGGGTCTAGCAGGATTCAGGGGTCTAGCAGGATTCAGGTTTCTAGCAGGGGTCTAGCAGGATTCAGGGGTCTAGTAGGGGTCTAGCAGGAGCTGAGGAGCTCAGTCTTAAGTGGACTAACACCGTCATTGTCCAGGTCGAGCTGGTCCAGTTTAAGGGGAAGTTGGCTTTAAAAACAGGCTGGTTTGAATAGTCGTGTGCCTGTCTGTACTCTGCAGGGTGCTGGTGCCTGTGGGGGGATAATAGCCACCGTTTTCCTGTTTTCTCGTGTTTTAATACTATTTTGTCACTTCTTTCTTTTATACTATTCTCTCAGTGCAGAGAAAGCATTTGATAGAATTGATTCGCCATTTTTGTTTGCTGTTTTTAAAAAACTCAATTTGGGTCCTACTTTTATTCATTTAGTTAAACTGCTGTATGCAGCCGACCCAGACGCTGTCGTTAATGCGAATGGGTTGCTTTCTGAAAGTTTCAGATCGGCCGAGGATCAAGACAAGGCTGCCCTCTCTCTGCATTGCTTTTTTCTGTAGCAATTGATCCACTGGTAGAAACAATTAGATGCCACCAGGACATCTCAGGTATTAGAGTAGGAGGAGCAGACCACCGAATCTCACTCTACGCGGATGACGTTTTGCTGAGCCCGCCCAGAAAAATGTATTCCAGCTACAATGAAGTGCATATCAGAATACAGTAAATTCTCTGGCTGTAAGATCAGTTTTTTAAAATCGTTAGCTCTACCTCTAAATATATCCCCCAACACACCTTGGGCAGGTACATCCCCCTTTCAGTTAGCATTAGAAGGTTTTAAATACTTAGGTATTCACATTACTCCAGACCTTAATAACCTCTTTGACAAAAATGATCTCCCACTCATCAATAATATAAAACATGATCTTAAATTGTGGAACTTTCTCCCCATTTCCTTATTTGGCAGGGGGAACGTTATAAGAATGAATATCCTCCCTCGCTTACTTTATTTATTTCAGTCAATCCTTTGCCATTTACCCACAATGTTCTTCAAGGATTTAGAGAAAATGTTTTCAAAATCTGTATGGAATAATAAAAGGCCAAGACTGAAGTTCTCCAGATTAATGAGAGCAACGGAGGAAGGGGGTGCCTGGGTGCCTAATATGCAGTTGTATTACTGGTCGTCTCAAATTAAGCAGATGATCAGTTGGTGTGCAAATAGGCTGGATTCTCGCTGCGTCTCTATGGAAGCTAAAGCGTGTAGCCCTATTCCTCTTGATTGCTTACCGTTCATTAATAATGCTGTAAAGGTGAGGTGTGTCTCTGAGAACTGTGTGTTATACAATGCTCTTATGGCCTGGACAGATGCTAAGAAATATCTTAATATCCCTCATTGTCTTTCATTATTGTCCCCCCTGGCCCATAACCCAGATTTCTCTTTTCAGCTGAATAGCTCTGGACTCTCAGTTTGGTTTGACAGAGGGATTAAAAACATTTCCCACATGTTTGCTGGAAGTTTGTTCAAATCGTTTATACAACTGCAAGAAGAGTACGAGTTACCTAGGTCAGACTTTTAAAATATCTCCAGGTTCGTCACCTGATCATCTCAACTATTAAGGATGGGAGATTCAGAAAGGAATTAACCGACCTTGAAGAGTTGCTAGTTAAGAAAAGCCAGGCTAGAGGGGTGATTTCACCAATTTATGGCATTTTGCTAAAACATGTTAAACCATCATCAGACAGTCTGAGAGGAGGCTGGGAGAGGGACTTGGGCCAACCAATCAGAGAAGAGGACTGGTGCAATGTTTGTCAAGACTTGTTTCCCAAATGTTCCTCATCTGGTGTTCATGAGCTTAATGTTAAATTCATGAATAAGATATATTTTACACCTGTTTGCTTACAGAAGATGTTTCCAGATAGATCTAATTTGTGTTTTAAATGTAAAACTGAAAGAGGAACATTTTTTCATGCTTTCTGGCAGTGTAAAAGAATTGGCACTTTCTGGGACAGAGTACATATTAGGGTAGAAAAAATCTTCCAAACACGATTTCAGAAGAGTCTCCTGCCCTGTAGCTTTTGGGAACAGGAGTGGAACGTATTTTTGATACTGATAGCAAATTTTTACTTCTAATGCTTTCATTTCTGGCAAAAAAATGTATCCTAACTCGGTGGGCCAGCCCCTCTCCGCCATCTGTTGAGCAATGGCTTTCCCAGGCTGCAGCTCTGCTTCCTCTGGAGAAACTGACCTATGATCTACGTCACCAAACCGATAAATTCTGGAATCTCTGGACCCCACTGTGGACTTACGTAGGAAATTTAAAATACTTTTTAAAATCCTGTGTATGTTGGCCTGATGTGTGAGATTTAAATGTATGATTGTTAATACTGTACAGGGTGCAATTAAAAAAATAAATAAATAAATAAGCTTCCCAAATGAGTTTCCTTTACTATATTACATCTGTAGGTCTCTGTTCATAAACATAAACTAGCAAAAACAAATTTACTATGAAGGGAAAGTGTTTGTATGAATTCAGAAAAAAGACGCGTCAGTCAATGAAAGACACTGTGTAACAATGGAATCCATGGGAGAGATGTAAGGTACAAACCATGAATGACCAAAAAACAACAACAACAACAAAGGCTTGTCCAGCATTTGCCAAAAATATCTAGATGACACATGTGTACATATTTCTATATTGTGGTCTGTTTACACAAAGTTGGGTTAGTTCATCATTTATGTTGAACAGACTCTCCCAATATTTTACTCTGCTGCACTGACGTTGAACCGCATGCTGCACTGGGTCGGTATGTCCAGCAGCTCAAATCAAGCTCAGTAACAAAGTTCTAACTGTTAGTAGCACAAATAATGTGCTAATGTCTTTCTAGGATAAGCTGAAAAAGACCCTTTTCTTAAATGACTGTGTTAATTTATCCTGAGTAATTTTACTGTCTGAATGAAAATCTACAGCACACTGAGATCCACTGCACTGGACCCTTAGGCTCCTACTGGTTCTTTAATGTCTATTTGAGACCTGAGTTTTATTCTGTAATTTGTGTTTCATCAAAATACACTAAGGTTAAACAAACACTCTGAAATATTATCTGAATAGGAACATGTGCATATCACTGCTGTCGGAACAAAACATTGTATCTCCAAAATGGAAACTTTAGAGGAGAAGGAAAAACATACATTACTTTCAATGTAAGTCAATGGAACCAGACTTCTTTCCAAGTCATTTTAGGCCGTTTATTTTGGCCCATCTTTCATGAACTTTACACACAATATAAAGGCCAAAAAGCTTTTTCAAATTATCTTAAAAACTGAAAATCAACAGAAATGGAGATACGAGGTTTGCTGAGGATGGTCAGCTGTAAAACACTTACACAGTCACGGCTTTAGGAACATAATGAAATGTTAAATAATGATTAACCACTAAAATACCCTTTGCAGTAAAAAAAGCCTTATTCTAAAAACAGGATTGATGCACTGCACATTATTATTATTCTGCATTGGTACCATTTACCCAAGTTTGCAGAAATACAATTAACTTAATATATAAGACATAAAAAAATAAAAAGAAAGAAAATGGACTTTGATTAGAAGCTACTAAACCACCATTAAATATAAAATACAAATGTAATTATAGTTGTAAGCGCAGTACTGATGGGCTTGTTACACATCATGATTTTATGTTGCTTACAGGAATTCAATTTTAAAATTAAATTATTTCTATAATCACATTTTTTACAGTGACAGTACAAAAGCACTGATCTTACCTTTCACTGTGAGAGTAACAGTGTTGCTGGGTTGTGATGATGAGGGTCTGTTATCTCTCTCTCCTCTACACCAGTACTGACCCTGATCTGCTGCTGATCTGATGGTGACGGTGTTTGTCTGAGACTCACTGACTGCAGTTCCACTGCTGCCTTTATACCACTGATATCTCCAGTCACTGTGAGACTGTATCTCACACTTCAGAGTCACTGACTCTCCAGTGAACACAGGGCTCCATCTGGGCTCTACAGTCAGTGTAGCTGTGGGTAAAGCTGAGAGAACAGAAGAAATAAACTAATAATACTAATAATATTTATTACTAATACAGAGAAATAATAAAATAATGACTCACTAATTTGTTCTGCAAACATGTTCTCATCTAAATCTGTTCTGATCCATGTTGTCAGCTAGCATAGTAGCCCACCCGCTCTGAGCTCTGAGCTCTGATGATTTATCAGACTAAAGCTTGTTTTACACTAGAATAACACAGCAGCTCAGCAGAGCAGAGTTCTACATCTTTATAGTGGCTGGGAGTTCAAAGCAGGAGCTGCACTGACTCTTCATGCTAAAACGGTTTAGTGTGAAATAACAATAACTTCTGTTTATTTATGGCGTCCATACTGTATTATAACTTTACAGGCTGGTCCAGTTACTGAAACACAAAACACCACCATGACTAGAATACCAGAACATGTAAACTGCATTCAGACGTATATTTACAGTAAGATTTACATGTTAAGACAAAAATCACAGTCACAAAAACTGCAAGGAATGATGGGAAGCTCTGTCCTCTATCACCACAACGTTCAGAGACAGGCAGCCTCTCACAATATAATCAGCAAATCACAGCTAATTACTGCATCACTCTTTACTGCAGTCTACTGCTTTAAGGAGGACAGTAGATCACTGCAGTGTTTCTGCTGTAAATGTGCAGCAGTTCTCTACAGTTTACAGCAGAATTATTCTGTAAATTAACTGCTGACGTCTGTCTTTCTGCACAAAGAAGCTGAAACGTATCAGCTGTGTTTGGTTTACTCTGCCTGATCCACAGCTCTGAGTGACAGAGTCTCCACTGTAGACACGGCTCTGAAACACCATCACAACTGGTTTATATTCTGCTTGCAGTAAAAATGAAAAGCTTTAGAAATATTTCAAACACATCTACTGTGTTAATAGTGATCATAGTAGACTACAGTAATTAGTTACGCCTGCTGTGTAAACTGAGTGGCCACTCACTGGACATTTTATCAGTAACACCTACATAACAGCTAATACATTCGGGGGCAGTCATGGGCTGGAGGTTAGGGAACCAGCCTCGTGACCAGAAGGTTGCTGGTACTGTCCTCGTATTACTCCGTAACTCCGTCTTCTGACACCATGTTGTAGTCTCGTGCTAACTATATAATATTAATACTGTGGGTTACTCTAACAGTGATACACGGAAGCAAGGATGCAGTACGACTTCTTTTACTCGGGCACTCAACAACACACACACACGCAGTGAGTAGCCATCAATCACCCAACGTGGTAATAATGGCAGGCTCACATAATCGAGCACAGAGTGCTCGCTCGTATATACCACAGGGACTAATAAGTGTCTCTTAATTAATAATTAAAGGTGCACTTTGTAGGTCTACACTGACCGACTGTAGCCCATCAGTCTCTGCCCAATTTATACGCTCCTTTAATGTTTACCTATATGGTAAGTGTTTCTGATAAAATGGCCACTGAGTGTAAGTACCTGTCTGCAGGTAACAACGGAAGGTAGGAGTACTGAATATACTGGTTTGTCAGTGAATTTTTATGGATATAACAGAAAATGTGTTACTCAAACATTTGAACATATGAAATGTAAAAACCTCTCGTTGTTGAAAGTTTATGCTTTGATCATGTAGTATTGAAATACTCGGATATAGAACTTTTAACAGGCTGAAAACAAGTTACTGTGCTTTCTGCATCTTTCTGTACATATATGCAGGTTACTAGCTGTAGCCAGCAGGGTTAAGGGTAAGATGGGGACTTTTAATTTGAAAGCAGCCCCTGGAGGCAGCCATCTTCGTGCTCCAGGTGTGTCTCAGTCCCGCAATAGTTCGCCACAGTATCGTTTAGTCTCGTCTGGTCTTCTGCCGGTCGTAGTCAGCAGTCCGCGTCGGGGCTGCCGAGTTAAGATGGAAGAAAGTCGTGACGCGGGTCGTGGACGCTGCAAATCACGTGCGTGAGGACGATTTCCAGAGCGGCCCAAGCGGCGTCCGTGATCATAGAGCAGGTCGGGAGGTTCAGCAGTGAAGCTCCGCCCGTGAAGCCCCTAACGAGCAGGTAGGAGCTCCAACTCTCACCTTCACCCAGACTCGCCTAAACCAGTCTTAAACACCCGGACATGGGTTTTACAGCTGGAGCCGCATTCAGGGGTCTAGCAGGGGTCTAGCCGGATTCAGGGGTCTAGCAGGATTCAGGGGTCTAGCTGGATTCAGGGGTCTAGCAGAATTCAGGGGTCTAGCAGGATTCAGGGGTCTAGCAGGGGTCTAGCCGGATTCAGGGGTCTAGCAGGATTCAGGGGTCTAGCAGGATTCAGGGGTCTAGCTGGATTCAGGGGTCTAGCAGAATTCAGGGGTCTAGCAGGATTCAGGGGTCTAGCAGGGGTCTAGCAGGATTCAAGGGTCTAGCAGGGTTCAGGGGTCTAGCAGGGGTCTAACAGGATTCAATGGTCTATCAGGGGTCTAGCAGGATTCAGGGGTCTATCAGGGGTCTATCAGGATTCAGGGGTCTATCAGGGGTCTAGCAGGAGTCTAGCAGGACTCAGGGGTCTAGCAGGATTCAGGGGTCTAGTAGGGGTCTAGCAGGTGTCTAGCAGGATTCAGGGGTCTAGCAGGATTCAAGGGTCTAGCAGGATTCAAGGGTCTAGCAGGAGCTGAAGAGCTCAGTGTTAAGTGGACTAACACCGTCATTGTCCAGGTCAAGCTGGTCCTTAAACTCACTTGTACAGAAGCAGCTGCTCTAACTGATGAAGAGACGGACTCAAAGTGGGAGCTGCTGGTACTTTCACTGGTTAGTTCTGACTTTTCTGTCTTTTGGAAGGAATAAGAAGTGATTTGTGTTTAAACAGCTTATTAAAATAATCCACTACAGTGATCTCGCAATAGTAGTGTGTATATATATTAGTGTCTGACTGAAGATCAGCATTTTAGGCTGTTTTGATAAAGAGTTCTCTAAAAGACCTGATCCTTTATCAGCGGTCTCAGTGAGGGACTGTGTAGGTACACAGATTAATTATAAACTTGTGGGAGGTGGAAAAGACTTATGAACGTAAAGTCTAATGAAAGGTACATTATTTATATAAAAAGGCAAAGCAACATTTTCACGGGTGCTAACGGGGCGCTGAATGATTTTCAGGGGGTTCTTGAGCACTTCTTAGCACCTCCATGGTACCACCTGGATACATTTGAGATCAACTCCAGAGATTTCAGTGCTGTAAAACCTCGACCTGCTACACTGATTAATAATTTCATTTAGTAGAAATCATAGTTAAGAGCTCACCGTTTACAGTCAGAGTAACAGAGGAACTGTACTCTGATGATGTTGGTCTGTCATGTCTCGCTCCTCTACACCAGTACTGCTCTCCATTAATCACAGTGTCTGCTCTGATGGTGAGAGTGTCTCCGTTTACAGTGTGATGCTCAGACTGAGACACTGCAGTCAGTTCACTCTGTTTATCGTGTTTATACCACCGATACGTCCATCCAGCATAACCTTTAATCTCACACTTCAGAGTGACTGACTCTCCACTGAACACAGGACTCTGTTTGGGCTCTACAGTGAGTTCAGCAGTAGGTAAAGCTGTGAGAACACAAGAAAGAATAAAGTCTTAGAGCACATTTTGCAGTCAGAGACTAAACATGTCACTGAAATGGACACAAACAATGAAACATCCACGCAGTTTACAGAAATAAATGAAAATGAATTCTTGATGTCTCTTTCCACACCAGTGGTTCTCAACCCTGGTCCTGGAGACCCCCTGTCCTGCACATTTTAATGGTTACCTGCACTAACACACCCACCTGATCCCAGTAAAGGCCTGTTCATTATGTCATTATACAGATCAGATGTGTTAGGAGCACAGAAAACACTAAAATGTAGGGAAGCACGAAACAAGGAATCAGCAGCTCCTGATTTCAGGATTGCAACAGTTAAAAACAAACAAACAAATAAATAAACAATAAACAGATGAATAAATAATAAAACATTCTGAACTTTCTAATAACCTGAGTGGAGTGTGAGCTTGTTTTAGAGCTGAGTTTGTGTTTTTATACTTTCTAAATCTGTAGTAGCTGCTCTGTTTAAGTGAACGCAGTGTTTTCATCGCAGTGAGCTGAAAACTGTTGGCCAGATCATTTACATAAAGTTCAGCTCATTTACATAAAGTTCAGCTCATTTACATAAAGTTGGTTCAGAACAAGAGCAGAGAGAAGATGTGCGTCAGTGGTTTGATGTGTCAGTTAGATATTTTTACTGTCATTTCTCACATTATTATAGCTGTATGACACAATCTGTTTGACACAAATTATAAATAAAATGAAAAAACAAAGTAACCATTTTGCAGGACGTCATCTGTCATGTCATATATAAGTTGCCCCCCCATCTTAAAACACCTTCTTGTGTTTCTGTTAAAGTGTTTAGATCAAAGGGGGTCTCCACGACCAGGTTTGGGGTCCACTGTTCTAGACCACAGAAAGTGTCACCATAAAAGAAGAATCATTAGAGTCTCCAACAGACTGACTAACTGAATTGTTTATATGTGAACATGAAAAGACGTAAAATATAAACATTAACGGTCTCACCCTCTACAGTGAGAGTAACAGAGTCACTGTACTCTGATGATGTTGATCTGTCGTGTCTCTCTCCTCTACACAGATACTGATCTCCATTAATCACAGTGTCTCCTCTGATGGTGAGAGTGTCTCCGTCTACAGTGTGATAATCAGACTGAGACACTGCAGTCAGTTCACTCTGTTTATCCTGTTTATACCACTGATACGTCCATCCATCATAACCTTTAATCTCACACTTCAGAGTGACTGACTCTCCACTGAACACAGGTCTCTCTGGTTCTACAGTCAGTGTAGGTTTGGGTAGATCTACAGAAAGAAGAGAACAGCAGTGCAGATTCAGAGAGTTAGATTTAGTGCAGATTTAGAGTTAGTTCATGTTTTTGTTCATAAAAATAAACTAGCAAAACAAATTTACTATAAAGTGAAATGGTGTTTGTATAAATTCAGAAAAAAGAGACGTCAGTCACGACTGCACATGTGTACATATTTCTATATTGTGGTCTATTTACACAAAGTTGGGTTAGTTCATCATTTATGTTGAACAGACTCTCCCAATATTTTACGCTGCTGCACTGACGTTGAACCGCATGCTTGTACTGGGTCAGTATGTCCAGCAGCTCAAATCAAGCTCAGTAACAAAGTTCTAACTGTTAGTAGCACAAATAATGTGCTAATGTCTTTCTAGGATGAGCTGAAAAAGACCGTTTTCTTAAATGACTGTGTTAATTTATCCTAAGTAATTTTACTGTCTGAATGAAAATCTACAGCACACTGAGATCCACTGCACTGGACCATTAGGCTCCTACTGGTTCTTTAATGTCTGTTTGAGAACTGAGTTTTAATCTGTAATTTGTGTTCCATCAAAATACACTAAGGTTAAACAAACACTCTGAAATATTATCTGAATAGGAACATGTGCATATCACTGCTGTCGGAACAAAACATTGTATATCTAAAATGGAAACTTTAGAGTAGAAGGAAAAACACACATTACTTTCAATGTAAGTCAATGGAACCAGACTTCTTTCCAAGTCATTTTAGGCCGTTTATTTTGGCCCATCTTTCATGAACTTTACACACAATATAAAGGCCAAAAATCTTTTTCAAATTATCTTAAAAAATGAAAATCAACAGAAATGGAGATACGAGGTTTGCTGAGGATGGTCAGCTGTAAAACAGTTACACAGTCAAGTCTTTAGGAACATAATGAAATGTTAAATAACGATTAACCACTAAAATACCCTTTGCAGTAAAAATAGCCTTATTCTATAAACAGGAGCTGAGAGAACAGAAGAAAGAACAGAGTCTCAGAGCACAGAGCTGTTTCTGCTGTAAATGTGCAGCAGTTCTCTACAGTTTACAGCAGAATTATTCTGTAAATCAGTATCGTTTAGTCTCGTCTGGTCTTCTGCCAGTCGTAGTCAGCAGTCCGCGTCGGGGCTGCCGAGTTAAGATGGAAGAAAGTCGTGACGCGGGTCGTGGACGCTGCAAATCACGTGCGTGAGGACGATTTCCAGAGCGGCCCAAGCGGTCATAGAGCAGGTACACAGATTAATTATAAACTTGTGGGGGGTGGAAAAGACTTATGAACATAAAGTCTAATGAAAGGTACATTATTTATATAAAAAGGCAAAAAGGGTTCTTGAGCACTTCTTAGCACCTCCCTGGTACTGCCTGGATACATTTGAGATCAACTGGTAACTCCAGAGATTTCAGTGCTGTAAAACCTCGACCTGCTACACTGTATTAATAATTTCATTTAGTAGAAATCATAGTTAAGAGCTCACCCTTTACAGTGAGAGTAACAGAGGAACTGTTCTCCAGAGGTAGCCTGACTACCATTAGGTACCGAGATGAGATCCTCAGACCCCTTGTGAGACCATATGCTGGTGCAGTTGGCCCTGGGTTCCTCCTAATGCAGGATAATGCTAGACCTCATGTAGCTGGAGTGTGTCAGCAGTTCCTGCAAGATGAAGGCATTGAAGCTATGGACTGGCCCACCCGTTCCCCAGACCTGAATCCGATTGAGCACATCTGGGACATCATGTCTCGCTCCATCCACCAACGACACGTTGCACCACAGACTGTCCAGGATTTGGCGCATGCTTTAGTCCAGGTCTGGGAGGAAATCCCTCAGGAGACCATCTGCCACCTCATCAGGAGCATGCCCAGGCATTGTAGGGAGGTCATACAGGCACGTGGAGGCCACACACAATACTGAGCCTCATTTTGACTTGTTTTAAGTCATCACATCAAAGTTGGATCAGCCTGTCGTGTGTTTTTCCACTTTAATTTTGTATGTGACTCCAAATCCAGGCCTCCATTGGTTAATAAATTGGATTTCCATTGATGATTTTTGTGTGATTTTGTTGTCAGCACATTCAACTTTGTACAGAACAAAGTATTCAATGAGAATATTTCATTCATTCAGATCTAGGATGTGTTATTTGAGTGTTCCCTTTATTTTTTTGAACAGTGTATATATTTCTCAGAAAACTAAAACATTTGTCAGTTTCAACAATGGATATGTGGACTTTTTTTTACTGTTCTCAATTAAATATAGGTTTTACATTTTGCACAGCAACAGCATTTTGGAAATGGTGTTGAATTTATTTATTTAGTTAATTTACAATTTTGTCGTTTAAAATTATTAGACAGTAACTAAGAAAGCAACCATAGGGCTCATTTTCAAATCATAACAGCATTGGTTAAAGCAGAGTTAGTTAAACAGCTAATCAAACAGCAGAACAGCAGAGTCTCTAATAGAAATCAGTAAGTAAACTTCTATAATATGTAGACTTTTATAAATATAGACCTCTGTCAGTAAAACCAACAACAGTAGACATTTTATTTCAAGAGAACTCTTTATTATAAACCGGATTTTCGTTAGTTGTGATGTGAGACTGATAACATTTACTTAGCTAATGTTAGCATGCTAGTTATAATGTTTGTTTCAGGTAGCTGTAGCTTTTTATCTGATATTTAACTAAATTTTACTGAATATTAGGTCATTTTACACTCTCAGAAAAAACGGTACAACACTGTCACTGGGGCAGTACCCCTCTTGTCACTGTGGTGGTACCCTCAGGGGTACATCCCAGTACCTTTAGTCAAGGAACATACATTCAACATTGTACCAGTATCCATTGTATTTTCTAAGCTGTATTGACTCCACAAACCCCGTCTCATGTCCAGGCTTTTTATTTTCATGGTCTGATTTAAAACATTTGGTTATGAAAATGTGCAAATATCTACTTTTCCACTACTTTGTAGGAAAAACTCATGTAATGTAGACCATTGGACCTTAAAATCACTGTTGCAACTTTAAGGGTACTCTTACGTTGTTTGTACGCTGATGAATGAATCATGTACCTGCATAGTATTTATAACAGTATAAAGTAAACCTTAATGGTATCTGTATAGTATTTGTAAATAATGTGGCTAAAGTTACATAGCTAACATACAGTATTTCCAGAAGTATTCACTCTCCCATCCAAATAATCGAATTCAGGTATTCCAATCACTTCCATGGCCACAGGTGTATAAAACTAAGCACCTAGGCCTGCAGACTGCTTCTACAAACATTAGTGAAAGAATGGGTTGCTCTCAGGAGCTCAGTGAATTCCCGTGTGGTACAGTGATAGGATGCCACCTGTGCAACAAGTCCAGTTGTGAAATTCCCTCGCTACTAAATATTCCACAGTCAACCGTCAGTGGTATAATAACAAAGTGGACGTGATTGGGAACAACAACAACTCAGCCATGAAGTGGTAGGCCATGTGAAATGACAGAGTCAGCGGATGCTGAGGGGCATAGTGCGCAGAGGTTGTCAACTTTCTGCAGAGTAAATCGCTACAGACCGCCAAATTTCACGTGGCCTTCAAATCAACTCAAGAACAAGGTAGAGAGCTTCATGGAATGGGTTTCCATGGCCAAGCAGCTGCATCCAACCTTACATCACCAAGCACAATGCAAAGCATTGAATGCCGTGGTGTAAAGCGCTGCCACTGGACTCTAGAGCAGTGGAGACGTGTTCTCTGAAATGACGAATCACGCTTCTCTGTTTGGCAATCCGATGGACGAGTTGGTGGTTGCTAGGAGAACAGTACTTATCTGACTGCATTGTGCCAATTGTAAAGTTTGGTGGAGGGGGGATTATGGTGTGGAGTTGTTTTTCAGGAGTTGTGCTCGGCCCCTTAGTTCCAGCGAAAGCAACTCTTAATTAAGACCAAGAGGTTTTGAACAGTATCATGCTCCCAACTTTGTGGGAACAGTTTGGAGTTGGCCCCTTAGAGTGGAGACTTAGAGCACTCCTGGAAAAATGGTCAGAAATTCCCATAAACACACTCCTAACCCTTGAGGAAGGCCTTCCTAGATGAGTTGAAGCTGTTATAGCTGCAAAGGGTGGGCTGACATCATATTAAACCCTATGGATTAAGAATGGGATGTCACTCAAGTTCATATGTGTGCGAAGGCAGATGAGAGACACTTTTGGCAATATAGTGTAGTTAATTTTAGTTCTGTATATCGTATAGACTGTATATCGGGCGGCACGGTGGCGTGGTGGGTAGCGCTGTCGCCTCACAGCAAGGAGGGCCTGGGTTTGATTCCCCGGCCAGCGGCCAGGGTCCTCTGTGTGGAGTTTGCATGTTCTCCCTGTGTCTGCGTGGGTTTCCTCCGGGTTCTCCAGTTTCCTCCCACAGTCCAAAGACATGCAGTCAGGCCAATTGGATGTGCTAAATTGCCCCTAGGTGTGAGTGACTGTCTGTGTCTGTCTGTCTGCCCTGCGATGGACTGGCGACCTGTCCAGGGTGTATCCTGCCTTTCGCCCGAAGACTGCTGGGATAGGCTCCAGCATCCCCCCGCGACCCTGACGGAGAAGCGGCTTAGAAAGTGGATGCATGGATGGATAGACTGTATATCACCACTTTTCTCTCAGTCTGCAGTACATTACTTTAGATTAAAAAAGGGTTATATAGTTATATAGTGACCTAGTGCAGGTTAATCTTTCACTTCATATTCTTATTTTCTAATGTTATATAATATATCAGTTAAAGTTTGATACTTTATTAATTAATCTTAACTTTATTAGCTAATCTTATAAAATATATCAATTAATATTAGTTATTATATAAGTTAATCCTGCTGTGTTAGCTGCAGTAAAATGTACAGACACAGTTACAGTAATTACAGTTAAACTGGTCAGAAGTCGTCCAGTGGTCCCTTTCCATTGATGGATGTGATAGAAAGCTGATAAACCGTGCAGTAACTGATCGGCTACAGTCAGTAGTTGTAATCCTGTGAAGCCCACCTATAGTTGTATACAAAATTTTGTCACCCCTGTCAAATGACATATGTTGATTCTCTAACTGAAAATGAATCAATAATTAATCCTCTACAGGAAACACATGACATTTAAAATAAATTCTAAGGGATGAATTGTCTGTTTTTAATTGATTGGAATTGAACATTAAACAAGATTTACTGGTCAAACCTTCTGTACAGGACATACTTTATGCTTTCATTTCCTGTAATTTGTTAAATTCAGCAAATAAACAGTAACTGTGTATTAAAACGTGAGTGCACTTATTTGTATGTAGGTACTAATGGAAGGTAGGAGTCTCTAATATTCTCGTTTTGTTCTTAAACATTGAGACTTTTACACACATGTTCTAGTAATGTTTTCAGTGGGAAGTTTTTTTGTTGTTCCTAGTATCTTCTGGGATCGTCCCTAAAAACATCAGCATGTAACATAATCCATGGCCCTGACAACGTCCTTACAACATCCTCCAAATGTAGCGGTTAAAATGTTACATCTAAGTTAACGTGGAACCTTATAGGAATGTTATTTGAAATGGTTAACATCTTTAAAATGTGCTCTGAACATTCGATTTTAAACATTATTAAAACTTATAGGTAACATTAGCCAAAGTTATGGGAATGTTCCTTTCTAGCTGGGATGTAATGTCATCCATTAAAGGAAAAGTTAAAAATGTAAAATAAAATGTTTATGAATATAAATTAAATAATTCACATATAAACATCAAATATTTACCTGTTTGTCCACTGTGGATGAGGACAGTCAGCACTAAAGCAGAGACAGAAACAGAGTATATGATGCATTAATATGAAAGATTAGCTGTTATCACAGGCAGATTTAATCTGAAAGGGCAGCACAGCAATACAGCCATTCCAACCTGAAACCAGGTGAAACATCTGGAGGTACAGTAACCTTATTGTCTTATATATAATGGCTTGTAAATAAAATCAAAACACTTTTAATAATATTATCCAAAAACATAGTTTGGCTTCACAATTCTGAACAAAGTACGGATTCTTTATTTATAAGCTGAATAATTAAATAATGGTAATAGTCGGGTCACTGAATGGTCAGCTTTAAGTGGCAGATCTTCTTTGACAAACCAGCACTCCAAATATGGACGTATTGCAGCTTAGAAACACAGTAATTTCATAATGTTGATGGAGTTTAAAGGTCGTGGGGTCGGCACACACAGTGGTCATTCCTACAGACAGAGTTTGTGCTGTACAGCAAATTCACAAACATCCTGTTTAGTGGAAAAAAGTCGGATTAGTGACTTTTCTCAATAAAATATCAATTGTAAAAGATGATGATGCATTTGTTTACCATCAGAAGAATTATTCATACTTAATGTCTATTTTCTGAATTTAACACATTGAAACGACAAGCAAAACATAAAATGTTTCCTGTGAAAAAGTTATGGCACACTTTACATTTTTTGCCCTTTTTTCCAAAATATTAAAGTCAACAAATTAAACAGAAACTTCACACTAAAATGTGCAGAAAAATGTCCTATTTAAGTTTCTGTAGAGGATGTTGACTTTTATTCATTTAGAAAATCAACAAAACATGTCATCTGATCTATAAGCACCAAAATGAAGAGCTACATGTTCCGTATCACTCACACCACTCAGATGCAGACACAGCACTGCTGTACACTGACAGACACTCTTCTCAGTGAGAACCCAGTATAATTTCATTCACACAGCTGCTGTTATTTTAGTTCACATTCAGTCATTTTCAGAAACACCCCCTTTAATTAATGCCGGTGTCTAAGCACATTCAGACCTACAGTGTCCTAAAATATTGGCACTCCTGGTAAACATGAGCCAAACAGGCTGTAAAACATTCTTTACTGCTTATATTTTTGATCTTTTATTCAAAATATTAACAAACATCAAACAAGTTCAGTGATTGAAAAAAGAAAATCAGAAAATAAATCATGTTCTTAAATATGTGTGCGCTACAATTACTGGCACCCCTTCATGGCTCGCAATGCTTGACTGGTGTGGTCAGGCTGCAGTTCACAATGGGCCACTGTGGCCAGCTTTGATGATGGCTTGTTGGCGCTTTTTACTTCTGTCTGAAATTCTAAGACTATCTCACAGTTTTCAGAACGAACGATTGTTGGCCAAAAAACTTTGTGAACAAAATGAACTGATGAAACTTGAAAACAGACGCAGCTCAGTTAGACTATTTAACATGCAAACGCAGTGAATCTAATAGTTAACAGCACTTCTCTCAAACTGCTGTGAGTGAAAAACAAAAATAAACTGAACAAAGACACGAAAAACACTAGTAACTAAAATCTCAAATCTGCAGATTCCAAGTGCAGAGAGAGAGAGAGAGAGAGAGAGAGAGAGAGAGAGAGAGAGAGAGAGAGAGCCTTTTTTTCCCCCTTTGGACATTATATTTTGTGTGTGTGTTTGTGTGTGTGTGTGTGTGTGTGTGTGTGTGTGTGTGTGTGTGTATTAGCCTGCATATCTGCTCAAATTCACCATAGGACATCGTCACATACACAGATTTCTGAGCATGGTTGTTTGAGCTGAACATAGTTTGAAACTGTAAGGGTCCAGCCGGCACCACCAGCTGCCAGCAGAGGGCGAAAGCAGCAAGGTAGCAAGGTGCCCAGCCTGCACCACCAGCTGCCAGCAGAGGGCGGCAGCAGCAAGGTGCCCAGCCTGCACCGCCAGCTGCAAGCAGAGAGTGATCACAGCAAGGGGCCATAAGTTCGGGGAACTCCAATTCCCAGAAACCCTCGGGCTGATTAGGTCCAACCCGACACACCTGCGGACTCCCTACTTAATGTTGTGGCAAACAATAGCTCTTTGTTACACCTTTGTAGAGGGGTGACCAGTGCAGTACACAGCCCAGGTGGTCATTTCAACAATAAAAAAGAAAAGAGGGCTGAAAAAAAGAAACTGCCCCAAAACTACAGAAAGAAGAAAAGAGGGCTAAAAAGAATTGTCTGCCCCCACAACTACTGAAAACACAAAAGGAGTGTTGAGCTGCTAAATGCTCCAAGCTATAGAAAAGACAACAACTGCAACATAAAGTCTACCTTCCCTTCATGCTCACAGCTGAAGTGAATTTATGGTTTCTCATTCTTTTATTTCACCTTCGTAGTTCAACCTCTGTTTGAGCTGCTTTCAGCATTTCTTTTGTTTATCCTTTTCCCGCCTCTTCATTTCCACCATCTTGAGGTGTTTTACCTGTTGTGACCTTCAGTACATCAGTGGTTCAGTACATAGTTGTTTGGGAGGGAAGCTGGTTCTGAGGTGGAAAAGGGGGCAGTTGTGTCCTTGGAGCACTCCGATAATCAATTGACATCCTGGTGCTTGGAGATTCTTTGTATCTTAAGTCAAATGTTTAACTTTGTCCAGAAATTCTGATCAGTTTAAGAATTAAAAGCCAAGTCCTCAATAACCATGTATCCAAATTATTGTCCAGGGCCTTTGGAAAAAAATACAGCCCTACTGGATCACAGATCCACATAAAACACTTTCCCACTGAAAGTTCTAGTAACATTTGACAAACAGTAGAAGCTTGAGTTTGTTGGTCCTTGACAGCAGAGGCTTTCTTCTAGCAATGCCCCCAAACTACATGTGGTTATATAGGTGGTAGTTTACTGTGGTTTGGGGAAGCTCTGATAGCAAGAACTAAGTGTCGTCTCCAGTTCCCCTTAGTGACCCTTGGAGATTCTTTGTCCATGTCATCCATTCTCCTCACTTTGTATAGTGCCAGTATAGCCATACGTCCTCTTCCTGGAAGATTCTTAACATCTCCAGTTGTTTTCTTAATTCTTCTTAATTATTTCCATGATGGTGAATATAGGCAACAACTGTTAAACTATTTTTTTGTAGCCATTTCCTGATTTGGTGGAGTTCAACAACATTTTGTTGCACATTGTTGCTGGATTCTGTTTCTCAAAGTGATGGATGACTGTGTTCCACCTCCTGTATATTCCCCAGTGAAACAGGAAGCAAAGGCTGACCATTGAAGTGTTCCTAATCACTCAGGTACACTTTAAAACATGAAATATGAATGAGAATAAACTTGATTTAGATTTCTAGGGGTGCCAATAATTGTGGCACACATGGATTTAAGAATTTTTTTTACATTAGATTTCATTTTTCTTTGAATGATTAGATCTTAAATAGAGAAGATTTTTGCTAATATTTTGAATAAATCATAAAGTAATTGTTTGTTTTTACAGGTCATGTTGCTCATGATTAGCAGGGATGCCAGTATTTGTGGAGGGACACTGAAGATACTACAGTAACCAAAACACACAGAAGCACAGTAACAACTTGATACAGCAGCTCTCACACTGATGAAGACATAGAGAACATTTACTCACAGATTATTACAGAGTGCAAAGGGTCATGTGTGTCATTGGAGAAATCATTGAAGTTCTGGGGTCTCTTCTAGTCTACCTTTGACCCACTGACAGAGGAGGAGGAGGTTTCCACAGGAAATTTCTTTTGGGGGGTTGTGGTATGGAGGGGCTGTAAGGATATCTCACCAGTCCCTGTTTTGCCAGGTGGGGTGATGGGAGCACAGTGGATGCAGAGTCCTCTGTGGCAGAAGGTCTAAAAGTTCTGCCTACTGTTTTGGAGATTGCTAAGGAGACAGAGTAGAGCTCTATCGCCGCAGGCCTGCCTGGCTCTGTGGATGTCGTGGCAGCCTGCCTGGTTCCGTGGACATAACAGCAGGCCACTTGGCTCCCTGGACATTGCAGCACGTTCCAGCAGAGCGGCTTAGCCTGCACCTGAGGATTTCAGTACAACCTCCAAGCTTCTTGACCGCACGGCCTCAGAGTTTCCTAACCTGCCCATGGTCTCAGCATCTCCGAATGTGTCTTTGTTCTCCGTGTCTTCTAACACACTAGTCCATGTGTCTCCTGTTCCTGCGCACTGGGTGGCTTCTGTTTCTGTTCTCGCTTATGGTCCTGTTTCTACACCGGGAGCGGCTCCGAGAGCTGCTAAAGTTGTTCCGCTGTCATGATCTCCTGTGCTGAGCTCCTGATCTGGTGCTGGTTTACCAAGGCACTCCATTGTCAGCTTTTTGGCTTGTAGCTCCTGTGGATGCTCCTCATGTTGCAGTGCTGGCTTCCTGAGCTGCTCCAGTGCCCGCTTTTAGGATAAATTCTCCAGAGCTGGTTTCCTAGTGACTGACTCTACCAGTCTACAGTGCTGGTCCTGTCCCTGTCCCATCTGATCCAGTTAATGGATTGCCTGTTCCTCTGGACTTTCTGTTGGCTGGGACCGTGCCTCCTTATGGTCCAGACCCACCATCTTTGCACTTCAGGAGCACTTGTATAGGCATGGTTCTGTCATGTCTCCTCTCCTCTGAGGGACTGACTGACATGGACTAAGGGTCCATGGGGGCTTAACAAAAGGGGGGCTAACAAAGTATCATAGAAACAGATGGACTACAGTCTGTAATTGTAGAACTACAAAGTGAACCTATAAAGTAAGAGGAACTGATAAAATGGACAATGAGCGCAGAAACAATGAGGTGGTCATAACATTTGTCTGAATCTTGAAAGAAGTCACTTCGCACTTGCACCCTGCCTCAGCCTCTGTTACACAAAGACTCACTGTATATAATATAATACAGTGATTTCTTGGTAAAGTGGGACACTTAATATTGTTCCTCCTCTTTTTTCCATTTTTTTTCTTTCTAATTACTTACAGCACAGGGATATAAAAGTGTAGCAGTTACAAATGTAGTTAACATTTGTAAAGTTTCCTTATATTTAATTTCGTTTGTCCCACTTTACCATTTGTCAGATTAGCAAAATGAGAGCGAATTTTGTGGCATCAGCGTAGAGAAGCTAATTAGTTAGTTAATAATTGAATTCTTCTCTTAGCTTAGGTCATGTACCCAAATCATTCAAACTAGCAGTGATTAAACCTTTGATAAAGAAGCCAAATCTTAACCCCAGTGAATTGTCAAGCTACAGACCCATTTCCAACTTATCATTTATTTCTAAGATTTTAGAAAAAGCTGTAGCCCAGCAACTCTGTTCCTGTCTACATAAGAACAAGATGTATGAAAAATTCCAATCTGGTTTTAGGCCCCACCACAGCACAGAGACGGCTCTAGTTAAGATAAATGATCCTCTGATCAAGGCCACGTATCTCTGCTGGTACTGCTCAATCTAACTGCAGCTTTTGACACTATAGATCATTCTATTCTTTTCTGTATCTCACTGACCGGTTTGAGTTTATACAATTAAATAATGCATCATCTAATTATATAAAAGTGAAATGTGGAGTTCCACAAGGTTCTGTTTTAGGTCCTCTGTTATTCACATTATACATGTTACCATTAGACTTAGTTATAAATAGACATGGAATTAGTTTCCACTGCTATGCTGATGATACACAGCTGTACATGTCAGCCAAACCAGAAGATAAATCCAGATTAAATAAAATAAAAGACTGTGTAAAAGATATAAGAAACTGGATGCTCCAGAATTTCGTTCTTTTAAACCCAGATAAAACAGTTCTCCTTCTTGGTCCAAAGGCTGCTCAGAATAATTGCTCAGATTTATTGTTAAATCTTGATGACTTCTCTGCAATACCTGGTTCAGTAGCTAAAAATCTTGGTGTGACGATTGATTCAGATCTAATGTTTAATCAACACACAGGTAATATTACAAAGACAGCGTTTCTTCACCTCCAAAACTTTTCAAAGTTAAGAAATGCATTATCCCTACATGACGCTGAACAATTGGTTCATGCCTTTGTAACTTCAAAGCTAGACTACTGTAATGCGTTGTTGTCAGGATGCTCCAACAGGAACCTAAATAAACTCCAATGAGTTCAGAATGCTGCAGCTAGAGTACTCACTAAAACCAGGACATTTGATCACCAGCCCAGTTTTAACAGCATTACACTGGCTTCCTATCAAATTCCGTATTGACTATAAAATTCTCTTATTGACGTGTAAAGCCCTGCATGGTCTCTCATCGGAGTACCTGCAAGATCTTATTTCCCATTATGAACTGCCTCGCTTAATCCGATCACAGGATGCTGGTTTTCTACTGGTTCCTAAAATTCAGAAGACCTCAATGGGTGGAAGAGCTTTGTCTTACAAAGCCCCCAAATTGTGGCATAATCTCCCAGTTAATGTTTGGGACTCTGACACAGTCTCAACCTTTAAGTCTAGACTGAAAACATTTGTTTAGTTTAGCTTTTGATAATTAGCCTTCCCCTTTATCTAAAGGCAGGAGATCCAGGGGTTCATGGGCATAGTGTAAAGGGGAGTGAGGAGGCGGACGCACACGCTGAGATAAGCGAGATTTATTATGGGCAAATCCAGGGACATAGTCGAGACAGTCCTGTCAACGCACATGGAGTGGGAGGAGCCTATCGTGCCACATAGAGGCTTATGGTAAACTGACATGTTGGTGCTGTTGACCCACCACATCACGCGATCACACAGGTTTGTTTACAGTAGAGTGGGGGGATCCCAGTGTCTCAAGGTACTCTCATATCTATGCTACCTTCTGGTTCTCTCCTTTTAGTTTGTGCTGTTATAGTTAGATCTGCCAGAGTCACCAACCACAATCTGGGGGAAATCATACTTATTACAGTCTCACTCCTGACCAGAACTAATTTTGTCTCTTTACTCTTCCTGAGATAATGACTGCCCTCCCATCTTGCTGAAGTCTGACCATCAGGGCCTCCTCCTCACCATCACCAACCTGCTCTCCTTTTCATTTGTGCCAACTGCATCACCCTCAATTACATCACTGTGCCATCCAGATGCACCAGCATTGAGAGAGGATGGCACTGTTTCAGCTCACTCCCACTTTTCATAAAGACTCAGTCAAACTGCCTCTACCAGTGCAGTTTCTAAAGCTTTACCATCCCGTCTTCAGAGATCCTCTTAGCATTTATTGGGTATTTAGCTTATTAAATTGTAAACACTGTTTGACCAGAGGAGGATGGGTCTCCCCTTGTGAGTCTTTGTTCCTCCCAAGGTTTCTTCCTCCAGACTGAGGGAGTTTCCTTGCCACCATCACCTCTGGCTTGCTCACTGGGGGATATATGTTGTAACTGTGTGTTTTTTCAAACTTCTGTAAAGCTGCTTTGTGACTACATTGTTATAAAAAATGCTATACAAATAAACTTGAATTGAATTGAATTGAATTGAGGAAAGCTGCACAACTTCAGTCCTGGCTGGTATTCAGCACAGTTTAGTTTTATTTACTTGAACACACCCTCCAAACCAGGCAATTAACAGAGAAATGTAATCAGGTGTATTTATGTAGGTTAATCACAACTCTGCTGGACAATGGCCCTCCAGGTTGTCAATGTGGAACAAGACTGAGGGAACGCCATGCATACCATCACAAGAAGTGCCACAGCAGAAAGGCAGAGGTCACCAACAGCCATAAACTTGACCCTCACGGTGACCAACCCTTAACACACAACACCCCAATATGCAATAAGCCACAAATAACACGCATCTTTACACCGACAAAGACAGTCAAACATTACAGTTCCTTTTTAGGAGGCTGTGCACACACCATGTGCCTCTGTGTGGCCGCTCCCTCCTGAGCCCCTCAGAGGCAGCGACAGCCAGTAGTGGATTGATACAGTATTACTGTTAAACTGGGACAGCCACACAAGTCATTTTAAGAAGACTTCTATGTCATGACATGCTTTCAAATAAATCAATAAATGCAATATTTATCAACAGTAATGATTACAGTAATCAGTAGTAACTACTGGCAAATATAGATTTTCATGCCTGTTAAAAGGAGATCCAGACGTTTGTGTTTGCTAGCTGGACAGATTTGGTTTGAGATTTTTATTTATTTATTTTTTCTGTAGACATTTGGATATCAGCCATAAATATAATTTTAATACATAATACAATTAAAATAAATTTTTTAAAATGTTTTTAACCAACGCCTCGCTGGTGATCTGAGAATTTGACGAGGCTACAAGTTTAAATGTGTCGCCAGAGGAGTTACTGTGTGAGGAAAACATAAAAAAATCTCTATAAAAGTAGAGTCATTATAGGCTCTGTGTACCTTCTGTTCATTTGTATAAGCACTTATATAGTTTGTACAGGTCAAATATACAAGAAAGAAATGATATGTGGAAGAAACTTAACTCCCACCATCCGATGGGGGCTTTGTGCTCCGCAGATCAGCTGCTCAAGTTTAAGAGGTTTTCTGTCAGTGTTGTCCCAAACTCCCCTCTGTGTGTGCGCGTATCTTACAGGCATGTCAGCACTAAATTATCCATTCTGTCTTTTAGTCATAATGACCAGTGCTGTAGCCTCTTGGTGAAGGAGACTCAGGAGAGACTCTTTATTGACGCCTGCAGGAAAAAGCTCATACAGGGCAGCTGAGCACTGAGGGTCACCTCCGCTCCCTCTGGGCTGTGGTGTCTGGGGCGCTCTATGATATTCGACGTTATGAGGCTGGTATGTTTGTCTAAGTTAAGGGGCCCTGTTCTAAAGGCTAACCCTAACCCTAACCCTAACCCACGGGTGATTGGCCCCTCGCTCACTCTCTCTCAGTACCAGACAGATGAGATCAATTAAATAAGTTCATATGTTGTGCCTTAGTTTCACGAAAACAACCACCCTATATAAAGCATGGGGTCAGAGCTGTTTTTCAGAGGAATCAAATCAAATCAAATCAAATCAAATCAGATTTATTGTCACATCACAAGAGTACAGGAGTACAGGTGAGTGAAAAACTTGGGTGCATGTTCCCACTGAATGCAGCGACAGTATTTACAACAGGAAATAGTAATAATAATAAGTAGAAGGAGGGAAAAAAAAAAAATAAAAAAAAATAAAAAAAAATATATATATATATATATATATATATATAATAATAATAATAATAATAATATATATATATATATATATATATATATATATATATATATATATATATATATATATATATATATGCAATAAACTAACTTAAACAATATACACAGACATATTGCACTGAATGTGAGGTAGAGGGTCATAAAATAAGATACTGCAATGCTGTGTACATGTGCAATAATCTTGTATGTGTGAGAGTGCGGAGATAGTCCAGTAGGTGACTTGGAGTCACTAGAGTAAGTGCACGGTAGAGAATGAGTCCGAATGTGCAGTGTAAAGTGAAGTAAGTGGAGTGCAGGGTAAAGTGCAGAGTGCATTGAGTTCGTATGGGGTGGCAGTGGGGTGGGTAGGGCAGAACACTGTTCTACTGACTGTTCCACAGTCTGGTCGCCTGGGGGAAGAAGCTGTCTCGGAACCGGTTGGTTCTGGTCTTCAAGCTTCTCAGCCTCCTTCCACTCGGCAGTTGTGAAAACAGGCAGTGGCTTGGGTGGGAGGGGTCCTTCATAATCTTTCTGGATTTCTTCAGGCAGCGGCGTTTTCATATTGGCGTTGAACCCTCTCTCAGGCAATCCATGATGCTGATCTTCTTTTGTAATAAACCTTTTTATGTACAAGTAAGAGTGGAGGGAGGTGCGCACAGGTGTATTATATCCTCAGCAGGAGATGCCACCTAAAGGAGATTGGAGATTGTAAAGTGGTGCCAGGGGAAAGTGTAGCAAGGCAGCATAGGGTGGTTGTCTGTAGAATGAGATTAGAAACAAAGAAGAGGAAGAGAGTGAAGACAGAGCCAAAGATTAGATGGTGGAAGCTGAAGGAGGAGGATGGTTGCAGGCAGTTCAGATAAAAATTGCAACAGGCCCTTGGGGGCAGTGAGGAGCTACCTGAGGACTGGGAAACTACAGCTAAGGTGGTGAGAGAAACTGGCGAGAATGTGTTGGGTGTTTCGTCTGGTCAAAGGAAAGAAGACAAGGAAAGTTGGTGGTGGAATGAGGAAGTCCAGGAGAGTATTCAGAAGAAGAAGGCAGCTAAGAAAAAGTGGAATAACCAGAGAGATGAAGGATGTAGGCAGGAGTACTGTGAGGCTAGTCGCATAGCGAACAGAATGGTGGCAAAGGCAAAGGCTCAGGCCTATGATGAGCTGTATGAGAGGCTGGACAGTAAAGAAGGAGTAAAGGACTTGTATCGTTTGGCTAAACAGAGAGATAGAGCTGGAAAGGATGTACAGCAGGTTAGGCTGATAAAGGATAGAGAGGGAAATGTACTAGTGAGTGAACAGAGAGTGTTGAGTAGATGGAAGGAGTACTTTGAAGAACTAATGAATGAGGAAAACGAGAGAGAGAGGAGGACAACAGGGGGAGGGATAGTGGATCAGGAAGTGCAGAGAATTAGTAAGGTGGAAGTGAGGGCAGCTTTAAAAAGGATGACGAATGGAAAGGCAGTTGGTCCAGATGACATACCTGTGGAGGTATGGAGGTGTTTAGGAGAGAAGGCAGTGGACTTTTTAACCAGGTTGTTTAACAAAATCCTGGAGAGTGAGAGGATGCCTGATGAGTGGAGAAGCAGTGTACTGGTCCCCATTTTTAAGAACAAGGGTGATGTGCAGAGCTGCAGTAACTACAGAGGTATAAAGTTGATTAGCCACACCATGAAGGTATGGGAAAGAGTTGTTGAAGCAAGGCTAAGGCGAGAGGTTCAGATCAGTGAGCAGCAGTTTGGTTTCATGCCCAGAAAGAGTACCACAGATGCAATTTTTGCATTGAGTGTTGGTAGAGAAGTACAGAGAAGGTCAGAAGGAGCTACAATGTGTCTTTGTGGATCTAGAGAAGGCATATGATAGGGTGCCAAGACAGGAACTGTGGTACTGTATGAGGAAGTCAGGTGTAGCTGAAAAGTATGTTAGGGTGGTGCAGGACATGTATGAGGATAGTGAGACAGTGGTGAGGTGTGCAGTTGGAGTGACAAATGGTTTCAAGGTGAAGGTAGGGTTATATCAGGGATCAGCTTTGAGCCCCTTCTTGTTTGCAATGTTGATGGAAAGGTTGACAGATGAGGTCAGGCAGGAGGCTCCATGGACCATGATGTTTGCAGATGACATTGTAATCTGTGGTGAGAGTAGAGAGCAGGTGGAAGAGAATCTGGAGAGGTGGAGGTTTGCACTGGAGAGGAGAGGAATGAAGGTCAGTAGAGACCAGACGGAATACATGTGTGTGAATGAGAGGGAGGCAGGTGGAAAGTTGAAGATGCGAGGAGTAGAGGTCGTAAAGGTGGATGACTTCAAATATCTTGGGTCAACCATCCAGAGCAATGGACAGTGCAGAAAAGAGGTGAAGAAGAGGGTGCAGGCAGGATGGAGTGGGTGGAGATGGGTGTCAGGGCTGATGACAATGAAAATGGAGAAGAGGAAAAGTAAAGAGAGATGAGAACATAAGAGTGAAGAATAAAAGAGAAATAGGAATAAAGAAAAAAAGAGAGAATAAGAGTTAAAGAGAGACGCCGCAGGTTTGGACTAAAGCCCTCTGGGAGGCGGTTTTAGACGGGCCTAAAATCCTGGAAAAATCACTTGGTGAGTTTCGGGTCAGTTCTAAGGAACTGGAGGTGTAGAATGGGGAAAAATCAATGGTGTGGTTTGTAGTTTGTTTGTATGCTGGTGAGCAGCGTCTTCATACAACACTAGTAAATAAATGAGACCGAGGAGGCAGCGCGGAGCAGCTCGTCTGTTTCTTTACTAACTCACTCAACAAGAGAGGGCGGGAGGACACTTACTTCAAAATAAGAGTCTTACTGAACTGCAACACAACACACAACCAGTTCCCACTCGATCACTAGTTGACGAACAGTGTCTGACGCAGCTTTTCACTGAATGATCTGCACCTCAGCAGGTGGCACAAATTTAGAAGGAGCAATAAGAAAAAGGAGCGGCGGATAAAGCACGTTATAGGAGAAGTATGAATGAGTCGACTTTGAGGATTTAGGAGTAAGTGTTTGTGTTTTTAGGATGATGTTGAATTTGCTGTTTTTTTTTTTTTTTTTTTGTGAATTTGCTTTGTGTCTCTGTGGTATGGTCAGTGTCTCTCTGTCTCTGGGTGGCGCTTGTTCCAGCTGTGTGTGTGTCAGCTTTTCACAGCTTGGTGTGTGTGTGTGTGTGTGTGTGTGTGTGTGTGTGTGTGTGTGTGTGTGTGGAGATCAGTGAGGATATTTTGTTTGCGTGAGTAAAGAAAAATGTAACAAGTATTTATAATAATAAATATTTAAATAATAAATATAATTGTGGGGGAGTTGAGGAGCAGGAGAAGGAGGCGCAGATGAGAAGGCAGCTGGCCAGTGCATCACACGGATTGAGACTTGCTGACGACAGCGTATATATAAGATACTACATGCTGCAGTCAATTAAGAGAGGCTTGGCAACGGACTGACCAGTTAATGCTTTTAATTTATTAATTGAGTATAATTATTTGGTTTAAACTCAGTTACAAGTGTGAGTTTTATTGTTGTGCATGGTTTATTCTGATTTGAACTGTGTTGGGGATTCAATATTGAGACTGTATGATGATTTGAGGTGCATGGGTGTGGAGTCGTGTTGCATGTTGGCGCAGTTTTTATAAAAAAAGAAACGTAACACAGCCTCCCACAATGCCAGATCTAATCTAATCTAATGCTGTCCTCATCATTCTTTAACCATGACAGTCTGATTTCTGAGCTCCTGCGACCGATGGGTGCACTCTGCGGTTTATTGTTGGTTAATTTAAAGCAGTTAAAACCAAGCCTTTATTCCACTGCTGTTTGTTTTTGATTTTAGAATCTGTGAAACTGTAAAATGAAGCTATTTCTTTTTCGACTGAATTGCACGGAAGATGAGCGTCGAGAATATTCTCTGTACTGGCACCCAGGTGGTGGAATGAACTCCCACTGGCTGTCCGAACAGCAGAGTCTCTTGCTGTCTTCAAACGCAGACTGAAGACTCATCTCTTTACACAGCACTTAAATGAGCATTGAATTATAAGCTGCACTTATTTTATTTATTGTATTGTATCTTATTGTTATTGTATTGCATTGAATGGCACAGAGTTCTGCGTTCAACTCTGTTTCTTTTTCTCTTGGTGTCTGCAGTGACATATTTGTTTCTAGCAGTATCTGAGCTCAGGACTGTCTTTTCTCTAAGCTATTGGTAACTAGCAAAGATACTTTCTCTAGATTGACAAATCACTTCTTGTAAGTCGCTCTGGATAAGAGCGTCTGCTAAATGCTGTAAATGTAAATGTAAATGAATAACCGTCAAAGCCAGAATTGACCCATTTGCCATTCTTCAATACTGGATTTTGAAATGAAAATCAAATGAAGGTACACAGACCTGAGGACCAGTCTGATGACCAACAGGGTAAAGAAATGAAGTGTCGCACTCTGACTGTAAACTTTAACAATACTGTAAATTTTTACTCCCATTTTAACAGAATCACATGAAACATCTGGAGGTTCTAAGAAGATCGTTCTGCCTTTGTTCATTTCTTTTGTACTATTTCTGTAAAGGAGATGTTGAGCTTGTTATAAAGGTTTGCTGGGCTGGAGAAAGTAATGTCTCTGAAAGTGTCCCACTGCAGCAACATTCACCTTCTATTATATTAATCTGAATAAAGTAAATTCAGCACATCAGTACGTTTATCACGGAGTACTGGCCAAACACTGCAGAGTCTCACAGTATGTCTACAGCATCACTGACCACCACCGCTGATACTGTCACTAATACATGATGAACCTACAGTAAGATCTACTGAATTATGATGTTACAGGTTGGACACACTGTGCTTTACCAGCAGGAGTGATAAACTCATCTTTCACAACAGAATTGATTTCTTACCCAGGAAGAAACACAATGTCCTGCCAATATACCTGCTCGGGTTAAGGTCTTTTAAATTATCAATGAAATAACGAGATGACCACAGACTTGAAGACCTGAAAACTTCATGATCGGTAATCAATACTCAAATTCCAATCTCCAAATGATCCATTTTAAATTATATCATTATAGATTACACTCACCTCCCACTTTATTAGGTACACCTTGCTAGTTAAAGGTTGGACCCCTTTTGCCTTCAGAACTGCCTTAATTCTAAACACCTTTAATAGATGTTGGAAACGTTCCTCAGAGCTTTTATTTATTTATTTGAGTTACTGTCGCCTTTCTATCATCTTGAACTAGTCTGCCCATTCTCCTCTGACCTCTGACATCAACAAGGCATTTTCGTCCACACAACTGACCGCTCACTGGATATTTTCTCTTTTTCAGACCGTTCTCTGTAAACGCTAGATTTGGTTGTGTGAAAATTCCAGGAGATCAGCAGTTTCTGAAATACTCAGACCAGCCCATCTGGCACCAACAACCATGCCACGTTCAAAGTCGCTTAAATCCCCTTTCTTCCCCCATTCTGATGCTCAGTCTGCACTTCTGCAAGTTGTCTTGACCACCTCTACATGCATAAATGCATTGAGTTGCAGCCATGTGGTTGGCTGATTAGCTATTTGTGTTAACAAGCAATTGAACAGGTTGCTTGTGAGTGTATATTGGATGCCACAGTAATGCTTTATAAAAGCTGCTTTAAGTCCTGGCTGTAACCGTCACCCACAACAGAAACAATTGGGAACATATTCCAGATGTTGTGGGATGTGAGGAGCTTCATGACTTCTGAATAAATGTTACTAACATATCTGCTCTGACTGGGAAAGAAATCTCTGTGGATCCAACTGTATTATTGCTTAACGAAGACTCCAGTTTAGCCCTGACAGGAAAACTAAAGAAGATCTGGATCACTGGTTTAACATCTGCTAAAAATCACTGTGCAGAGATGTTTATCCCACATAATCTTAGTGTACAACACTATTTCTGCTACATGACCACAGTACTGTTAGAATCAGCTGCAGCTACAGTCAATAATGCTGGAGCATCTACTCTTCAGACGTGGATACAGGTTTGTTTAATGTGGTGAAAAGATTGAAGCAAATGGTATGAAGCACATTATATAAGCCAGCATCTTTATTTTAATGTGTTCACTCATTTTATTCCTCAACATCTTATTTATTGTTTGGTCAGTGATGTAAAGTACAGATGAAGGGGGTGAATGGACCGGTCAGATGGGGTAGGGGTGTTTTTGGATTGCTTCAGTTCTGAAATATTTTAATAAAATGCTGTATGACAGAAACATCATGCAAACTTTAACTTAAGAAAAAAAATCAATGGAACCAAATATGTAATTTTGTATCCAATGAGTTTGAATGAGGAACACGCATAAGCAAAGGCATTATTAGTCAACAATACAAAAGTGAGTGATATGTTTTAAATTTAGTTTTAGGCCATGACTTATTATTTAAAGTCATTTAAGAGTCACTCAGACGTGAGCTGTCTATTTTAATTAAATATTAATTTACTAATTTATATAAAACCTCATGACTTGACTCACAAATACATGTTCATTGATAATGACCCACAATGCAGAGTAGAGCTCATATCATTTTCTAATAAACATGTCAAAGGACCTCCAACTGAAACTCTCCACACTCTGAATTCAGCATGACAGAAAAGCTTGTAAACCATCTGAACTACATACAGTTACTGAATCACACAGAAGCTGATCATCTCAGAGCCCTCAGACTGAATATTAACAACTTCATACAGCAGCTCTCACTCTAATGAAGACATAGAGAACATTTACTCACAGAGTATCACAGAGAGAGACCTGAACTCCATACTGTCCCCGTAATGACTGACTGACTGACTGACTGAGCAGTGCGTTCAACTTCCTGTGTTCTTACACTCACAGCACACGTCACAGAGAGAGAGATGGAAAACAATACAATTCAGCAAAACCGAAAGGAAAAACTCGAGTGCCAACATCTGGATAAATCATCCAAGGATTAGTACTTATATCCTTTGTAGAATTGCTTTAGTTTAGCCATATTGGAAGGTTCTTGAACAAGAACTGCCCCTTTAACTGCCCCTGGTCCTTAAGGGTACAAGTCAGGACTGTGACTAGGCCCCTCCAAAACTTTAATCCATTCAGAGGTGGACCTGGCCTTGTGCATTGGGTCTTTATTGTGTTGTATAACCCATTTACACTTGAGCTTCAGATCACAGACCAAAGACTGGATGATGTTCTATATTAGAGAGCAGAACTCATGGTTCCATCAATTATAGCAGGCTGACCACGTCTTTTAGCAGTGAAGTATCCCTACACCATCATACTACCACCACCATGTTTTACTGTTGATATGATGTTATTAGTAGAATACAGTGATAGCTTTACACCAGATGTTATGGGACCCAGAAAAAGTTCCACTTATTACTCATCAGTCCACAAAACATTCCAATATTTTTGGAGGTCATCAAGGTGATTTTTGGCAATTGTGAGAGGAATTTTCTTCTTGATTTAAGTGTTTTTGCCTTGCAACTCTGTCATGGAGAACTCTTTCCAGTGGTGGAACCATGAACATGGACCTTCTCTGAGATGAGAATCATCTGCAGTCTCTTAGATGTGCATCTGGGTTGTTTTGTGATTTCCTGGATGAGTTGCTGCTGTGCTCTTGGAACAATGTTGATAGGCCTTTCACTTCTGGGAAGATTCATCATTGTTCCACAAGTTTTCTTCATTTGGAGAAAATGGCTCGCACTGTGGTTCACTGGAGTCCCAGAGCTTTGGAAATGGCTGTGTAACATTTTCATGATTTATACATTTTAATAACTCTTCTTAATTTTGGAACTTATTTTCACTTAGGCACAGTGTTCTGCTTGTTGAGATCTTTTGGACTACATTACAGAGCTGGAAAGGTTCTGTTTAAATGATGATTAGATTCAACAGGGATGGCAGAAATCAAGCTTGGGTGTGTCTTATTGAATTGATCCAAATGATCAACTACATTTGGTTAATTGGTTGATTTAGTAACTAAAGAGTGGCAAATACTCAAATACATAGGGCCAGTTGGCATTGAATAACGTTTGCCTATATTTAAGTGAAATTATTTTAAAAATTAAAAGACAAAACAAAAAACATTTTTACTCGTTATCTTTAAAATCTAGTAAAATAACTAATAAATCGGGTACAACTTTTTAAATTTTACTTTTACAGTTACTTTTTCACAGCACAGAGCTTTTACCACTGAGTGATTTTACCAGATTAAATTATTTTGATCAGTTTTCAGTGGAATTAAAGTGTCTTTTAGAATCAGACTTTAGACTCATACAGTGTCTGAGAGAAACTGGCCAATGAAAGAGCACATTAGAGGGTCATCACATGGTGTAAAATGTCAATGATCCCTAATCTGCACTAATCCAGAGACTTTACACTAAATATCAGTCATTTAAGGGAATCTTCATGTGCAGTACTTTCAAGCAGATTCAGCCGAGTCCTGAAACCATGTGCATCCAAATATGGTAGATAATTTGAAAAAGGAAGTGCAGAGAGAGCTTCATCTGTTTCTATATTTGATGCCAAACATGACTGGGTGAGAGATGTTACTGATTAGCATGCGAGCAGTCGGTACACATGGTTCATCATGTTGTGTTAATGGGGTTTTAGTACGAACAGATCATCAGTTCTACTCTTAGAGGCCGTGAGAGGCCTGATATCAGATTTAACCCCCTCTGTGCTGCTCTGGACTCCAGCTGGAAGGTGCACATGTGTGTTTCACTGCATGGTGTGATTGTCTGAGTGCGGCTGCGTAGGTTATGTGTCTATTTTGATTGCTCAGATCATTTACAGTTTACTTTCTAGTTTTTTCTTCTGTTATTTCTATGCAATCAATTTGTAATTTTAGATTAAATCTAAGTAAAAGAACAGTCAGAGCTCAGTTGAGGCCCACTGTCGTCATGGAGCTTTCTGCATCACTGAGTTTCAATTCCTCTTTATGTGAAGGTGTCATTGCCACTATTTAACTACAGAAGTCAGACCACAACCCTCTAAATAACTCCCCTCTGCTCTCAAACCTGAAACCTCTACTGGATTTCTGTGGCTGTATGACCAGTGAAACAGTGCTCAGAGTTTTTTTTTTTTGTTTTTTTTTAATGTAGTTCATATTCTGCTTCAAGGTCGGTCCACACCAACTCTCCTAAGGCCTGTCTGTCACTTAATGGATTGTCATGAATAAAATTCAAGCAAATTTTCAGTTTCACTCATGCAGCCATGTATAGGCTACATTTTATTGTTTTCAGTGCAGAAGCAACCACAACAACTTGTTGAAGCTATTATTTGGCAAACATGAGACACTTTTGTGAGTCAGCAGTATTTGGGGGATTGAGTGCACTCTGTTGGATCTTTTTAGCATCATATAGGGGACACACTGTTACACTGACAACAGAACACAAGAACTAAATATCATACAGTGATCAGTACAGCGATTCTGAGATTTTGAAAGTTCTGTAGTGTCCACATAACATGGATCAGTTTTCACACACTAACTATATTCTCCTGAGCTTGTCCTGCAGAAATGCTCCCACTGTCTGCACACAGGACTGCAGTTTTTTGTTTGTTTTTATTTATTTCTCTTTGGAAGTATCCGTATACATGAACAGATACAAATGCTGTGACTTTTTTATTTTACTTTTAATAACTGCAAAAACCTGTGAAATGTACTGTGTTACTAAAGTGACAGCAGAGCACGAGGCCTTTTAGCCCCTCCTCCACTGATCGAACCCACAAAGCTGAACCAACATGGAGAGAAACCACAATGACCGTTTTAACACCCGTGCTCGGAAATTCTGACACAGACAAAACACACTGTTTGTTCAAGAGCAGAAAAGATGTTATACTTCATTAAAAACAATGTTAAATGTAATGTAAACCATTAAGTTAATGTGATAATTGATAGTCATTTTTGTGAGGTTACTCTAGGCTTCTCTTGTCTTATAGACCGTGTTATGTTAAATAACACACTGCATAAATAGGCCATATGTGTTCATATGTAGATCACAGTATTGTCTCTATGCAGTTCTGCAGTCAAAGCATGAAGGTCAGCACTGATGCCCTGGGGGTTGATTTCTGCAAATGGCTCTCAAGAAAAATATAGTTTATATTTTTGATGTTTTAGTGCGTTTTTTCCATAAAGTCTTGCAAACTAGTGATGATCAATTGTAATTAAAGTGAAAACACAATGTTTGCACTTGGTTGTAGTAAAGACTGACAAAGCATTAAGCAGCAGTGCTTAGCCAGTCAGTTAATGCTACCTTTTATGTGTATTAGCATTGTATGATTTTTTTTTTATGTATATAACATGTAAGCAGAAATGAAGCACCTGCCCTGCCTGTATTAGAAAAACAGAATTAGGTTTGGTTTCTACACATATCGACTGTACTGAGATCATTTGTTGACTTTTGCCACAACATTGATTTACAGCACTTTTCGGTCTTAACCGTCACCACATTTATCAATATTGAGATACTTTGCGGAGAAACTTGATAAAATACATGACATTGTTCACTTTAATAATGTGGTGTGTTTTTATATTGTAATATTGACGTGTGAGCCATTATATATCGTGATAATAATATTCAAACTCTAACTGTAAATGTACTTCATTCTTCTAGTTTTACTTTATACATTTTACATAACAACTGCATAACTGCTAAAATAAGTTCTGTGTTGGCTGTAGCCTCTTGACCTTGTCCCTCCACTTCTCAGACCATGTTGGTAGCCTTGGAGACCGACATCCAAGCCAGGTAGCCTATATAGACTCCTGCACCTGTGAAACCTGAAGTAGCGTCCTTACACCCACTTGTATATATTTCTAGGAAGAAGTAAAAATGTAAGCTGTAACTAACTGGCCTGTAATCCTGTAATTATTGTTGTGTATAATGACTGTAACTTTCTAGGTGATGCTGAATTTGCTCTATGTGTGCACAACTGAACATTACTGTGTTTCTGAAGTGATGAGCAGAGCATACGGCCTTTCAGCACTAACTCCACTTGTCAGACCTACAAAGCTGAACTAACACATATAAACCACAATAAACACGTCAACACCCATTCTAGGAAATTCTGTCACAAATAGAAACACACAAACTGCTTCTTCAAGATAAGAAAAGATGATTAACATCAGCACAAACAGTGGTCAGTCATATTTCAGCTGTTCTCATATCTCCAGTTTTTTGTTTTTCAGTCTCTGGTATAATTTGAGAATGTCTGTCCTTGGCAGCGCTGTCGCCTCACAGCAAGGAGGGCCTGGGTTCGATTCCCCGGCCGGGTGACCGGGGTCCTCTCTGTGTGGAGTTTGCATGTTCTCCCCGTGTCTGCGTGGGTTTCCTCCGGGTTCTCCGGTTTCCTCCCACAGTCCAAAGACATGCAGTCAGGCCAATTGGACATGCTAAACTGCCCCTTGGTGTGAGTGTGTGAGTGACTGTCTGTGTCTGTCTGTCTGCCCTGCGATGGACTGGCGACCTGTCCAGGGTGTATCCTGCCTTCCACCCGAAGACTGCTGGGATAGGCTCCAGCTCCCCCCCGCGACCCTTACGGAGAAGCGGCTTAGAAAATGGATGGATGGATGGATGGATGTCTGTCCTTGGCATGGTGTGTGAATGTCATGATGAGTGGAGGCAAAATTATGTAGAAAACAGATTGGTTATGTTGACTTACATTAAAAGTAAAGTATTTTTTTCCTTCTGCTGTAATTTTCAGAGATACACTATTCCAACTGCAGCAAATAGGTCTGAAAGCAGAGGCCAAACAAGGGAAAACATCAAGGGTATTAATGCCAGGTGTAAATAAATAGGTGTGGGTGTGCAGGGATGTAGATGAAGGACAGCACTTACACTGTGAGAGATCTCTCGTCTTACACTGTGACTAAACTGTAATTTGTTGTTTGTGTAGAGCACAGAGTATAATCTCTATACAGTTCTACAGGCATTAAACTTCATCAAGCCAGTTTCTTTAGGCTGACTGTGCTGTCATTAGCTGTATATTCAAACACACACACACACACACACACACACACACACACACACACACACACACACACACACACACACACACACACACACATTATCTAAGCTGCTTCTCCTTCTGGGTTGCAGGGGTGCTGGAGCCTTTTCCAGCTGTCATTGAGCGAAAGGCAGGATACACCCTGAACAGGTCGCCAGTCCATCACAGGGCAGTATATGCAAACTCTAATTCTGACTTTACTTTGTCTAGTTTTATTTGGTAAATGATTCAAGTTAGTGCTGTATGTTGACTATAACCTCTTGACTTTATTTCCTCACTGGTCAGTCTAAGTTTGTACCCATGAAGACAGACCTCCAAACCAGGTCTATACAGTCCTGTAACAATAAATCTAGAAGGAGAGTCCTTAAACCCACTGGTGTATATTTTTATAGGCTAAAACAAAAATGAATCCTTATGTAAACTCTATGTACCCTGCATCACCTACACCTTCACATTCTAACAGTCCCACGAGCACATTCTCTAAAAAGCCCATTTGTTGTATACTGCCACCTACTGTTTATCTCGTGTGCTGCTTACACATTCATGTTTACACTCAGAGGATCAGTCAGGGACACGTGAGAGACTCAGTAACAGACATCCACTCTTCTAGGATGTCTAAATATTATACCGGTGATTATACGGTATGTTATAGTGAACTGAAGCTCCTCAGTGGGAGTTTATTAGTACTGATATAATCACAGTGAGATTAACAATAGACGATAAATATTCGTCATCGCCCACATACAGTAACAAACTGTACAAATAGCTTGTTAAGTATTTAACAATAATTACTTGCTTATTGATTCTCTTCTTTTTTACTTCTTTTCTTTTTCTGGAGGGACTTGCTGTCCCTTTGCTGCTGTAACACTGAGAATTTCCCCATTGTGAGAATAATAAAGGATTATCTTATCTTATCTCATCACGGTGGTGTCTCCTGGCCAGAGTCTCTCATCCACCTCTCTGCACTTATGAAAGGACTCTAATCCATGTGCTCATCGCTGAAGATCTTCATGTTTTGGTTCTGTGCAGATGTCTGCTTTTATTATTTTTATTTAGTGGGTATTTATGAAGATAATATATATTAGTTAGAATATAACAGTTTGTTCTGCTTTAAGCTTTAGATTAACAGTCACTGCTTTTCTCACATCTCAGTCAGGAACCATTTCCTCACAAGTGAAGCAGTTTATAGTAAAACATCTTTCAATGTTGGATTTTTTTAGGAGGCTGAAGTCGTTTCTCATTCAACAGCTTCTTGTTCCACTTGTCCTGTTCCACCTTAAGTGGTGCTTGACTTGGCAGAATGTGCACCATTTAAGGTGGAACAGAAAAATTAAAATGAGAAGCTGGTGAATGAGAAGTGACTTCAGCCTCTCGACTTGGTGTTTGACAGTTTCTTCCTGCAGATTAAACATTTCAGGAAACCAGCTGGAGTGACTTATAAATGCAGATAAGTCAGTTTGTCTCCAAATGATCGATGTTCATCTTAAATCTTTCTCTTCGCCTTTTTGTCAGCTACAAGCTGGGCGAGACTGATATCTCCGTTGTTCAGACCAGCAGTCTGCACGTCAGTCTTCAGTGTTACAGGTTGATGAATTAGCAGTTATGCTTAACTCCAGCATTTCAGACCATTTATTGTGAAAACTGTGTTTGAACTGTGTGTTATAACGATTTTACAGCAAAGGAGGATTAAGATATTTTACCTAACGCTCTAGTTGTGCTGTGGAGCCACAGCGGGGTAATAGAAGAGCCACGTGTTGCCGACCCTGGCTATTTTTGTAATAGACTATTACTAATAGTTCTGGGCAGAGCCAGCGCCACTGATGAGAATTTTGAGGCTGAAGTGTTGCTGAAGTTTTTTGATGAGGAAATTTGATTGACTTTGCTTTTACTTAGTCTACAATTTTGTTGGATATCAGGCCTTTGGGTGTGTAAGTTTGATTGTTGGTTATACAACTGATATACTTGAGTATTTGGCAGTAAATCCTGTGAAATTATGTGGTTTCAGTGGAGCTGCTGAGGACTGAGTGACACTATTCAAGTCCACTAATAAACAACAAATAATAAAACTGTAAATGCATCAGCTGTGGAGACAGAACTGTGGACAGAACAGCTTTTGACTGGACACAGCAGTGCAGCTCATTCAGCTTGGCTGTTCACTGTTGTCAGTGTTGGAATTAGTATACATTAATGTTTTAAAAGGTTCCGGGTATTAAATAATATTGTAAGTAATGACGTGTGAATCACCTGAAAATTATGTTGGTTGGTTGGTGTAGTGGTTGACATCTCTACCTTCTATGTTGTAGATTGGGGTTCAGTCCCCCACCAGGGCAACCACCCTACACTATACCAATTAGAGTCCCTGGGCAAGACTCCTAACACCACCTTCACCCACCTGTGTAAATTGATCGAATTGTAAGTCGCTCTCGATAAGAGCGTCTGCCAAGTGCAGTAAATGATGCGCAAGTAAATCTTGATCTTCACCTCATAATACTGTTCAGATACAGTCGGTCGACCCCCTTAGTGAACTCGAGTCAAATACAGGTGGGTCACCTACTGATCTCCAGTCAGTTTTCACCATTTAGGTTCATAATAATGAACTTATTCAAACAGCACTTTACTGATCAGCGATCAGGCAGTGAGATCAGGTTCTGATCACCTGACATGTTACTGTCTCCCCAGTATGAATTATAAACACATGAATAAATAAAACCTATAAAAGTACAAACACTTTCCAACACCCAGTTCAAAAACAGCTTACATGCACAGATTTAGATTCCATACAGAACATGAATATTATTTATGATTTGATCTACTGCCAGAAGAAAATGATTAAAACAGAAAAACAGTTTCACATTTTTATTTTAAGGGCTGCATCATGTAGACAAATCCAATACAATGCTGAAAATAATAATGATGAAAATGTGAGGTAATAAATTTGGGGTTCGTGATGCATTTTGACACCGATTTGACCAGCAGGTGGCAAGTCTGCGGTGTTTTGAGTGCTTCAAAACAATGAATCATTTTTTAATCGATTCAGTTGGTTCAAAGCTTCAGGAAGACTCGTTTCTCCATTACCAGGCAAATGGAGAGAAACTGAGTTGATACAGTTCAAGACAGGAACTAAAAACACAAACGTGAGTATAAAGACAGCATCAGAACAAGATTCACCGGGAGATCAATTAGAACTGCTAGGAAAGAACAGAACAAGACTTTACAAGGAACAAACTGAGAACAGCTCAACATGAAGGAGAGAGAGAGAGAGAGAGAGAGAGAGAGAGAGAGAGAGAGAGAAAAATGAGAGAGAGAGAGAAAAATGAGAGAGAGAGAGAGAGAGAAAAATGAGAGAGAGAGAGAGAGAGAGAGAGAGAGAGAGAGAGAGAGAGAAAAATGAGAGAGAAAAATGAGAGAGAGAGAGAGAGAGAGAGAAAAATGAGAGAGAAAAATGAGAGAGAGAGAGAGAGAGAGAGAGAAAAATGAGAGAGAGAAAATACTCTGGAGTGTGTCTCTGCTGGCTGAACTTCACAGCCTGAGTTCACAAAACCACCTCAATAATGAGAGTGCTGATCTAGAACCAGTGTTTGGGATTATGATCATCATAAATGCAGATGATTTGAATCTGAGATCAGTCTCTAACTCAGAACTGCTTTGTGAACACCAATCTTGCTAAAGTTGAGGAGAGAGAGGATGTTGTTCTGGACTGGTTTTCTCAAAAGCACCTTAAAAGAAAGATGATTCTTAAATGGTAGAGCGAGCATCACACTGAACACTCTCTCTCTCCTAGACTGGGTTGATCCTAACACACAGATGCTTTTGTGAAACTGAGTATCCCAGTGTCAGGATGGCCCAGTCGCGCAGGGGGTAGTGCTGTCGCTTCAGAGCGAGAAGGGCCTGGGTTTGGTTAGGCGGGGCGACTGCAGTCCTTTCTGTATTGAGTTTGCATGTTCTCCCCGTTTCTGCACGGGTTTCTTTCAGGTTGTCTGGTTTCCTTCCACAGGCCAAAGACATGCAGCCAGGCCAACTGGACATGCTAAATTGCCCCTAGATGTGAATGTGTATGTCAGTGTATCTGCCCTGTGATCACCCAGTGACTGCTGGTATAGGCTCCAGCACCCACCCCGACCCAGAAGGATAAGCGTGTTCTCCCCGTGTCTGTGTGGGTTTCCTCCCACAGTTCAAGAGATACTAAGTTGCCCCGAGGGGTGTGTGTATAATAATAACCAGGACGTGAGTCAGGCCTGTTCAGCCCAGATAAATCTAGGCTGGTGATAAAAGCAGTACTAAGTTTTGGTCTCTGACCACGTTCCTCCGTATTTATGATGGTGATGGTCTCACAGTCAACCTGCCTTAACAATGGCAGATCTAAAGTGTCTTCTGCCTTGTTGATGAATGTAAGTGACTTTCTTTAAATATTTTGTAGCATCTGGAGCTCCCCGTTGTTCTTGGTGCCAGATGTTTGTATATTGGGCGTGTCTGTCCTCTTCTTCTACTTTTACTCTCTTAGTTTTGTCTTTTCCTCTGTCCTACCTTTTGTTTGCTTGCTCCTCTGATCTCAGCTCATTATTAAAGCTTGTTGTGTGTTGTACTTGCTGTGAGAGTGAGCATTTAGTCCAAGTCCAAAGTATTTAATTCCCAATAAATCTCACACGAGCCTGTTAGTCTGAAAACTCATTACTTGACAAGGGCTTCAGTGTCTTTATTCAAACATGTGGATTTAATGTTAATACCCATATAAAGTTTGCTTTGTGACGGATTCATGAACTGTACTTATCCACTACAGCAGAGCCTTATTTCAAGCTTGTAGCTGAACACAGTGCTGCTCATTGTGAGTGAGGGACATGCAGCTCGTCCCAGGTGAGTGCAGAATTGTAGAGGACTGCATGAGCAACAGTGAAGTAGTTTTTCCTTCTGTTGGTCTGCAGAAGACTCCAAGCCCTTTCTGAGAGCTCAGCTCGGCTCATATTGCTGCAGCATATCAGATAATTACGCTGCGCCGACACCGTTAAGCAATTTATAGACCAGTAATAGTATCTCAGTCTTTAAATGTATTTAAATAAAGGTCATTAATAACCCTAATTAGAGCTGATTCAGTAGTTTGACTGAAATTTGTCTAGACAGCTGTTTAAGGGCCGCCAGTAAGTTGTTTGTGTAACCCTCGTCTCTCTACATGGCTCCCCAGCTGGGCTCTGCGTTGTGTTTTGATGGTAATGAAAGGGACCAGGAAGCGCAGGAATGTGGTGTGATCAACTGGTGGCGCTGTTTTATTGTCAAGCTCAGACAGCAACTTGGCATTTCTTCAAGGAAGCACACAATACTGTCAATTCAGCAGTTTTTCCCTCTTCTAACTTACAGTCAACGAAAGTCTCAGCTAACATTCACATTTTCTTCCATTTAAAATGTACACAGCACTCAATGGCATTCACCACTCTCATTAAATAAAACACACAAACTTCTTAAACAGTTTAAATTCCCAAGCCTGCATATAAAACAGGTCACACCACCTTTTCACTTGCTATATTTACAAAAGAAAACACAAAAATAGCTTGAAAATATGCACTAATTTGGACCACTAACTGAACAAAACCTTGATGGATGTTAGATCTTTTTAAAGGATTAGTTGGGATTAATCACAGAGCACAGTCAGCCTATCTCACCTTCAGGGAAGCCCACAACACTGTGTCTTTTTTACTATTTACTAAACAGGATAAATAAAGAGAAACAACGCGTAGCGCATGTACTTCCACCTAGTGGCCACGACTAGTAACAATTACATTTGAAAATGATTTTCTCAATGATTTTTCCCATGAAAGGTAGATTTGAAATGTCTGTAATTTACTCACTAGAGTTGCTTCTCTTTTCTTTTTTAAGAGGATTAACAACCGTGCTAGGGAAATGCCCAACATGAGTGACGTGTTTACTTTCTGAAGTTTTTTTTAAAAATTGGTTGGTAACGTGTGAAGACTTCAAGTGGATCAACTAAAACTGAATTATTAATAGCACTAAACTGGGATTTTAACCACGATACCTTAATGTAGTGATGCAGAGAACACAGGCTCTTTGGAGGATATAGATGTAGTAAAGGCTCGTCTGACATAGATTTAAGTGTTAAAGTATACAAACTCATTACATCTCTCAGCTGAAACTAATTCAGGGGCCATATATATAGATGACTTAGTTATTCAGCCATGTTGAAGAGTGTTCTGCTTTTGTTAATATTATTGTTGATGACGCTGGAGAAAAAAGATTGTCTAGCTTTGTGCATTATTGTGTTGTAATCAAGCAGCCTGTCTTTGGAGATTTCTTTGCAGATCTGAGGTTTGGTTTTACGCCATCAGTGTTCAACCTTCCTACGTTCTCTCTTTTGGAGCTGAAGTGCAGCAGCGTTCCTCCGAGACCTCGTTCATCAAGATCTCATTCATCACAAGCTATGCAGCAAAGCATCAACACAGTCAGATGGTCTGCATGGTGCAGCACATTTTGCCCATGAAAAGTGCAGCTGTGTGTCATTTATAAACCTTTTCCTAAAGCAAATGTGTCTGTTTGATGTTTAGTGAGGACCACATTTCAAAGAAAACCATTTGAAAACCACATCCATAGATGATCATGACAGTGTGCGCTCAGTCAAATGCTTGGAGTCCAAAAGCGGGACTCTTCAGTCTTACATTGTAGTAAACAGAAAACACCAGAAATTCTGGATTTTAATTTTATTTATTTGAAATATTCTAAATGTATTTCATAATTATATGAATTTTATAGAAAAATAATGAATTTAGTTGAAACAGCCTTTTAAATGCCATTTATACAGCTCCATAAAAGTTCATTACAGGGTCATCAAAATGCAGTACATTTCAGAAAAAACAGCTTATGGTCTCTGATTTTACAGCCTGAGGTGGGAAAACAACAATATGTCCAGAATCACAGCGCCATCTGCAGGACAGAGTAAGACAACACTGAAGAAAGAATTTGTAGAGAATACAGGAACTATAACTCAGTAGTGGAGCTCAGTACTGACGTGTATGAATGTGTCAATGTGGGATTCTTTGTGTATTTTCATATGTTAATATTTTCAGTAGAAAAAAAGGATTTCAGTAGATTAGTCCTGAAGTGATTTCCTCTTTTACCAGCTTCTCTGTGATTTTACTTCCATCTGGATTGGCCATTTAACTGAAAAACTGTTGCTTAAAAGTTTCTTTAAATGTACTTCTAATGTGATCATTGGCTCCACATGAAGGAAATATATCAACATGATTACTATGTGTAAGTAATTAACTTACTTAATTTAAGTTGATATAATGTATGTTGAGTATGTTGAGTCGGGTGACCAGGGTTCTCTCTGTGGGGAGTTTGCATGTTTTCCCCGTGTCTCCGGTTTCCTCCCACTGTCCAAAGACATGCAGTCAGGCCAATTGGATATGCTAAATTGCCCCTAGGTGTGAGTGACTGTCTGCCTTGCGATGGACTGGCGACCTGTCCAGGGTGTATCATGCCTTCTGCCCGATGACCGCTGGGATAGGCTCCAGCACCCCCCACGACCCTGTCGGAGAAGCGGCTTAGAAAATGGATGGATGGATAATGTATGTCATTTGTGTGAAACCAATGTACACAATTAACTCATTTAAAATGATCCACTTTGTTTTCAGTGCAGTGTTTTTTATCTCTCTGAATCTCCTGCTGTTTCTCCACTGAACTAACTCAGCAATGTGCTCATTCCAAATTCACGTTGTTTTTTGTGTTTATATTCAGAACACAGGATTAAAAAATAAGATGCTCTTACACTACAGCAGCATCTCCTACATATGAAAATAGAATTATAAACAGAAGTGGACAGGGGGCAATAAGGGAGGGTGGTCTTGCACATGTGAGAGAGCAACGTAAAATATCACGAGGGGTCGCACATCAAGAGTACACTACTGAATACAGTGTAATGCTGCAGTATATACAATTCAACAGAATGCATAAACCTTCTAAACCACTTATCCTCCTGGGTCACGGGGTGCAGTTTATACAATTAATAAAACTAAGCTATGCTACATCTGTGTTAGCTGTGAAGAGCTCTGTTGGTCTGGGGGAAGAAGCTGTCTCTGAGGCAGGTGATGTGCACTGCATTGCTTCAGAAGCATTTGCCAGAGGAACAGGACATGAGCTGGGTGGGAGGTATTCGAGATGGTACACTGAACCCTTGCCTGGCAGCAGAATGCCTAAGTGTCCTGAAGTTGTGTGAAGTCAGAGGCTGTGATGTTGGAAGCAGTTCTGACAGTTCTTTGATCATTTTAGTTCTCTTTTTAATCTCCTAGTACCCATATTAAACACTTCTGGAAACAATGGATGCTCAAACATTTATTGATCCTGGGTAGTAGAACTTCCATCCTCTCTACACGAGCAGCACATAAGCAGGAAGAGAAAGAATATCAGGTAAATCAGTGAAGCGAGATCCCACAGGCTGATTAAAGGGGCGATTATAATGGCAGTTAATAGAGTGCTGAGCGCAGACATCGGAGCACTAAAACAGTGTGCAAAATGAGTCTCAGTTGTGCCTCAATCTGCAAACAATGCACCCATTGTGAAACCTCCCAAAGCTACAGGCTTTCATATGCTGGACACACTTTAGCACAGTGACAAGGCGGTGATTCCCCTCTGAGTTTTTCTATTACTCTATCATATTAAACCTAGATATCAAATCCAAAGTAAGTGATGTGGCTTGACATTTATACTGAGAAAGATGTGACTTCAATAAACAGACTAATATGTCTGTTTTCAACATTACCAGCCTCGTCTCACTTCAGACAGTGCAGACACTAAACTCCCAACCTAAACACTCAATTTATCTACCAAACAAATAATTATTTGTCTGCACTGGAAACGACTTTTCCAAAGTAAAGTTAGAGATTAACAGAACAGACAGAAATGTATAAAACTCTGATTAGAAGCCATTAACATAATTTATGATAAAACACACAATTATACAGAAAATAATTTATAATTAATAACAATTGACCTGAACAAGTATTCTGCCTAGAAATGTATTTACTTTAGTGTATGGCAGGGGTGTTGATCTCTGGTCCTAGAGGGCCGGTGTCCAGCACAGTTTGGTGATTTACCTGCTCCAACACATCTGATTACACTTAACCTGCCAATTGAAAGATAAGTGGGTATGTTTGAGCTGGAAAACCTCCAAACTGGGCTTTCCAGAGTTGTGAACCCCTGGTGTACGGTATCATTGGCATGGAATCTTAGACTGCTGAATGAGGAGAAGAATGTCCAGTCGCCCATCGCTGTATATTGAGGTCATTTCATTGACTTTTTAAACTGTTTGTTGTATAATAATGAACATATGATAACACAGCACTGTATAATGCAGCACTTTGCTTTATAAGTATATTGTGGTCACCAAATTACCACCGCAAGTCTTACGTAGTGCACTACGCAGGTATTTAAATACTGGCTCCTGCATCCCACAAGCACATAATATCACTAAGAATAGCCACGTGGGAATCAGCCATATCCATACTGATCAAATGGCCTGCATGGCTTTTTAAAACGTACATAGCAGAATATTTAGGGGGTATGGAGCCATTTGGGGTTTGGGTCTGATGTTACTTCTGACTGAAACACAGACATATGAAGAACGTAAGCCATTCTTTAATGACACCCTTTCGTCTTTTATATTGCCATTTTACAGTGAATCGTGTTCTAAGGACTTTACCTCAAACATGTGATATTAAAGTTGTTTAGCATGTTTGCTGTATTTTATTATGCGACAGGTAGTTCCGGCCACGCAAGCTGATTGGTTGAGAAGCGTTCTAACCCTGCTGTTATTTCACCATAACATCACAGGTTTTTCACAAACACTGTATCACTCCGCTGAGACGCTGTTGCTAAGCAACGACTTTGACAGCTGTAAGAGACGCTCAAGCCATTTGAACGTTTTCACTTATTACTTTGTGCAGAAACAGAAAATGGACACTAAAGATGACATTTGACCTACAGCTGATTTGGTCAGCTCTGAAGATGAGCTGGCGCAGTGATACAGAACTCCGTTATTGTGAGCAGGTCATGAGGGAGCGTATATGGAGGACTTTACAACGGCTTTGAAAGCAGCTCAGCCAGTCAGATTTTAGGACTGGAAGTTTCTGTGGTTAGTCGACAGCAACCACAACGAGAGATGTCTGCCTGCCGGCTCTGCTGCCAAGTCTGTTTTAGGACTTCCTGGTGTGTTTTTAATTCACAGTTAAAAACAGGAACATGGGGACAGCTCGGAACCAGACCTCCCCGGCTTCTGGGGACAGTCCTCATTGGTCCTCATGGCCTGTCCCGAGAAAACAGGGACACCTGGTCAATTTACTTCACTGTGAGTGGTAACGTGGCTAATATTACCAGCACATTTAAAACATTTTAATATCCGTCATAAATCTGTATTTCTTTTGAACAGTTGACCGTTAGAAGCCTGTAAAGACACTTCCCATAACAGAAGGAATATAAAGAAGGAATATTTCACTACTTTACTCTGAGGGCGGCCCGGAGCGGCTAATCGGGAGATTCGGGACGATTCCCGATGGGCCGGCTCATGTCAGTCTCGAGTGTGGGCGGCTGGATGGGGGGATGATTTTGACATTTATCCGTCACTTATCTGATCTTTTCACATTCATTCTCCGTTCAACTATCTATTCATTCTCCATTCATCTGACAGCGCAGCCCCTACATCGCAGGAGGTCAGATGGGTTCTACCATCTGAGGGAATCCCCCCCCCACATGTTTAAGTTGGTTGGGTCCGCGAGTCTCTTTTCTGGAGCGGTAAATTAAATGTAGCAGCAGCTCGAAGCGGCAGTCGGTGGTGATGGAGGCAGGAAGACGCCAGGTGGAGCCGAAAAGGCCAGGTTAAAATAAAGAAAGGCGCTGGAAGAAGAAGAAGCTGCCAGATGTGCTGAATGAACAGAGCTGTTCTCCAGAGGACAGACCCCAGCTGCAGCCGGGGAAGAGAGAGGTGGGAGTGACGCTGTACTGTCAGGGTGAGGCTGCTGCGCAACGTTTGCAGCGTCAGCTTAGCGTAGTTTATTCTGTAGAGCCCAACACACACCACTAATCTCAAATATCCAGTTTCAAGCTGAGAATAAAGATCATTTAGAAGTGTAATATGTTTAATAGCCCAACTCATTAATGAATGGTTCTGTAGTGGCGGAGCAGCATGGGCGGCGCCAAAGCAGGGGCGGGGGGGGGGCACTGGACCCCCCCTGAAATCTGACTGGACCCCCCAGGTGCCACCCCAGATGACTGACATGTCACAGCACCGCACGTCTTGTAGAAAAGCGCCTGGTGCAGTTTGTAAGCGGTAAAACCTGTTGACTGCTAGGCCCCTCCTGTGCAGTAGGTGGCGCTGTGTATCACAGAATTGTAATCCACCCCACTGAAGGAGGAGGAGGAGTCAACCGCTCAGGAAGCTCCTCTAACTTTGTGTGTGGCTCTGATGTGAGTATGAAGTGGCTTTCTGTTCAGAAAGAGCTGAACCCACTGCAGCGGCCTAGGGAGCTACAGGCACTGTCGGACACAAGGTGGGCTGCCGTAATCTGAGGGACAGACTTCCAGCAGTTCTCAGACTGTTGCAGGATCTTGGACTTGAAAGAAGTGGCGATAGATGAGTTGAGGCGAGGGGTCTTCTTTCTCAGATAGATGAGCAGCTCACAGGGCTATTAGTGACCTTGTGTAAAGTTCTTGGTGATGCTAAATGTCTTTCTGACCTGCTCCAGTCCAGCACACCTGATCTAGCTAGAGCTGTGGAGCTAGTAGGTGCACTTACAGACACTTTCCAGGACTACAGACATGAAAAGTACTTTGGGGAATTATGGAAAGAGGTTGAGGAGCTGGCTGAGCAATGCAAGATTGGTGAACAAACACAATATAAAAGACATCCTAGAATCAGCTCAAGATGTCTTGACTCACTGGTGATGAGCACTGTAGGCCAGAGAAACTGTGATGATGATGATCTCCAGAGCACTTTTCTATCAGGTGATTGACCGTCTCATAACTGAACTGAAGAGGCGTTTTTCAAAGAAAAGCTGTGAGATTATGAAAGTGCTGTAGTCTCTGAACCCAAAGAGTGCAACTTTTCTGAATGAAGAGCCCCTTTTTGCCTTTGCACAGACCTATGAGTCAGATTTAAGTGACCTCAAGCATGAGGTTCATCATGCTTGAGGTCATGAACCATGCATGAGGTTCAAGCATGAGTTACATTTCTGACCTCATCTGGGAGTTTGTTCCAGCAGTTGGCAGCATAATGATTGAATGATGCCTCAACCTGTTTGGTTCTGATTGCTGCTTACTGACTGGTCCCCTGTGATCAGAGAGGTCTTTTGGGTTTGTAAACTACAAGCAGATCAGCAATGTCTTTTGGTCCAAGGCCATTCAGTGATTTTTATATAAATACAACACTTTAAAGTCCATTCTGTACTCACCTGATAGCCAGTGCAGTGATTTGAGGTAATGTTTTCAGGTCTCTTAGTTCTCATAAGGCCTCTAGCAGCTGCATTTTGAAGAAGCTGTCTGAGTGTGGACTTGGGAGGGCCAGTAAAGAGACCATTGCAGCAGACCGGCCTGCTGAAGACAAATGAATTAGTTTTTCTTGGTCTTGTTGTGATGTGAAATTGTTTAACTTTGATATATTCTTGAGACAGTAAAAGGTTGATTCCGTAATTACTTTTACATGACTGTGTATATTCAGATCTGAATGAATTATTATGCAGAGATTTCTGGCTTGATCTTTAGTCTTGAGAGTTCTGTGTCTTTATTTTGTACAGACAGTATTCAGAATATAGAAATTCTGTTCTCAATTCAGCGTTTTAGTAAAATGCTAAATAAAAACCTCGTTGTCTTGAGGTCTACTGTCTTACAGAGCTTTCTGCGTTGCATCACTGAGTTTCATTTCCTCATTAGCTGAAGATGTAATTGCCAATGATTTCCAACAAAGTCAAACCTCAACTGTCTAAATTACTTCCCTCTGCTCTAAAGCCTCAGACATTATATTCATAGACTGACTACGTGACCCATGAGATAGGACTGTTTTTCTGTGTTTGTATTTGTGGTTATGTTCTACATGCAAGCACAGGATGCTGGGCCTCTACCTCTGAGCTCCATGGCTCTGCTCGTTTGGCAGGAATGAGACACTACCTGTGAGAATCGTTCACAAACACACAGGGATGGGATGCAATGGAATATACTGTAACTGTATTACAATCTAACGGAGGTATTTGGAATACATATTCAGACTACAGAAATTAAGTATGTGTAGGTCGGGGCAATAAAACATTATTTATCATTCTCATTATAAATTAAATCATGATGTCACAATATGCTTTTCTGAGCATGTCATAAGTAATGTCAGATGTCAGAGGTACTGAGCTCTGCTACAGCCTGAATAGACTTAATAAAATCAGTGTAACTAGACTAATAGAATTAATTTACTCCTTAAAATCCCAGGATTTTTACATACTAAAGCTTATTATTCATTAAGAACAGGGACTTCACTGTAACCTGGCTGAGCTATTCTTAGTGTGTAATTAAACTTTGGCCCTGCTGGTGGGCCTTGGCCATTTGAGGGGTTAACCTCAGTGTTACTAAACTCTTTTAAGGAATGATGGAACTTAATAGTCTCCTCAGTAGTGCACAAGTTCACAAGTGATAAACTTGGCATCAGTGTTATGCTGGACTGCGTTGCCTGGAAAGTAACATATGGCATTAAGTGAAAATCACAAAGCTACTCGCTTTATAGTCTAATTTGCAAGCCTTTTTATTGGGATATGTCAAATTGTTTAGTTCATGAGACAACAGTGGAATTGTGGGAGCAGCAATGGAATGAAGTAGGTGATGAGATTAGTGATAATTTTGTATAAATTTTTAATGAAACATATTAACACATCATATCATAAAGAAAACTGCCAACCAGTAACAGTGAAGAACAGATTGAACTAAATAACAATGACAGCAGTAGTTTTTTTTTACATGCTTTATCAATATGTATTGTAAATGTATTCTGAATATGTTTTTATGTAATGAATACAATACTGAATACAGTTAGAACTATTTATCCAGTGTTCACTGATTTTTTTCAAGGTATTTTGCAGTGCAGTGCTTCTTATATTCTCTACACTGAGTAGTGATAAATCATCATTCTCCTACACAGATTAGTCCTAACTGAACTTTTACACATCATGATGAAGAGATTCTTGGAGAAAAGTGCTGTAAGCAGCTCTACTGTAGGGCAGTACAGCGATTCTGAGATTTGTCTAATGATGATTAGTGATAACATTAATTGGCTTTGACACATTTATCATGTCCTCCTGAGCCTGCTGTGCTGAAATGCCCCTCCTGGCTGTACACAGTACTGCAGACAACAGCTCAGAATTATAAAACAGTGAGTGGTTTTGTTTTAGGTGTGTTCTGTTCATTACACACTGATTGCTGATTAAAGCTGAATATCTGAATCCAGACTTTATTTGTTAGTGAATGTAACTTTATCTGTGAGCAGAATGGGATTTTATTGATTTTCCTTTGTTTTAGCTCAAGTCCTTTTCTTTCTTTGGACATCCCACAGGAAGTTTGACTGATGTGAATATGTGCATAACAATGTGACAATCAGAGTAAAAGGCCTTTTAGCACCTCCTCCACTGGTCAAACCCACAAAACTGAAATAGAACATAAACCAAACCATGAACGCTTGCACTCTGAACATTAGTTTCTCAATCATGGTCATAGAGGCCCAGCGCCCTGCACACTTCAGAGCTTTTCCTGCTTTAATGCAGCCGCTTTAGGTCAATATTGGGCTGTTGATGAATTGATTAGTTAGATCAGGGGTGTGTCAAGAGTAAGGAGAACACAAAAAATTGCAGTGGGCCTCCAGAACCAGGGTTGAGAAACATTGTTCTAGGCTACTCTGACTGGATGACAGGTGCACAGAGAACCATACGTACCTGCTAGTGTCATTTCTGGAGTGTAACTTCTTCTTCAGCACTGCTCTGTGGCCACTGTTATCAGATATTTCCCTGTGAGTCACAAACTCACATACAAATGTCTCTGTTACACTTTTGTTGCCATCACTTGTGTCATACAGTGACATTTACTAGAACAGTAATCACAACTATGTTTCAGCAATATGGATTTTGCTTCTTCATTATCAAATAGTTTTAACTGTACCTCCTGCAGCATCTCACTGCAGACACGTATTTGCAGAATCACCCTTCACACTTTACTTCCATGAGCCCAGCTGAAAAAATCCATAGAAACCATTACGTGGTTCTGTTGATTCCTGATGGTTTTGCAATGCGTTTTGACTTTTTGATGGGTTGATATCAGAATGTAAAGGATCTTAATGGTTTAACAGGTGCCCAGTGGGCGCCTCTAAATGCAAATGGTTTTCTAATGGAATCAAAAGTTGTTCTATATGAAACAAGGAGAACTGCTGAGTCATTATTCCGTGATAATGTGTCACATCTCCCGATTTTCCCAAGTCGTGGCTGTCTTGAGGGCAACAACTGCGATGAAGCCCTCAGGCCAAAAAACACATCAGCTAATCAAAGCTTGTCTTACAATGAAATTTCAAATGTTGACTACTTAGAACAAAAGTTAACTAACATGCTCCACAGCACACAGGAGCATAATCTGTAAATCTTAATGGAGCTAATCTTTGGTTTTGGTATTGAGAGTTTAGTTTTCTCCATCACAAAAAATAGAGATTATTCTCTCTTTTGGACCTTTGTGAGCTCATTGTGGTACGAAATGTATGTATTGTCTATCATCATCATGTGGGTTGTCCCATGTCCATCATCATCATCATTACCATCATCATTATCATGTGTGTTGTCCTGAGTCTGTCTTCATCATGAGTCTATCATCATCATCATCATCATCATCATCATCATCATCATGTGAGTCTTTTATCATTAATTCTTCATCATCATAATGTGTGCTGCCTCAGTCCATCATCGTCACCATCATCATCGTCACCATCATCATCATATGTGTGTTGTCCTGAGTCCATCATCATCAGCATACACTGATCAGACATACCATTATGACCACCCCTTGTTTCTATGCTCATTGTCCATTTTATCAGCTCCACTTACTGTATAGGTTCACTTTCTTCTTCTACAATTACAGACAGTGACGTGTATTTCTTTGATCTTGCTTTCTCAGTGGTTCAGCACTCGTGATTCTAAAGTTTTTTATTTATGTTGGATGCTCTGCTTAGTGGTTTTCTTATTAAGTTGAATTCCTGCTCTTATATTAATTGAATACCAGCAGTTCTTCTGCTGTATTATCATCACATCATCAGCTCAGTTCCTGTATGTATCCAGATGATTCTCCATGGTGTCCTCAGGCTCATCCAGATGAATATCCATGAGCTGCTCATTTGCTTCTGCTTCTGCTTCAGCAGCCGTCATCTTCAGCTTCTCATTCTCTGTTTTGATATTAATTAATGCCTTCAGTTTACCAGCTGTGTCATATTTGATATCAGTTATTAATTTTCCTTACTCGCTCAGAGTTGTGCTGTTTGCAAAGTATTTCAGTAACTGTAATAGTAGCATCTGCTCTATCAGTGTTATCCTGTATTATTGTGTATTGTTTTCCATTTAAATGTGTGTAGTTTTCTTTATAGTGATTGCACTTTGCAACCTCCTAGCAACACCCAAGCAACCACTTGTCAACATTTTAGCTACCACCTCAGATACCAAACACTTTGCAACGCCATAGCAATCATGTGGCAGCAGCTTAACAACCACCTGTAATACCATAGCAACCACCCCGGACACCATGCCAACCACCTAGCAACACATTAGCAACTACCTTGATGTTGAACTGTCAAGTCACAAAGAAAATATGTTGCATGCAACTTGCAACCTTTAACTACAGACGTTCATTTTCCCATCAAAGTACGCTGGTCATCAAAATCTGTTGATGTCTGTGAGTTCAGTTGTGCAGAGATTATCAGCGCTTACAGAACAGAGAACAACTGAACGTTCACAACAAATTAGGAGTGAAATAGTCCACAGAGGCAACACCATTCGAGAACATATGAAATGCCCATACAGGTTCTGAGTGGTAGGTACTACTACCAAAAAAAGGATACTAAACATATTTAATATCAGGCCTCATACATTTGGAGTAGATACATCAATGGGTTAGAAAGAACAACAATAATTCTGCTGTAATTATTAAAATTTATTAAAAAGCAAACGGTACAGAATCACACACCAGTTATGTCTAGCCTTCAAACGAAAGGAGATATGACTGAAAAAAGATACTACAGATGATAAAATACCACGATAACAACAAAACAATTATAAAAGAAAAATACATCTTAATAAATGAATAAACTCTTAGCTTAGATAAAACATGCAAACTGTTCCAACGTGATTATATTTTAAAAGGAGATAAATTAAACTACATCAAAACTACTCTTGCATATTTATGATGAAAATACAATGTTTATTACACTATAACAATAAAATATTCTGTGCTTAAGCAAGCCAGTATCAACTGTTTATAAAGACAGAACTGAAAAATAAAAATATTAATAGTGACAAACAAATGAAGATGTGCAAAAATATTCATTAAGCATGAACCTGATTTACTGTGAATAAGAGAGAAAGAGGTTTAAAACACACAGTTGAGTAATTCTAATGTAAAACTCATGACACTCATCATCATGCTCCAGCTTCTGTCACTGCTTGTTCTCCTCATCAGGTCTAGCTGTGAAATACACAGTGATGGACATTACTAATGAGTCAAAGCTCAAGTTCATATATTAATAGGGAGTATTAGCTAATATAGAAAAGTCCATCTGAGTGTGTTTGTTATAAGTGACCCACAGGAAGACTGTGAGTTCTCACCTTGAGCTCTGTAGCATTTGACCCCCAGCACAATGGTCACCAGCAGATACGGAGACACTGCCATTAAACTACTGAGCAGACTGAACACGGAGAACGAAGCTCCTGAAACACAATGAAATAACTGCAGTGTTGTAAGCGTTGGACGGACGATATTATAAAATAATAAAAGAAATGCTTTCTGTTAAAATCAGCAAACCTGTGACTGAGATCCAGCTCTGTGGAGACTCTCCTTTCTCTGGGTGTTTACAGTGGTAGAGACCTTCATCTGACTTTGAGACAGTACGGATGGTCATCTCGCCTGTAGTCTGAGTCTGGAGGAGTGATCCATCTTTATAGAGCTCAGCTGTGAGGTTTGAGGGCTTTGGGTCACGATATAAACAGCGCAGAGTCAGAGGATCTCCCTCAGTCACAGGATGAACAGGACTGTCCAGAATCACAGAACCATCTGCAGGACAGAGTAAGAACAACACTGAAGAAAGAATTTGTAGAGAATACAGGAACTATAACATTATTAACAATATTTTCACACAGTAAAATTTTCAGTAGAAAAAGGTTTTCAGGAGTTTAGTCCTGGAGTAACTTCCTCTTTTACTGGTACTACTCTGTAAATTTACTTCCATCTGGATGGCCTTTAAACTGAAAAAAGTTGCTTAAAGGTTGCTTTAAATTTACTTGATTCAAATGTGAACATCCACATTATTATAATACATTACATCAATATATTTAATATGTATAAGTGCAAGACGCAATATATTCAATATAAATATAAATAGGGAGTACAGGGCCAATCAGTGTTAGCTGACGGGTGATGCACACTGTGCTGCTTTGAAAGTTCTTGCCAGAGGGAAGTCAGAAGAAAATAACATCAGCTGGGAGAGACGCATCCAAGATGAGAGACTGAGCCCTCGCTCAGCCTGGGAATGCATGAATGTCCTGATGATGTGTGAGATCAACGCCTGTGGTTTTGGAAAAAGTTCTGACAGTTCTTTGATCATTTTAGTCCTCTATTTAGTCTCCTAGTGTGTGTATCCATATTAAACACTTCCTGAATTGGGAAACAGTGGATACTCAATCATTTGTTGATCCTGGGTGGTAGAACTTTCTACACTAGCAGCACGTTGGCAGGAGGAGAAAGAAAATCCAGGAAATCAGTGAAGCGAGATCCCACAGGCTGATTAAAGGGCCGATTACAATGGCAGCTGATAAAACATTGTGTATAGTCCGGGGTCGGGCACTTCAATCAGATTTGGTGTTCTGGGTGCGTCTGCCTGTTACTAAGTGACAGCAGCGTCATAACTGTCAGTAAGTTGTGCTAAATATTGATTCGATATGTAGAGGCAGAAAGTTCTGTGATTTTCATTAACTAGCAAGTGTGGTGCTACCAGAAATAAACTAAACTACACTGTTATCTGTTTATTTATGGTCACACTAAGTTTGATCATACAGTTCTGGGTACTCAGTGACTACAGTCATTACTGAAGGACCGCCTTCCTTTTGATCTGACTGGTCAGCACAGAAAATACACCTGTGACATAAACTAGCTGGCTGCTTTGAGTTTGAGCACCTGGAGTGCTCTGTACAAAAGACAGCCAGACTTAACACAGACAGCAGAGCATCAAAACAGCGTGCACAATGGTTTTACCTCAATCTGAAAAAAATGTGTCCAGTGTAATCCCCCCAAGGCTGCCGTACGCTGGACACGCCAGGAGACAGTAACCACAGACAGTGACACCACTCAGCATCTTTCTATTACCGTACCATATTAAACCCAGACCACCAATCCACAGTAAGTGGCTTGAACTTTACAGTGGGAAAGATGTGGCTGTAAAGTCTTTAAGATAAACAGACAAATGTGTTGATTTGTTGAACCTTTTAGCTGGAAAACAGCAAGTGTGTGAAACTTTATTTAACTGATTCCAAACCTAAACGATGTTGAAAGTTTTACTCTAACAAATCTATATGAGCTGCGCTTTGCTACACCTGCTCCCCAGGCAGTGCCGAGCTTCTGGTAGAGTGTGCTGTGGTCTTTAACCAGCTTTAGTGGTCTTTCTCTGCTTCCTTCATTGGACTAAAAAGATAAACTCTGACCAAAACAAAAGATGCTGGCTCTTCACTGCCCTCTAGTGGAGAACAGAGCTCAGATCTCTCATGGTGCTTATAAAACATGAATGATGATGAAGAAATGCTTGTTTGCATATTGAAAATCTTTATTTACTATTTGACTTTTAAGCCTATTGAATATTTATAATACTCCATTAACTCTCGGTTTTCTTTGACAATATGACCACATGTGACACAAACATTGAGGTTTGTACAAAAGTGATGTTGATGAAATAATACAGACTCACTGGTCACTGTGATGTTGACAGGATTGCTGCTCTCTCCAGATTCAGACTCACACCAGTACACTCCAGTGTGGGATGTGCTGAGGGAGCTGATGTTGCATGTAGATCCTGTAACTGTTCATCAGGCCTGGGATCAATCTGACACCTTCTCACTGTGTGTGTATCGTCTCACTCTCCATCCAGTAGAGTTACTCTGACCCTCACAGCTCAGTGAGAGAGAGTCAGCACTAAAGTGTTGAGCTCTACTGGGACTGACAGACAAATACAGACTCTAGCATCAATATATACACAAAACAAACGGCCAAAAATACATAAATAAATAAATTACTAGCACAAATGCATCAAATGTCTCTGCAGTAACCAAATCTCATATTTCTGTGTACTTTAATGTAACAAGTCATAACTTTTTTACAAGGTAATTTTGGACAATTTCTATTGGTTCATTCATCTAAATAACATGTTTAACACACGGTAAATGATTCATTCAGCCTTATGAGTCCATTAAACAGCAGATTAACCTCACAGTTTCCATGTAAATGAGTACTAATGGAACTTAAAGGGCTAGAGAGACACAACAAACTAACAGGCTAACAGATTTTCAGTCTTTCAATTCAGTTCTTTATAGGGATCTTCTCATCCCTACAGCACAGTCTGATCATTTCATTCCTGCAGTGTTTCAGCCTCACACATAATGCACAGTGACTCCAGTGGGTGGAGCATAATGACATTAATAACCTCAGTTATGATACTTTGTTTGGTTGGTTTTCTAAGTGAAAATAAGTGAACACATCCTCTACAGAGGACACATAAATATGGCATATGTCCTGAAATCTTAGTGCACCGATTCTATTTATCTGCTGAATTTAAACTGTTAGAGGAAATAAAATTAAAAAACTAAATATAAAATTTGCGTTTTTTCTTTGGCACAAGCCACATTTTTTGTGCTTTAAATGTGCAGAACTTTGTTCTCTGTAGAGGATCTTAACTTATTCTTAACTTTCATCATCAAAGCATAATTTGCATTTGACTGTACCCCTCCCCCACAGCACCCTCCCCCACGACCCTGATGGAGAAGCGGCTTAGAAAATGGATGGATGGATGGATGGATGGATGGATGGATGGATGGATGGATGGATGGACCCCCCCCCCCTCTCTCGCTCTACTGATGTACAGAACTGTGCAAACCTTAGGCCCCTGAATTATAAAATATATTTGAAATGCTATTTAATTGGGCAGTAAGCATTCATTTACTCAGAAAAGCCTCATAACAAGAACCAATAATGTTAATACAATAAGAAGTAATTTTATGTCTGATTGTGTTTTTATTTAACCATTTCCAAACTTCTCCAAACAAACCTACGCGCTGGCTGGAGGACGTAAGGAAAACCGTTGTGTATAATGCACCAAATACTTTTTTAAAACAAAGATTTCTTGTAATGAATTAATGTTTATTTGTATTTATTCTAATGTCACTGTTTTATAAGCAAAAACACAGCTACTGCCCAAATGAATGTAATGTTTTAATTAGGTTGCTTTAGGTGCACAAAACTTTGGGACAGTATTAAATAAAGAGGGTAAGGCAGGTGTAAACCTCACAACACACGGGTAACAGAGTTTCAGAGATGGGCCAAAAATAAAAAGATACGGTTTATCTTTCTGAGCAATTTTTCCAATTATCTAACTTATCTAATTATCTAGCTATTTAAATTGTTCTTGTTTGGTTTTTTGCAAACAGCTGAAACGTATTTTTTTCTAATAAACCTAATTTGTAAAGGGGCTGAATAATAATAATCATTTTGATTGTGATTGTACATGCAGGCTGTTCATATTTCATATTTACCACTATATCACTGTCAACATTACATTAAAACATGTGTAGCTTCACTGGTGGTTTAGGACAGAACATTAAACTGTTGTAATTCTGACCGCTGGTTCCCGTCACCACCACTGTAAAGACATAATAAGTGATTAAGTTTTTCTCTAATGCATCATTCCACATCAAAACATTCTGACTCTGTTCACATCTGAATGACTAAATTACGCCAGAATCAGAATAATATAAAAATATATAGTATAATTCTCCTTTTAGGCAGCGAGTCAGACAAACCAAAACTAGCCATGAGACACTTTATACATTCCTGTTCACACAGCAGGCTTGATCTGAAGTTCCCACACAGCCTTAATAAAACTTTTAAATGTTAAAGGTGAACTGATCATGAAGCTCTGTATATTAAACCTTTGCTGTCTGCATCCAGGTTATAGTCCATGTTTAGCACCAGATCAGTAGCAGAATGTTTTCTACTCACCAGTGACGTTTATCCAGAGAGCATCACTGTAGTGGGTGTAGTAGACTGGGGTTCCTCTCCCAGCTCTGCACCAGTACTGTCCTCCATCAGAGACGCTGACTGAGCTGATGGTGTAGGAGTGTGTTTCAGTCTTGGTCTCATTCTCAAGGCTCTGTGTGTGTTTGGACCAGTAAAACCTCCATCCAGCAGAATGATCCAGCTTACAGTACAGAACCACTGGATTTCCTATCAGTGCAGCTCCTTTATGGCTTGATGTGAGTTCAGGTTTAGGTTTTTCTGCAGTTGGAGATGAAGCACACAGTTCAGACTAAACTCCCACCCTAAACACTCAATTTATCTACCAAACAAATCAGTTTGTTGTCACAAATCCACTTTTCCCAGAGTTCAGTTAAAGATTGAAACCCCATGCTAAAGTAACAAACAAAGCTGGTCTATAGTGCTAATTGTAGCCACAGTTGTAGCTCACAGTGATTTCTTTCACTTAGTCCTCAAAAGAGAAAGAGGAAAAAATGTGGCTCCCCTGCTGGCCAAAGATAGCATAGCATGCTAAGTGTTAGCTAATATTTTATTAAACTGTTCTGAGTTTTTAGGTTTTTGAGATTGTAGAAAAACATTTGGCTGTTTTTGGTTTGTGTGATGGACCTGCGACCTGTCCAGGGCGTATCCTGCCTTCCACCCGATGACAGCAGGTAAAGGCTCCAGATACCAGGGTGTTTGGCAGGTGGTCAGTCGTTCAGTAGGAAGACTCAATATGAAGTTTAAAATATTCAGATGCACCTCTGAGGCTTGTTGACCTGTTTCATCAACTCGTCTTCAACTCTGCATCTACTGTCGCTCTTCACAACCACACAGGCTGCGTTTTAGCGATGCACAAAGTGGTCGTGTAACCTGTAAATGCATTCGCCCTCCAGTTCAGTGGGGAAATCAATGTGTTAAAAGTAAGAGCCCGTCTCTTTGAGACGTCTCTTTTCTTTATTGGGTTACATAGGAGGAAAAAAATAGCGCCCCCACAGGGCCAGGAGCGTATTTTAAACTGCTAGAATAAAAAGACAAATTTGGCAGAACGTTCTGTGAAAGTATAAGGGTCTTACAGGGCACATGTTGCACAGCCATGGATTTGTGTGCAAAATATGATTTTGACCTTGAGTGCACGGTCATCTTGAAAAGAGTAGGTCAGGAAGTTACCTTAGCAGAGGTACAAAGAGCATTTGATACTCTTGACAGTGTAATAAACATACAGCGTCTTGATGGGACATTGACAGACAGTGTTTTATGCCAGTTTGAGGAGATTATTACTCCACTTCTTTTGGATAAAGAGCAGACTCACTATGGGAAGGGTCCCTGTTGGCAGGTAGTTCAGCTAGATGAGTATAGCCCAACTACTATTTCAGAAGAACCCCCACCTGCTTAGTCAGCTTAGAGAGAGCAGTCAACAAAACCCAGTTACCTCTACTCCGGCCTGTAAAAGTTCAGAATCACCTACTTCAGTAACCTTTGGGGCTGTGGACACCTACCGAGATGGATTCAAGTATTGCCCAAGTGCACACCACAAGCACCACCATAGCGTTCCCTGTTCCTACAGATGTTCAGCGTGTGATAGTAGAGCATGTTGTCAAACATGGACCAGAAGTGCAAACTCGTACTCCTTGGAAATTAAGGGTATTCTCTGGCACCTTGCCCAAACCCCCTAATGAGGTAGCCTTTAACATATGGCGTTTACATTCTAGACAAGTCCTGAGTGACGCCAGCCTTTCTGAAAGTCACAAACGCCAAATAATACTTGACAGTCTGCTCTCCCCTGCACTGAGTGTAGCATTGTGCATTGGTGAAAATGCAGCTCCTAAAGCCTCTTCAAGAGTTGGAGAATGTCTGTGGGAGTGTTACAGGAGGGGAGGAGTTGTATATTCAGTTTTTGGAGACACATCAAAACCAGGGAGAGAAGGCCTCTGACTATCTCTGCAGACTTCATTCCCTTTTGCAAGATGTTGTAGAGCGTGAAGGTCTTGCAGGTGAAAATGCTGACGAGCAGTTATTGAAACAGTTCATCAGAGGGTTCATCAGGAGGTGCTGGGATGACGTTCTGATTGCCACCCTGCATTTAAAAGAGGCATTGTCTGGCTCAGCTAAGAAATGTGTGCCCTTTTCAGAACCTTTTCTAAAAATAAGAACTCATGAACAGGTTACAGTCACACTAGAGATGCAGGCAGAAATAAATAGTTCTATACACTCTCAGAGCGGTACGACACTGGAGCAGTACCCTTTTTCTCACTGTGGTGGTACCCTCAGGGGTACATCTCAGGAGCTTAGTCAGAGAACATAACTGAACCATAATCCAGTGAAATTATATTTTCTAAGTTGTACTGACTCCACACTCCCCGCCTCGCCTGCAGGCTTTTTATTTTAGTGTTCTGTTTTAAAACATTGATTTATAAAAGGTACAAATATCTACTTTTCCACTAGGAAAAACTTATTTAAGGTACACAGTTGAACCTTCAAACCACTGTTGCACCTTTGAGGATACACTTACATTATTTGTCCCTTGATGAACGAATCATGTACCTGCATGGTGCCTTTATTTCTAACAGTGTACAGAACCTTTTAGAAAGGGTTCTATATAGCACCAAAAAATTATTCTATCTATCTAACCCCTTTTGCTACTACATAGAACCCTTTTCAAAAAGGGTTCTTGGAGTGTTCATGGTTCTGCACAGTACCATTTTCTTAACTAAAGAACCCTTATGTAGGTCAACTTGGTAGATACAGTTTCCAAATGCGCTGCGTCCTGCTGAGTCACATCAGGCCTTAGTCTATTGCTAACAGCAGTGCAGTCATCACCTCCCTAATCCACCACTTCTACCTTACAGTGGTAAACAACAGCAACCAAACAGAAGACAGAATTCACACAAACACAGCCAACACTTCACTGACCCACAGCACCTTCACTATAAAGCCGCTCACCACAGGCACAGCTTCTGCCCAGTGAACACCACATGATTGTGACTTTAAATCATCAAAGTATAACTTGGCTGTATAAGCAGTTTAGGATAATGTTTGCTTTGGGATTTTGGTCCTTTAGCTTTTGTAGCTAATTAAAGACCAAGTTAACTACCAAATTCACAAAGAACTGACAATGACGACGTTATGAAAATTTGGTATTTTATCTTTGGATGTGTAGAGATCGACATACTCTCCTCTACCGGGGACGGGATCTTACATTTACTCTGAACTCCAGGTCTTTAACCACAGCTGGAGCTACAGATTCAAACACTGATAATGGCCTGAAGCAAAGGCAGTTAGCAACGGTTGCTAAGCAGTGATGGCTGGCTGAGGGAGGGCTGAGGACATGAGGCAGAGCTTGTTGGAGGCTATAACGATTTGATTGGCGATAATTTGGTGACGGCACTCACAGGAACTCAAATTTGACAATCTGAGCAAATGCAGATTAATTTAACATTCTGTCCTGTTTGATTGAGATCAGTCATCGTGGTGTTGTGGTGGTCGTTGCTGCTGTAAAGACGAACACAGGCTGTGGCGATAAACTCACTTGTACAGAAGCAGCTGCTGTAACTGATGAAGAGACTGACTCAAATTTGGAGCTGCTGGTACTTTCACTGTTGAGTTCTGACCTTTTCTGTGTCTTTTGGAAGAAATAAGCAGTGATCTGTGTTTAAACAGCTTATTAAAGTAATCCACTGCAGCATCTCACAATAGTAGTGAATATATATTTAGTGTCTGACTGAAGATCAACACTTAGGGGGGCAGTTATTGTTTTGATTGAGTTCTCTAGCAGGACTGATCCTGTATCAGCAGTCTCACTGCGCTCTCATTAATAACTGTGTAGGTACACAAATTAATTATACATGTGTTCACATATTTTTAGAGATGAAAAAGAGTTATGAAGTAGTAGTTTAATGAAATGTATACCATTTATATATAAAGGAAAATCAACATTTTCAGGTGGTCCTGAAGAGGCCAAACAATTTTAAACGTGTGCTCGAGCTTGTATTGTTACAGCATCTCCTCTGATGGTGAGAGTTTCTCTGTTTACAGTGTGATACATAGACTGAGACACTGCAGTCCATCTACTCTGTTTATTCTGTTTATACCACTGATATGTCCATCCATCCTGAGTGTTAATCTCACACTTCAGAGTGACTGACTCCACTGAACACGTGATTCTTATAGACACCTTCTCCCTGTGTGACACATCTGAGACTAATAGTCTCTCCTATAAACACCTGATCATCAGGCTGTATGGACACCACAGCTTTTGGTCTCTCTGTGGAGAGAAAGAAATCCTCAGGACGATTCATTGTGATGATGTTTTCTACGCCTATATAAACTATAAAGCATGAACATTTTTCAGTTGTAGCTCACAGAATAAACGTCCCCACTGTAACTGTTAATATCTCACTGTTATACTGTTATACTTTTAGAACAGACCGGTTTCTGAATGATCATTAATTCATTCTGAATAATTTTACTGGATCTACAGTCAGTGTAGCTTTGGGTAGATCTACAGAAAGAAGAGAGCAGCAGCGCAGATTCAGAGAATTTAGAGTCAGTTTCATTAATAAAAACACAAACTCAAACATCTGGTCTCATCTGTGTTGCTGTGATACTGAGATTAATGAACCCTGAAGAGATGATCTCACTCACCTGATACAGTTAGTGTAACATCACTGGTGTGTGAGTAGCGTGATGTTCCTCTCTCTGTTCCTCTACAGGTGTATTTTCCTCTGTGAGACTCTGTAACAGAGCTGATACTGTACTGCTGTTCATTACTGACAGGTCTGTTTGGATCATCTTTAAACCAGCTGTACTGCCATTTAGAGACTCCTCCTCCCTGTATGTCACATCTGAGAGTGACAGTCTCTCCTATAAACACCTGATCATCAGGCTGTATGGACACCGCAGGTTTTGGTCTCTCTGTAGAGAGAAAGAAATCCTCAGGACAAATCATTGTGATGATGTTTTCTTTGTCTATATAAACTATAAAGCATGAACATTTTTCAGCTCCTTTATGGCTTGATGTGAGTTCAGGTTTAGGTTTTTCTGCAGTTGGAGATGAAGCACACAGTTCAGACTAAACTCCCACCCTAAACACTCAATTTATCTACCAATCAAATCAGTTTGTTGTCACAAATCCACTTTTCCCAGAGTTCAGTTAAAGATTGAAACCCCATGCTAAAGTAACACACAGAAAGCTTTAAGAACAGAAAAATGTCCAAACCTCTGACAGAAGCCACTAAACACACCTTACATATAAAAATACAGACAGTCCTGAAGGGGAAGACGACAAAAAAGAGAGTTGCTGAAGTTTCATCCACTGTTTTTTCTACTTCTGAGGTGCACTACACAGGTAAGGTATGATAAAGAACTGGCTAACACGTTTAACCAGCAGCTGTTTTTTCCCTTACCCATCAGGAATCAAGGGAAATAGTTTTCACCAGGTCTCTGAAAGGTGAGGGGAAAAACAGCCACTCCCTGCTGATCAAAGCTGGTCTATAGTGCTGATTGTAGCCACAGTTGTAGCTCACAGTGATTTCTTTCACTTAGTCCTCAAAAGAGAAAGAGGAAAAAACGCGGCTCCCCTGCTGGCCAAAGATAGCATAGCATGCTAAGTGTTAGCTAATAGAGTTTTTTGGGTTTTTAAGGGTGAAAAAGATCTTAGAAAAACATTTGGCTGTTTTTTTGTTTGTTATACAGAGAAGATAAGAAAATAAATAAAGTGGAACTTGTTTTATTCATGTTACCCTCCAGAGCTTCTGTATTTATGTTCCCAAACACAACATTAATATACCGTATTATATTTTCTGTGTTACCAATAATTTAATTTTACCCAAATTAACTGATGTTAATAAACTCAAACTTTGCAGTGATGATAATATAGAACTTACCTTTCACTCTGAGAGTAACAGGATTGCTGGGTTGTGATGATGAGGGTCTGTCATCTCTCTCTCCTCTACACCAGTACTGACCCTGATCCTGATCTGCTGCTGATCTGATGGTGAAGGTGTTTGTCTGAGACTGACTGACTGCAGTTCTCCTGCTGCCTTTATACCACTGATATCTCCAGTTACTGTGAGACTGTATCTCACACTTCAGAGTCACTGACTCTCCAGTGAACACAGGGCTCCATGTGGGCTCTACAGTCAGTGTAGCTGTGGGTAAAGCTGTGAGGACAGAGGAGAAGAGAGAGAGAATGTTGGTGTTGTGTGTCTACATTTTTCTTTTATTTCATATTGATAATATATTTAATCAAATACACACATCAGATGTCAGAAATAACTTATGTTCAAAATGTAATATATAAAAATATATACAAATGTATATTGTATAATAAATGTAATAGTGATTACCATTAAAAAGTATGTGACATACTGACATAAGGATTTATATTAGGACTAACTCTAATAGCTCTACTCTGGAAATCCTGCCCAACGCAGTTTACTGGGGACTGGTGACGTGTTTGAAAATGATTCACTCCAAAAAGTACAAAACAAATCCTCTCTGTGTTTGAATGATTTCAGTCTTGTTGGTCAGTGTACCAGAGCTTTGTTTACAGGGGAGCTGAAATATCAGTGGCTGTTAAACGTTCAAAAGGAGGAGGCCTGACAGGTGGTCAGTCATTCAATATGAAGATTCAATATGAAGTTTCCAATGTTCAATATTCCAATATTCACATCTGAGGCTTGTTCACCTGCTCCATCGACTAATTTCATCTCCTCAATTACTTTTGCTCTTCAAAGCTACATGTGCTGCATTTTAGTGATGGACATTTTAGTGACGTAGGCAGAATTACGTTTTTGGGTAGGTCAACTTGGTAGATACAATTTCCAAACGTTCTGCGTCCCACTGTCATAACATCAGACCACAGCCTATTGCTAACAGCAGTGCAGTCATTAGCTACCTAATTCCACGCTACAGTCATGCAAAACAAAAGCAATCAAACAGAACAGAGGATTCACTCAAACACAGCCAACACTTCACTTTACTGACCAACAGCACCTTCACAATAAAACCACAGGCACAGCTTCTGCCCAGTGAAGACCACATGACTGCATTAAAATCAATCAGACAGCTGAAACGAGGAAAAACAACACAGCGGACTTAAACATCTAAACACAGCCTCCCTTGTCTCAGGTGTTTCGCCACAGTGGGCCATGAAGAAATATGTTTCCTGAAGCAATGGCAGATAGCAACTGTTGCTAAGCAGTGATGGGAGAGCTGAGGAAATGGGGCAGAACTTGTTGAAGGACATAATGATTGGATTGGCTCACAGAGCTCAGAGGAACAATTCAAATTTCACTATCTGAACAAATCCAGCTTAATTTAACACTCTGGCCTGTTGATGGGGTGGGCCTGTGATAAATCATCACAGTGTTGTGGTGGTCCTGAAGAGGGCTGAACAGTTCTAAAGGGGTACTTTAGCTTGTGCTGTAACAGCATCTCCTCTGATGGTGAGAGTTTCTCTGTTTACAGTGTGAGACTCAGACTGAGACCCTGCAGTCCATCTACTCTGTTTATTCTGTTTATACCACTGAGAAAGAAATCCTCAGAACTAATAATTCTCATGATGTTTTCTTTGTCTTTCTTTTCTATGTTCACTATAAAGCATGATCATTTTTCAGTTGTAGCCACAGAATAAACGTCCCCACTGTAACTGTTAATATCTCACTGTTATACTTTTAGCACAGACTGGTTTCTGGAACCTCCGGTGTGAAGCAGCATGGTGTAGACGTGTTTTTGAAGCTCTCTGTGGAGCGGACTTTTATTTTAATGTTTTGAGGCTCGTTTACACATCTTGCTTGGTTTGTCATTGTGCTTAATTTCTTTGTGGACTTGTTTGGTGGTGGTCACTAAGCCTCCAAAAGATCCCGGGCCCTCTCAGCTGCTTATACGGCCAGCTCTCCAACACACAGCCTCGCTGGCACAACAGAGGTAATAAATGCCTTCATGATCTTTATAAAGATGCTATTTTTTGTAGCTTTGCTCAGTTATCAGCAGAATTCAACCTGCCTCCTTCCCACTTGTATAGATACTTGTGTAGCGCTCCTAAAGCAGGTTTTAAGCGTTTTACCCACGTGACTGAAATAACCTATAAGAGCACCCTGGGTTCACTAGGTTTATGTCAAATATGAAATATGTCTACTTTAGAGACTTTAAAATTACAATGGCGGTGCCTCCAATCTTTACTAGGGCTGTATGCACACTAGTCCTCCTTCTCTAAATAAAACACAAAGAAACCTTATGGGCTATAACTGGCTTGTATTTTAATATAACCCCAATTAGCAGATATGAATATGAATGAAACAACTATGAATTTCTCTTATAATATAGTTAGGTATATATTTTAGCAGGATGTAGTATATTCAGTGCATTATTAATTAACGACGCCAACAATAGAAAAGGTTTTAACCCCGTCTCAGCTCTCAGTAAAATAATACAACTTATATTAAACCAAACCTTCCTCAAGGTGTAGAATAGTAACTCTTAACCTCCTGATATACTGTACTGGACCTGTTGGAACATCAACACTTTAACCTTAACTGGTAGTGGGCCCACTCACACACACACACACTCTCTCACACACACACTCCTAAGCCGGCATTTAACTGGTTAAAGTACCTCGTTGCGGGGCCGGAATCGTTGCTAGCGTGCGTGGTGGCCTAGAAACAAAACCGCACAATCGTTTTAAAATAAAACTCACCAAACTTTCCACCTTAGTCTGTAGCTTAACCTCACTCGGCTGAATGCTCTGTCTCTCTCAGTGTCTCTCTCCCTCTCTCTCTCTCTCTCTCTCTCTCTCTCTCTCGGCAGCTGTAGCAGCGCGGGGGGGCTGCTCGGGTGGCTGGGGTTAGCTCGGGGTGGCTAAGCTAGCAGTACTGTTCTCCACGGGGTTGGTGGAGGTTCGGCTGGCCGGACTGGCTAACCGCTGGCTAACCGGTTGTTCTGAGTATCCGTTGAACAGGGGAGGTCTTGAACTTGGTTGGACTATATAAAGCTTGGTTTTGCTAACCGAACAAGTCCCGCGTTAGCTATTCCCACGAGGCTTAGTGCTATCCCTGATGGGGTTAACCTGCACCTCAATGACACTTAAACTTCTACCTGCACGCAGTAAAACACAAGCGATAACAGAACATTACCGTCATTTCACTCATCGTACAGTGGCGTAGTTACAGTTTTGCGTGATGTCGAGCTGACAAACACAACTGCAGGGCTATATTGAGACCACTCAGCTAGAACTCTTTCGCACTCTCGCACCCCCTTTTTTTTCGTGTTTTTTTTTCTCACCCCGCCCCCCTTCTCCCAGCAGACCCCACAAATCCAGAGAGCTATGGGACAAACAAGCAAAATAAAAGCAGGAAAATATGTATTAACAGAGGCTGAATAGAGTATAGTTATCGCAACAATTATATAAACTATTTAAGGGAAATAACTATTCTGGAACTTATTACTGTTAATTATTTATCAGGGTTACACTTGCAAATTAGACACGGTCTTCTCTTTTTTTGGATTACATCCACCTACCAGTTGGATATCCCTTGGATGACTTTCTGTCTTTAGAGCCCTTTCAGAAATGTTGTATATCCAACATCTATTTGAAGCTTGTTCATCTGGAGTCCTGTCCCATGAATAAAATTAAAAGATCTTGGGAATACGAGCTGGGCGTTGCCCTAACCGACCAATGGTGGGATAAGTCTATCGCCAAGGTGCGGGAAAGTGTACCTTGTGCAAGATTACAATTGATTCAGTTTAAAGTATTGCACAGAGTTCACCGATCTAAATCTCAGCTTTCTAAATTTTATCTGAACACCACCAACGACCAATGTGATAAATGTCATACCTCACCGTGAAATCTGAGCCATGTGTATTTTTTCTGTCCCACTTTCCGCAAGTTTTGGCTTGCTTACTTTAAAACTATGTCAAAAGTTCTAGGCGTGGACATGAAAATCAACTGTTCTTTAGCAATATTTGGCCTTTCTACAGATGTACTCCTGCTCACCAGCGGACAATTGGACATTTTGGCTTTTACATCCTTATTAGCGAGGTGCCGCATTTTGTTGGTATGGAAATCTCCAAAACTCCCCTTAATTTCAAGGTGGCTTTGCGATGTCATGCACTTTCTTAGACCTGATAGGATGAGGTTTAGTCTGAGAGGCAATACTGCTGCGTTTTACTCGAAGTAGAACCTCTTTCTTTCTTATTTCAGCTCTCCCATGCCAGATTACTGACCCCCCCTTTTTATATTAATTTTATTTTTATTATGTAATTTTTTTTGTATTTATTTATTTATTTTTCTTTTTTTCTCTGTATCCCAATTCTCTAATCATATACTCTCATATTAATTTATTGGGATAATTGGGCAGTTTGTTTATTAATGTAAAATTTACTTTGGGGATTGGGGCTATTAGGCGGGTGGCACTAGGGAAAAGGGTAAGGTGAAAGGGAAAACTTAATGGAGGGAGGGTAGAGAGGGAGTGGAAGGGTGTGTGGGATGGGGAAGAGAAAAAGGGAAAAGAAGGGGAGGAGTTAGTAAAAAGGAAAACATTATAATCCAGATTGGTCCTTTTACTCATTCATTTATTTGTGTTTTTATATTCGTGACCAAACACCAGATACTGTTGATTAATTCATTCTGAATAATTTTACTGGACCTACAGTCAGTGTAGCTTTGGGTAGATCTACAGAAAGAAGAGAGCAGCAGTGCAGATTCAGAGAATTTAGAGTCAGTTTCATTAATAAAAACACAAACTCAAACATCTGGTCTCATCTGTGTTGCTGTGATACTGAGATTAATGAACCCTGAAGAGATGATCTCACTCACCTGATACAGTCAGTGTAACAGCTTTACTGGTGTGTGAGTAGCGTGATGTTCCTCTCTCTGTTCCACTACAGGTGTATTTTCCTCTGTGAGACTCTGTAACAGGGCTGATACTGTACTGCTGTTTATTACTGACAGGAGTGGATGAACCATCTTTAAACCAGCTGTACTGCCAGTTAGAGACTCCTCCTCCCTGTATGTCACATCTGAGAGTGACAGTCTCTCCTATAAACACCTGATCACCAGGCTGTATGGACACCACAGCTCTTGGTCTCTCTGTGGAGAGAAAGAAATCCTCAGAACAAATCATTGTGATGATGTTTTCTACGTCTATATAAACTATAAAGCATGAACATTTTTCAGCTCCTTTATGGCTTGATGTGAGTTCAGGTTTAGGTTTTTCTGCAGTTGGAGGTGAAGCACACAGTTCAGACTAAACTCCCACCCTGAACACTCAATTTATCCACCAATCAAATCAGTTTGTTGTCACAAATCCACTTTTCCCAGAGTTCAGTTAAAGATTGAAACCCCATGCTAAAGTAACACACAGAAAGCTTTAAGAACAGAAAAATGTCCAAACCTCTGACAGAAGCCACTAAACACACCTTACATATAAAAATACAGACAGCCCTGAAGGGGAAGACGACAAAAAAGAGAGTTGTTGAAGTTTCATCCACAGTTTTTTCTACTTCTGAGGTGCACTAGACAGGTAAGGTATGATAAAGAACTGGCTAACACGTTTAACCAGCAGCAGCAGCTGTTTTTTCCCTTACCCATCAGGAATCAAGGGAAATAGTTTTCACCAGGTCTCTGAAAGGTGAGGGGAAAAACAGCCACTCCCTGCTGATCAAAGCTGGTCTATAGTGCTGATTGTAGCCACAGTTGTAGCTCACAGTGATTTCTTTCACTTAGTCCTCAAAAGAGAAAGAGGAAAAAACGCGGCTCCCCTGCTGGCCAGAGATAGCATAGCATGCTAAGTGTTAGCTAATAGAGTTTTTTGGGTTTTTAAGGTTGAAAATGATCTTAGAAAAACATTCGGCTGTTTTTTTGTTTGTTATACAGAGAAAATAAATGAAGTGGAACTCAGACTCAATTATTTATTCATGTTACCCTCCAGAGCTTCTGTATTTATGTTACCAAACACAACATTAATATACTGTATTATATTTTCTGTGTTACCAGTAATTTAATTTTACCCAAATTAACTGATTTTAATAAACTGAAACTTTGCAGTGATGGTATTAATATAGAGCTTACCTTTCACTCTGAGAGTAACAGTGTTGCTGGGTTGTGATGATGAGGGTCTGTTATCTCTCTCTCCTCTACACCAGTACTGACCCTGATCCTGATCTGCTGCTGATCTGATGGTGAAGGTGTTTGTCTGAGACTGACTGACTGCAGTTCCACTGCTGCCTTTATACCACTGATATCTCCAGTTACTGTGAGACTGTATCTCACACTTCAGAGTCACTGACTCTCCAGTGAACACAGGGCTCCATCTGGTCTCTACAGTTAGTTTAGCTGTGGGTAAAGCTGAGAGAACAGAAGAAAGAAACTAATAATACTAATAATATTTATTACTAATAATAACATATAATATAAAACAATGTGTATTATTTACTTTTTACTGTGTTGTTTTTGAACCAATCACATTTTATCTCCACAGTAACTGCATTCTTTTAAAGCCAAACCTTTTCAGGTCAGGGTCCTCATGTAGAGGCAGTGTTTGTCTCAGAACCCATCAAATATTTTGTGAAGCCAAATTAAACATAAACTCGTCTTAAAATTCCTAATATTTTCAATTCATTTTGACACAAACTGTAATTTCCATCAACAAACACAACAGAGTACCATGATAAAAGAATGAAAATGCATAATCCTGTGTAGCCCCTTGTAAATTGGTGGCTATCTTTTTATTTCATTTCATAAAGTGACCTTGTTTTAAAATGTTTAAAATTATTTAAAAACTGTATAAAAATGTTAAAATACCATGTCTGATACTCCGGAGTTAAGTGTTCTCATTTGCTGTGAGTGAGTGAGTGTAAGTACCTGTCTGCAGGTAACAACGGAAGGTAGGAGTACTGAATATACTGGTTTGTCAGTGAATTTTTATGGATATAACAGAAAATGTGTTACTCAAACATTTGAACATATAAAATGTAAAAACCTCTCGTTGTTGAAAGTTTATGCTTTGATCATGTAGTATTGAAATACTCGGATATATAACTTTTAACAGCCTGAAAACAAGTTACTGTGCTTTCTGCATCTTTCTGTACATATATGCAGGTTACTAGCTGTAGCCAGCAGGGTTAAGGGTGAGATGGGGACTTTTAATTTGAAAGCAGCCCCTGGAGGCGGTCATCTTCGTGCTCCAGGTGTGTCTCAGTCCCGCGATAGTTCGCCACAGTATCGTTTAGTCTCGTCTGGTCTTCTGCCGGTCGTAGTCAGCAGTCCGCGTCGGGGCTGCCGAGTTAAGATGGAAGAAAGTCGTGACGCGGGTCGTGGACGCTGCAAATCACGTGCGTGAGGACGATTTCCAGAGCGGCCCAAGCGGCGTCCGTGATCATAGAGCAGGTCGGGAGGTTCAGCAGTGAAGCTCCGCCCGTGAAGCCCCTAACGAGCAGGTAGGAGCTCCAACTCTCACCTCCACCCAGACTCGCCTAAACCAGCCTTAAACACCCGGACATGGGTTTTACAGCTGGAGCCGCATTCAGGGGTCTAGCAGGATTCAGGGGTCTAGCAGGGGTCTAGCAGGGGTCTAGCAGGATTCAGGGTTCTAGCAGGATTCAGGGGTCTAGCAGGATTCAGGGGTCTAGTAGGATTCAGGGGTCTAGCAGGGGTCTAGCAGGATTCAGGGTTCTAGCAGGGGTCTAGCAGGATTCAGGGGTCTAGCAGGGGTCTAGCAGGATTCAGCGGTCTAGCAGGATTCAGTGGTCTAGCAGGAGCTGAAGAGGTCAGTGTTAAGTGGACTAACACCGTCATTGTCCAGGTCGAGCTGGTCCAGTTTAAGGGGATGTTGGCTTTAAAAACAGGCTGGTTTGAATAGTCGTGTGCCTGTCTGTACTCTGCAGGGTGCTGGTGCCTGTGGGGGGATAAAAGCCACTGTTTTCCTGTGTTCTCCTGTTTTAATACTATGTTGGTGCTGCTTTCTCTTATACTGTTTTGGGACTGGACATCTGCTGTAGTGTTTGATCCGAGGAGCTTTTATTCAGCCTGGTGCCTAAACTACGCAGTAAGGCTGTAAGGGTGGAGGTCCCTGATGGTTGGGTGGTGTGGTCTTGGGTGGTTAAGGGTCTTAGTGGTTTCAGGTCACACTGGGAGACGAATCCCACCCCTACTTGTGGTTTCTGTTGGGTGTAAATCTGCTTTTCATATTAGGTTGAGATTTTCTTTCCTTGCTGTATGTTTTGATTTAATTATTCATTTATTTAAATGTTTGGTTTTTGATTGTGCTCATTGGGTTTAACGTGGGGTGGCAGTGCACCATGAGGCCGAGGGCAGTGCTCTCTTCATGAGACGCTGGAGTTAATCGCGCCTGCATTTTCCTTTTTTGGGGAACGGCTGCCTGCCTCAGGGTAACGGCGTTATCTCATGCTCGTTGACTTTAGCCAACTTTTAAAGTCGCTGTTGTGTAAATTTTAAATAGTATTTGTAAATTGAGATTAGAAATAATAAATTGTATTTTTTAGTCTTTTTACAGAGACAATGGTTTCTGTTTGTCACCAAGTGCTCCCACTTGGTGAGGGCCACAAAAACTTGACAGACTGTAAAGACAATTTAAAAAATCTTAATTATTGGCTTTCGTCCGTTATTTTTCAGGCTTTATTTTTAATTACGTTTCATATTTATTATTAGATTTTTTTAAAAACTCAAAATCAGTGTAAACTGAATGACAGAGCTACATATCAAGTTTTAAACAATATTTAGTGTGGGATTGTTCACAGTGAGTGGTTTTCAGAAATTTTTCTAAACCCATGCAGTGATTTCCACTACAGAATCATGTCTGTTTTAAATGCAGTGCCACCTGAGAGCCCAAAGTTCATGCCCAGCAAATACTGGTTTTTGGCCTTGTCCCTTGCATACGGAGATTTCTCCATATTCTTAGTTGTTAAATGACATTCTGTACCGTAGATGATGAAAAACAAAAGTTCTTCGCCAATTCATGTTGAAAACAGTCATGTTACTGACCTGTTGTCAATAAAACACCAGCTGTTTTTTTAGCATTACACAACTTTACCAGCCTTTTTGTTGCCCCCCTCACAACTTTATACATATTTCTCAGAAAACTAAAACATTTGTCAGTTTCAACAATGGATATGTGGACATTTTTACTGTTCTCAGTTAAATATAGGATTTAAGTGATTTGCACATCATTGCATTTTGTTTTACAGCAACAGCATTTTGGAAATGGTGTTGAATTTATTTATTTAGTTAATTTACAATTTTGTCATTTAAAATTATTACACAGTAACTAAGAAAACAACCATAGGGCTCATTTTCAAATCATAACAGCATTGGTTAAAGCAGAGTTAGTTAAATGGCTAATCAGACAGCAGCACAGCAGAGTCTCTAATAGAAATCAGTAAGTAAACTTCTATAATATGTAGACTTTTATAAATATAGACCTCTGTCAGTAAAACCAACAACAGTAGACATTTTATTTCAAGAGAACTCTTTATTATAAACCGGATTTTCGTTAGTTGTGATGTGAGACTGATAACATTTACTTAGCTAATGTTAGCATGCTAGCTACAATGTTTGTTTCCGCTGTTTCTGGTAGCTGTAGCTCTTTATCTGATATTTAACAAAATTTTACTGAATATTAGGTCATTTTACACTCTCAGAAAAAAGGTACAACACTGTCACTGGGGCAGTACCCCTCTTGTCACTGTGGTGGTACCCTCAGGGGTACATCCCAGTACCTTTAGTCAAGGAACATAATTGTACCAGAATCCATTGAAATTGTACTTTAAGCTGTATTGACTCCACAAACCCCGTCTCATCTCCAGGCTTTTTATTTTAATGGTCTTAATTGAAACATTTGTTTATGAAAATGTGCAAATATCTACTTTTCCACTAGGAAAAACTCATGTAAGGTAGACCATTGGACCTTAAAATCACTGTTGTACCTTTAAGGGTACACTTACGTTGTTTGTACGTTGATGAATGAATCATGTACCTGCATAGTATTTATAACAGTGTAAAGTAAACCTTAATGGTATCTGTATAGTATTTGTAAATAATGTGGCTAAAGTTACATAGCTAACATACAGTATTTCCAAAAGAATTCACTCTCCCATCCAAATAATCGAATTCAGGTGTTCCAAACACTTCCATGGCCACAGGTGTATAAAACCAAGCACCTAGGCCTGCAGGTGTTCTCTGAAATGACGAATCACGCTTCTCTGTCTGGCAATCCGATGGACGAGTTGGTGGTTGCTAGGAGAACGGTACTTATCTGACTGCATTGTGCCAAGTGTAAAGTTTGGTGGAGGGGGGATTATGGTCTGCAGTTGTTTTTTAGGAGTTGGGCTCGGCCCCTTAGTTCCAGCGAAAGCAACTCTTAATGCTTCAGCAGACCAAGAGATTTTGGACAGTTTCATGCTCCCAACTTTGTGGGAACAGTTTGGAGTCAGCCCCTTAGAGTGGAGACTGCAATCCTGGAAAAATGGTCAACAATTCCCCTAAACACACTCCTAACCATTGTGGAAGGCCTTCCTAGATGAGTTGAAGCTGTTATAGCTGCAAAGGGTGGGCTGACATCATATTAAACCCTATGGATTAAGAATTTGATGTCACTCAAGTTCATATGTGTGCGAAGGCAGATGAGCGAACACTTTTGGCAATATAGTGTAGTTAATTTTAGTTAGCTAGACTGTATATCACCACTTTTCTCTCAGTCTGCAGTACATTACTTTAGATTTAAAAAAAAGGGTTATATAGTTATATAGTGACCCAGTGCAGGTTAATTTTCTTTTTTTCTAATATTATATAATATATTAAAGTTTGATACTTTATTAATTAATTTAAACTTTATTAGCTAATTTTATAAACTATCAATTAATCCTACTTATTATATAAGTTAATACTGCTGTGTTAGCTGCAGTAAAATGTACAGACACAGTTACAGTAATTACAGTTAAACTAAAAACTGGTCAGCAGTGGTCCAGTGGTCCCTTTCCATTGATGGATGTGATAGAAAGCTGATAAACCGTGCAGTAACTGATCGGCTACAGTCAGTAGTTGTAATCCTGTGAAGCGCACCTACAGTATACAAAATTTTGTCACCCCTGTCAAATGACATGATATGTTGATTTTCTAACTGAAAATGAATCAATAATTAATCCTCTACAGGAAACACATGACATTTAAAATAAATTATAAGGGATGAATTATCTTTTTTTAATTGATTTGAATTGAACATTAAACAAGATTTACTGGTCAAACCTTCTGTACAGGACATACTTTGTGCTTTTATTTCCTGTACTTTGTTAAATTCAGCAAATAAACAGTAACTGTGTATTAAAACGTGAGTGCACTTATTTGTATGTAGGTACTAATGGAAGGTAGGAGTCTCTAATATTCTCTTGTTTTGTTCTTAAACATTCTGAGACTTTTACACACGTGTTCTAGTAATGTTTTCAGTGGGAAGTTTTTTTTGTTGTTCCTAGTATCTTCTGGGAACGTCCCTAAAAACATCAGCATGTAACATAATCCATGGCCCTGACAACGTCCTTACAACATCCTCCAAATGTAGCAGTTAAAATGTTACATCTCAGTTAATGTGGAACCTTATAGGAATATTATTTGAAATGGTTAACATCTTTAAAATGTGCTCTGAACATTCGATTTTAACCCTTGGACCCAATGCATTTTGGGGCTTTTAATTTAACATGATCTATTATCTTATTTTAATATACTCAGTAGATGTTTACTTTATCCCAATTGCAAGTAATATAAACAACACATGGGTTAAATTTGTGCCGTTTACCTTTGTTAAATCACATTTATGAATAGAAATGCCACTCGTTTTGGTTAATTTTTTAAATTTAAAATGTAACATAAGGACATGCATCATAAAATTAATAGTAATTAATTTTAAATTATTAGAACTTATAGGTAACATTCATCCAAAGTTATGGGAATGTTCCTTTCTAGCTGGGATGTAGAGCCGTAACAAATGGAAAGACTCTCTCAGTCTAAGAATAAATTACATGGTCAGTAGAGATCCTGCCTTGAAACTCCATTAATTCTGTATCTGTAAAACGGATCCACAGATTCAGTGAAGTTGAATATTCTGTAAAGAGATTAAGATAAACAAACTCACCTGACACAGACAGTTTAAAAGTTTCACTGGTTTTTGTGCTGTTTGGTTCACTTTGGGTCTGTGTTGCACAGGTAAATTCAGCGTTGTCATTTGCCTTAAACCTGTATTCTCTTTTCTCTTCAGAGGGCTGAACATTTCCATTCTTATTCCAGCTGTAAATCTTCCCAGCACTTTCTCCTCCTTCTACACATTGTAGAGTGACAGTCTCTCCTATGAATATTTCTTTCTGGTCACGAGGCTCTTTAATTTTCACCACTGGCTGATCTGTAAGAATCCAACAAACATTTACCCTTAAAGGAAAGACATCTTTGATCTACACTGATCTACTGAACATCAACATGATCAGCTTGATTTACTATTACAAACATGAAACAAACATGTTAACATTATTTCCCTGATTTGAGCCACTTTTTAAATCATCCATTAAAGGAAAGGTTAAAAATGTAAAATAAAATGTTTATGAATATAAATTAAATAATTCACATATAAACATCAAATATTTACCTGTTTGTCCAGTGTGGATGAGGACAGTCAGAACTAAAGCAGAGACAGAAACAGAGTATATGATGCATTAATATGAAAGATTAGCTGTTATCACAGGCAGATTTAATCTGAAAGGGCAGCACAGCAATACAGCCATTCCAACCTTAAACCAGGTGAAACATCTGGAGGTACAGTAACCTTATTGTCTTATATATAATGGCTTAAATAAAATCAAAACACTTTTAATAATATTATCCAAAAGCATAGTTTGGCTTCACAATTCCGAACAAAGTACAGATTCTTTATTTATAAGCTGAATAATTAAATAATGGTAATAGTCGGGTCACTGAATGGGCAGCTTTAAGTGCCAGACCTTCTTTGACAAACCAGCAGTCCAAATATGGACGTATTGCAGCTTAGAAACACAGTAATTTCATAATGTTGATGGAGTTTAAAGGTTGTGGGGTCGGCACACACAGTGGTCATTCCTACAGACAGAGATTGAGCTGTACAGCAAATTCACAAACATCCTGTTTAGTGGAAACAAAGTCGGATCAGTGACTTTTCTCAATAAAATATCAATTGTAAAGATGATGATGCATTTGTTTACCATCAGAAGAATTATTCATACTTAATGTCTATTTTCTGAATTTAACACATTGAAATGACAAGCAAAACATAAAATGTTTCCTGTGAAAAAGTTATGGCACACTTTACATTTTTTGCCCTTTTTTCCAAAATATTACTCAACAAACAGAAACTTCACACTAAAATGTGCAGAGAAATGTCATATTTAAGTGTGTTTCTGTAGAGGATGTTGACTTTTATTCATTTAGATAATCAACAAAACATGTCATCTGATCTATAAGCACCAAAATGAAAAGCTACATGTTCCGTATCACTCACACCACTCAGAAGCAGACACAGCACTGCTGTACACTGACAGACACTCTTCTCAGTGAGAACCCAGTATAATTTCATTCACACAGCTGCTGTTATTTTAGTTCACATTCAGTCATTTTCAGAAACACCCCTTTAATTAATGCCGGTGTCTAAGCACATTCAGACCTACAGTGTCCTAAAATATTGGCACTCCTGGTAAACATGAGCCAAACAGGCTGTAAAACATTCTTTACTGCTTATATTTTTGATCTTTTATTCAAAATATTAACAAACATCTAACCCTTTATTGAAGTTCAGTGATTGAAAAAAGAAAATCAGAAAATAAATCATGTTCTTAAATATGTGTGCGCTACAATTACTGGCACCCCTTCATGGCTCGCAATGCTTGACTGGTGTGGTCAGGCTGCAGTTCACAATGGGCCACTGTGGCCAGCTTCGATGATGGCTTGTTGGCGCTGTTTACTTCTGTCTGAAATTCTAAGACTATCTCACAGTTTTCAGAACAAACTACTGTTGGCCAAAAAACTTTTTGAACAAAATGAACTGATGAAACTTGAAAACAGACGCAGCTCAGTTAGACTATTTAACATGCAAATGCAGTGAATCTAATAGTTAACAGCACTTCTCTCAAACTGCTGTGAGTAAAAACCAAAAATAAACTGAACAAAGACACGAAAAACACTAGTAACTAAAATCTAAAATCTGCAGATTCCAAGTGCAAAGAGAGAGAGAGAGAGAGAGAGAGAGAGAGAGAGAGAGATTTTTTTCCCCCCTTTGGACATTATATTTTGTGTGTGTGTGTGTGTGTGTTTGTGTATTAGCCTGCACCACCAGCTGCCAGCAGAGGGCGACAGCAGCAAGGTGCCCAGCCTGCACTGCAAGCTGCAAGCAGAGAGCGATGACAGCAAGGGGCCATAAGTTCGGGGAACTCCAATTCCCAGAAACCTCCGGGCTGATTAGGTCCAACCCGACACACCTGCGGACTCCCTACTTAAGGTTGTGGCAAACAGGAGCTCTTTGTTACACCTTTGTAGAGGGGTGACCAGTGCAGTACACAGCCCAGGTGGTCATTTCAACAATAAAAAAGAAAAGAGGGCTGAAATAAAGAAACTGCCCCAGAACTACAGAAAGAAGAAAAGAGGGCTAAAAAGAATTGTCTGCCCCACAACTACTGAAAACACAAAAGGAGTGTTGAGCTGCTAAATGCTCCAAGCTATAGAAAAGACAACAACTGCAACATAAAGTCTACCTTCCCTTCATGCTCACAGCTGAAGTGAATTTATGGTTTCTCATTCTTTTATTTCACCTTCGTAGTTCAACCTCTGTTTGAGCTGCTTTCAGCATTTCTTTTGTTTATCCTTTTCCTGCCTCTTCATTTCCACCACCTTGAGGTGTTTTACCTGTTGTGACCTTCAGTACATCAGTGGTTCAGTACATAGTTGTTTGGGAGGGAAGCTGGTTCTGAGGTGGAAAAGGGGGCAGTTGAGGGGGTGGGGAGTGTGTCCTTAGAGCACTCAGATAATCAGTTGACATCCTGGTGCTTGGAGATTCTTTGTATCTTAAGTCAAATGTTTAACTTTGTCCAGAAAGTTCTGATCAGTTTAAGAATTAAAAGCCAAGTCCTCAATAACCATGTATCCAAATTATTGTCCAGGGCCTTTGGATGAAAAACGGCCCCACTGGATCACAGATCCACCATCACGCTTCACAGTGCAGATGAAAAGTTTCTGCATGGCTACTTTTCGTATTCACACCGAACTCACCTTTAGTCACCTTGTAGATAAAAAGCTCTAGTTTGGTCTCATCTGACCATAAAACACTTTCCCACTGAAAATTCTAGTAACATTTGACAAACAGTAGAAGCTTGAGTTTGTTGGTCCTTGACAGCAGAGGCTTTCTTCTAGCAATGCCCCCAAAGTTTACTGTGGTTTGGCGAAGCTGTGATAACAAGAACTAAGTGTCGTCTCCAGTTCCTCTTAGTGACCCTTGGAGATTCTTTGTCCATGTCGTCCGTTCTCCTCACTCACTAAGCTATTTTTTTGTAGCCATTTCCTGATTTGGTGGAGCTCAACATTTTGTTGCACATTGTTGCTGGATTCTCTTTCTCAAAGTGATGGATGACTGTGTTCCACCTCCTGTATATTCCCCAGTGAAACAGGAAGCAAAGGCTGACCATTTAAGTGTTCCTAATCACTCAGGTGCACTTTAAAACATGAAATATGAATGAGAATAAACTTCATTTAGATTTCTAGGGGTGCCAATAATTGTGGCACACATGGATTTAAGAATTTTTTTTACATTAGATTTCATTTTTCTTTGAATGATTAGATCTTAAATAGAGAAGATTTTTGCTAATATTTTGAATAAATCAAAGTAATTGTTTTTACAATTCTATAGGTTTTTCCAAGATGGCGCCACGTACGGCTGCCCTGGCGTTCGGGTGCTCTTTGTTTTGTTTGTTTTTGTGTGTTATTCGTGTGTCTTCGTGCTCCTACAGCTGCGAGGAGCTACTAAACATCAGAACAACAACCCCTACAGACATTTCACCAGTTTTTCTAGTGCCTGCTGTATTATTAGTGCACTTTATAAACAAAAAAGTGAGACGCCGCCGAAGAGGGAAGCGAGCTGGGGTACTCATGCGCCTTCGCACACGGGGGACGCGCACGCCCCTACCTGGGATTTTCCTCTCCAACGTCCGCTCACTCTCCAATAAAATGGACGAGATAGCGCTGCTGATGAGAAGAAATAGCGACTTTTCCTCCTCTAGTGTGTTGTGCTTCACCGAGACGTGGTTGAACACACAGACCCCGGACTGTGCGCTCCATCTTGAGGGATTCCAGCTCCTCCGCGCGGACAGACGACGGGAACTTGTCGGAGGTAAAACGAAAGGTGGAGGAGTCTGTTTCTACATCAACAACGCCTGGTGCTCTGATGTGACAGTGATTTCCCAACACTGCTCTCCTTCTCTGGAATACATTTTCATTAACTGTAAGCCGTTCTACGCCCCACGTGAGTTTTCTTCATTTATTCTGGCCGCTATTTACATTCCACCGAGCGCCGATGTGCACGAAGCTGAGCGTGCTCTGGCGGACCAGATTATGGACGTGGAGCGGTCTTTACCGGACTCCCTTGTTATAATCCTCAGAGATTTTAACAAAGCGAAACTTAATCATGACCTACCGAAATACAAACAGTTTGTCACATGCCCGACCAGAGAGGGGAACACGTTGGATCACTGTTACACTACAGTGAGTGGTGCTTACCGTGCTGTGCCCCGTGCGGCTTTAGGACTCTCAGATCATGTCATGGTTCACCTGATCCCTGCGTACAGACAGAGACTAAAGCTCTCTAAACCTGTCGTGAGGTCATATAAAAAGTGGACCAGTGAAGCTGTGGAGGAGCTACGCACGCGTTTGGACACCACAGACTGGGACATGTTCAAGGATTCTACAGACAGTTTAGATGAATACACAGATACCGTGACGTCATATATACATTTCTGTGAAGACAGCATCATCCCATCACGCCCCAGAATCACTTTCAATAATGATAAACCCTGGTTCACACCAAAACTCAGACAGCTTCGCCAGCAGAAAGAGGTTGCTTTCAGAGAGGGAGACAGAGTCAGCTACAGAGGTGCAAAGTATGAATTTAGCAGGGAGGTGTTAAAGGCTAAATCCAAGTACAATGCTCGTCTGAAGCAGCGGTTCTATGCTAACGACTCTGCCACTGTATGGAGGGGGCTGAAAGAGATCACCAACTATAGGCCCAGAGCACCTCATTGTTCAGAAGATTTCAAACTGGCTAACGACCTCAACGACTTCTATTCATGTTTTGAAGTCATGGACTCACACCCCCCCTCCTCCACCCCCCACACCACAATACACTCAACCACTTTGGATTGCCCATCTGCCCCCTCTGCCCTCTCAGTCCAGGAGGAGGATGTGAACAGGCTGTTTAAGAGGCTAAATCCACACAAGGCTTCGGGCCCTGACTCCGTGTCCTCTGCCACCTTGAGACACTGTGCTGATGAGCTGGCCCCAGTCTTCACGGGAATCTTCAACTCTTCCCTGGAGTCATGCCATGTCCCAGCCTGTTTCAAGTCCTCCATCATCGTCCCTGTCCCCAAGAAACCACGGGCCACAGGACTTAATGACTACAGGCCTGTGGCCCTGACGTCCGTAGTCATGAAGACCTTTGAACGTCTGGTCTTATCCCACCTCAAGTCCATCACCAACCCCCTTCTGGACCCCCTGCAGTTTGCCTACAGAGGCAACAGGTCTGTAGATGATGCCATAAACCTGGCCCTCCACTTCATCCTGCAGCATCTGGACTCCCCAAGAACCTACGCTAGGATCCTGTTTGTGGACTTCAGCTCTGCATTCAATACTATCCTTCCCACTCTGCTCCAGGACAAGCTCTCTCTGCTCCATGTGCCCGACTCCACCTGCAGGTGGATCACAGACTTCCTCACGGACCGCAGTCAGCGAGTACGGCTGGGGAAGATTGTCTCGGACATGCGGACTTTAAGCACAGGATCTCCTCAGGGCTGTGTACTTTCCCCCCTGCTCTTCTCCCTGTACACCAACTGCTGCACCTCCATCCATGACTCTGTCAAACTGATTAAGTTTGCGGACGACACCACCCTCATTGGACTCATCTCAGACGGTGATGAGTCTGCCTACAGGAAGGAGGTGGACCGGCTGGTGACCTGGTGCAGCAACAGCAACTTGGTGCTCAATGCCCAGAAGACAGTAGAGATGACTGTGGACTTCAGGAAAGCCACAAGCCCCCTGCCCCCCCTTATCCTTACCGACACCCCCATCACCACTGTGGACTGTTACCGGTTCCTTGGCACCACCATCACCCAGGACCTCAAGTGGGAGCTGAACATCAGCTCCCTCATCAAGAAGGCCCAGCAGAGGATGTACTTTCTGCGGCAGCTGAGGAAAGCCTAACTGCCGGCCCAGCTGATGGTACAGTTCTACACGGCCATCATCGAGTCCATCCTCAGCTCCTCCATCACAGTGTGGTATACTGGGGCCACTGCCAGGGACAGACAAAGGCTGCAGCGCATTGTGCGCTCCGCTGAGAAGGTGATAGGCTGCAGCCTCCCATCTCTCCAAGAACTGTACATCTCCAGGACTGTGGGGAGAGCGGATCGGATTATAGCAGACCCTTCTCACCCCGCACACGGACTATTTGATCCACTCCCCTCGGGCAGGAGGCTTCGGTCCATTCGGACCAGAACCTCCCGCCACAGGAACAGTTTCTTCCCCTCTGCCATTGGACTCAAGAACAATATATAATCATGTCACTTACCTCTTTATAACCCTGCCTTGGTCACTTTACTTGAATTGCACTACTCCACCTGCACTGTTGTATATAGTACTGTTGTACATGCCTTTTGTATTTTTATTTTTATTTTTTTTATTCATTCTATCTATATATTTGCATAGAGTATTCATGTGGACTTAATTTTGCATGCCTATTACTACTTGTTTTTATGTTGCACCTTCATGCCGAAGCAAATTCCTAGTCTGTGAATCCTGTTCATTGACAATGGCAATAAACTTCTTCTGATTCTGATTCTGATTCTGATTTACAGGTCATGTTGTTCATGATTAGCAGGGATGCCAGTATTTGTGGAGGGACACTGAAGATAATACAGTAACCAAAATCACACAGAAGCACAGTAACAACTTGATACAGCAGCTCTCACACTGATGAAGACATAGAGGACATTTACTCACTGATTATTACAGAGTGCAAAGGGTCAGAAATCATTTGAAGTTCTGGGGTCTCTTCTAGTCTACCTTTGACCCACTGACAGAGGAGGAGGAGGTTTCCATAGGAAATTTCTTTTAGGGGACGTGGTATGGGGGGTGCTGTAAGTATCTCACCAGGCCTTGTTTTGCCAGGTGGGGTGATGGAGAACACGGTGGATGCAGAGTCCTCTGTGGCAGAAGTTCTAAAAGTTCTGCCTACTGTTTTGGAGATTGCTAAGGAGAGTAGAGCTCTATCATCGCAGGCCTGCCTGGCTCTCTGGATGTCGTGACAGCCTGCCTGGTTCCGTGGACATAACAGCAGGTCACTTGGCTCCCTGGACATTGCAGCACGTTCCAGCAGAGCGGCTTGGCCTGCACCCAAGGATTTCAGTACAACCTCCAAGCTCCTTGACCACAAGGCCTCAGAGTTTCCTAACCTGCCCATGGTCTCAGCATCTTCTAACGTGTCTTTGGTCTCCGTGTCTTCTAACATACTAGTCCATGTGTCTCCTGTTCCTGTGCCCTGGGTGGCTTCTGTTTCTGTTCTCGCTTATGGTCCTGTTCCTACACCTCGAGCAGCTCCGAGAAATGCTAAAGTTGTTTCGCTGTCATGATCTCCTGTGCTGAGCTCCTGATCTGGTGCTGGTTTACCAAGGCACTCCATTGTCAGCTTTTTGGCTTGTAGCTCCTGTGGAGGGCTCCTCATGTTGCAGTACTGGCTTTCTGAGCTGCTCTAGTGACCGCTTTTAGGATAAAGTCTCCATAGCTGGTTTCCTAGTGACTGACTCTAACAGTCTACAGTGCTGGTCCTGTCCCATCTGATCCAGTTAATGGATTGCCCGTTCCTCTGGACTTTCTGCTGGCTGGGACCGTGCCTCCTTATGGTCCAGACCCATCATCTTTGCACTTCAGAAGCACTTGTAGAGGCATGGTTCTGTCATGTCTCCTCTCCTCTGAGGGACTGACTTGGCTCTGCCTCCTCTCCTCTTCTCCCACACAGCTGCAGCTCATTCGAAGTGCATTAAGACTGCTGCATATACCCAGGGATGGGGGAGTAGCTAAGTAGCGCACTACATTTTGAAGCTATAAATCTTAGTAGCTGTAGCGTACATCCACTAACACACCACCACCACGTCAGTGTTACTGCAGTGTTGAGAATGATCCACCACCCAAATAGTACCTGCGCTGAGGGTCCATGGGGGCTAAACAAAAGAGGGGCTAACAAAGTATCAGAGAAACAGATGGACTACCATCTGTAATTGTAGAACTACAAAGTGAACCTATAAAGTAAGTGGAACTAATAAAATGGACAATGAACGTAGAAACAATGAGGTGGTCATAACATTGTCTGAATCTTGAAAGAAGTCACTTTGCACTTGCACCCTGCCTCAGCCACGGTTACACAAAGACTCTGTAATATAATACAGTGATTTATTGGTAAAGTGGGACACTTAATATTGTTCCTCCTCTTTTTTCCATTTTTTTCTTTCTAATTACTTACAGCACAGGGATATAAAAGTGTAGCAGAAAATGTAGAAAAACATTTGTAAAGTTTCTTTATATTTAATTTCTTTTGTCCCACTTTACCATTTGTCAGATTAGCAAAATGAGAGCGAATTTTGTGGCATCAGCGTAGAGAAGCTAATTAGTTAATAATTGAATTCTTCTCTTAGCCTAGGTCATGTACCCAAATCATTCAAACTAGCAGTAATTAAACCTTTGATAAAGAAGCCAAATCTTAACCCCAGAGAATTGTCAAGCTACAGACCCATTTCCAACTTATCATTTATTTCAAAGATTTTAAAAAAAGCTGTAGCCCAGCAACTCTGTTCCTATCTACATAAGAACAAGATGTATGAAAAATTCCAATCTGGTTTTAGGCCCCACCACAGCACAGAGACGGCTCTAGTTAAGATAAATGATCCTCTGATCAAGGCCATGTATCTCTGCTGGTACTGCTCAATCTAACTGCAGCTTCTGACACTATAGATCATTCTATTCTTTTACATAGACTACAAAACATGGTTGGAATTAGAGCAATAGCGTTATCCTGGTTCATGTCCTACCTCACTAACTGGTTTCAGTTTATACAATTAAATAATGCATCATCTAATTATACAAAAGTGAAATATGGAGTTCCACAAGGTTCTGTTTTAGGTCCTCTGTTATTCACATTATACATGGTACCATTAGGCTTATTTATAAATAGACATGGAATTAGTTTCCACTGCTATGTTGATGATACACAGCTGTACATATCAGCCAAACCAGGAGATAAATCCAGATTAAATAAAATAGAAGATTGTGTAAAAGATATAAGAAACTGGATGCTGCAGAATTTCCTTCTTTTAAACCCAGATAAAACAGTTCTTCGTGGTCCAAAGGCTGCTCAGAATAATTGCTCAGATTTATTGTTAAATCAGGTAATCTGCAATACCTGGTTCAGTAACGAAAAATCTTGGTGTGACGATTGATTCAGATCTAACGTTTAATCAACACATGGGTAATATTAGGAGAGCGTTTCTTCAACTCCAAAACATTTCAAAGTTAAGAAATGCATTATCCCTACATGATGCTGAACAATTGGTTCATGCCTTTATAACTTCAAGGCTAGACTACTGTAATGCGTTGTCAGGATGCTCCAACAGGAACCTAAATAAACTTCAATTAGTTCAGAATGCTGCAGCTAGAGTTCTCACTAAAACCAGGAAATTTGATCACCAGCCCAGTTTTATCAGCATTACACTGGCTTCCTATCAAATTCCGTATTGACTATAAAACTCTCTTATTGACGTGTAAAGCCCTGCATGGTCTCTCACCGGAGTACCTGCAAGATCTTATTTCCCATTATGAACTGCCTCGCTTACTCAGATCACAGGATGCTGGTTTTCTACTGGTTCCTAAAATTCAGAAGACTTCAATGGGTGGAAGAGCTTTTTCTTACAAATCCCACAAATTGTGGAATAACCTCCCAGTTAATGTTTGGGACTCTGACACAGTCTCAACCTTTAAGTCTAGACTGAAAACAACATTTGTTTAGTTTAGCTTTTGATAATTAGCCTTCCCCTTTAGACAAAGGCAGGAGATCCAGGGGTTCATGTGCATAGTGTAAGGGGGAGTGAGGAGGCGGACGCACACGCTGAGATAAGCGAGATTTATTATGGGCAAATCCAGGGTCATAGTCGAGACAGTCCAGGTTCATATAGCCAACACGGACAGATTGGGGGACAGACAGAACAAACCGGAATAACCAGCAAACAGAGACCGAGACATCAAACAAAGACCGGCAACACAGGGCTTTAATACACGGGACAATGAGGGACAGGTGAACACAATCAAGGGCGGAGTTACAAAATGAAAACAAACGCACATGGAGTGGGAGGAGCCAATCGTGACACATAGAGGCTTATGGTAAACTGATGTTGGTGCTGTTGACCCACCACTTCATGTGATCACACAGGTTTGTTGACAGTGGAGTGGGGGGATCCCAGTGTCTCAAGGTACTCTCATGTCTATGCTACCTTCTGGTTCTCTCCTTTTAGTCTGTGCTGTTATAGTTAGATCTGCCAGAGTCACCAACCACACTCTGGGGGAAATCATATTTCAGTCACACTCCTGACCAGAACTAATTTAGTCTCTTTACTCTTCCTGACATAATGACTGCCCTCCCATCCTGCTGAAGTCAGACCATTAGGGCCTCCTCCTCACCATCACCAACCTGCTCTCCTGTTCATTTGTGCCAACTGCAACACCCTCAATTACATCACTGTGCCATCCAGATGCACCAGCATTGAGAGCGGATGGGACTGTTTCAGCTCACTCCCACTTTTCATGAAGCCTCTACCAGTGCAGTTTCTAAAGCTTTACCATCCCGTCTTCAGAGATCCTCTTAGCTTTTAGTTGGTATTTAGCTTATTAAATTGTAAATACTGTTTGACCAGAGGTGGATGGGTCTCCCCTTGTGAGTCTTTGTTCCTCCCAAGGTTTCTTCCTCCAGACTGAGGGAGTTTCCTTGCCACCGTCGCTTCCGGCTTGCTCACTTGGGGATATATGTTGTAACTGTGTGTTTTCAAACTTCTGTAAAGCTGCTTTGTGACTACATTGTTATAAAAAGCGCTATACAAATAAACTTGAATTGAATTGAGGAGAGCTGCACAACTTCAGCCCTGGCTGGTATTCAGCACAGTTTAGTTTTCTTTACTTGAACACACCTTCCAAACCAGGCAATTAAAAGCTAAATGTAATCAGGTGTATTTGTGTAGGTTAATCACAACTCTGCTGGACAATGGCCCTCCAGGTTGTCAATGTGGAACAAGACTGAGGGAACGCCATGATTACCATCACAAGAAGTGCCGCAGCAGAAAGGCAGAGGTCACCAACAGCCATAAACTTGACCCTTACAGTGACCAACACTTAACACACAACACCCCAATATGCAATAAGCCACAAATAACATGTATCTTTACACCGACAAAGACATTCAAACATTACAGTTCCTTTTTAGGAGGCTGTGCACAAACCATGTGCCTCTGTGTGGCCGCTCCCATGGCCACAACTCCTGAGCCCCTCAGAGGCAGCGACAGCCAGTAGTGGATTGATGCAGTATTACTGTTAAACTGGAACAGCCACACAAGTCATTTTAAGAAGACTTCATGACATGCTTTCAAATAAATCAATAAATGCAATATTTATCAACAGTAATGATTACAGTAATCAGTAGTAACTACTGGCAAATATAGATTTTCATGCCTGTTAAAATGAGATCCAGACGTTTGTGTTTGCTAGCTGGACAGATTTGGCTTGAGATTTTTATTTAAAATTTTTTCTGTAGACACTTGAGTATCAGCCATAAATATAATTTTAATACATAATACAATTCAAATAAATTTTTAAAAATGTTTTTAACCAACGCCTCGCTGGTGATCTGAGAATTTGACGAGGTTACTAGTTTAAATGTGTCGCCAGAGGAGTTACTGTGTGAGGAAAACATAAAAAAATCTCTAAAAAAGTAAAGTCATTATAGGCTCTGTGTACCTTCTGTTCATTTGTATAAGCACTTATATAGTTTGTACAGGTCAAATATACAAGAAAGAAATGAAATGGGGAAGAAACTGAACTCCCACCATCCGATGGGGGCTTTGTGCTCCTCAGATCAGCTGCTCAAGTTTAAGAGGTTTTCTGTCGGTGTTGTCCCAAACTCCCCTCTGTGTGTGCGCGTATCTTACAGGCTTGTCAGCACTAAATTATCCATTCTGTCTTTCAGTCATAATGACCAGTGCTGTAGCCTCTTGGTGAAGGAGACTCAGGAGAGACTCTTTATTGACGCCTGCAGGAAAAAGCTCATACAGGGCAGCTGAGCACTGAGGGTCACCTCCGCTCCCTCTGGGCTGTGGTGTCTGGGGCGCTCTATGATATTCGACGTTATGAGGCTGGTATGTTTGTCTAAGTTAAGGGGCCCTGTTCTAAAGGCTAACCCTAACCCTAACCCTAACTCACGGGTGATTGGCCCCTCGCTCACTCTCTCTCAGTACCAGACAGATGAGATCAATTAAATAAGTTCATATGTTGTGCCTTAGTTTCACGAAAACAACCACCCTATATAAAGCATGGGGTCAGAGCTGTTTTTCAGAGGAGTTTTCATATTGGCGTTGAACCCTCTCTCAGGCAATCCATGATGCTGATCTTCTTTTGTAATAAACCTTTTTATGTACAAGTAAGAGTGGAGGGAGGTGCGCACAGGTGTATTATATCCTCAGCAGGAGATGCCACCTAAAGGAGATTGGAGATTGTAAAGTGGTGCCAGGGGAAAGTGTAGCAAGGCAGCATAGGGTGGTTGTCTGTAGAATGAGATTAGAAACAAAGAAGAGGAAGAAAGTGAAGACAGAGCCAAAGATTAGATGGTGGAAGCTGAAGGAGGAGGATGGTTGCAGGCAGTTCAGATAAAAATTGCAACAGGCCCTTGGGGGCAGTGAGGAGCTACCTGAGGACTGGGAAACTACAGCTAAGGTGGTGAGAGAAACTGGCGAGAATGTGTTGGGTGTTTCGTCTGGGCAGAGGAAAGAAGACAAGGAAAGTTGGTGGTGGAATGAGGAAGTCCAGGAGAGTATTCAGAAGAAGAAGGCAGCTAAGAAAAAGTGGAATAACCAGAGAGATGAAGGATGTAGGCAGGAGTACTGTGAGGCTAGTCGCATAGCGAACAGAATGGTGGCAAAGGCAAAGGCTCAGGCCTATGATGAGCTGTATGAGAGGCTGGACAGTAAAGAAGGAGTAAAGGACTTGTATCGTTTGGCTAAACAGAGAGATAGAGCTGGAAAGGATGTACAGCAGGTTAGGCTGATAAAGGATAGAGAGGGAAATGTACTAGTGAGTGAACAGAGAGTGTTGAGTAGATGGAAGGAGTACTTTGAAGAACTAATGAATGAGGAAAACGAGAGAGAGAGGAGGACAACAGGGGGAGGGATAGTGGATCAGGAAGTGCAGAGAATTAGTAAGGTGGAAGTGAGGGCAGCTTTAAAAAGGATGAAGAATGGAAAGGCAGTTGGTCCAGATGACATACCTGTGGAGGTATGGAGATGTTTAGGAGAGAAGGCAGTGGACTTTTTAACCAGATTGTTTAACAAAATCCTGGAGAGTGAGAGGATGCCTGATGAGTGGAGAAGCAGTGTACTGGTCCCCATTTTTAAGAACAAGGGTGATGTGCAGAGCTGCAGTAACTACAGAGGTATAAAGTTGATTAGCCACACCATGAAGGTATGGGAAAGAGTTGTTGAAGCAAGGCTAAGGCGAGAGGTTCAGATCAGTGAGGAGCAGTTTGGTTTCATGCCCAGAAAGAGTACCACAGATGCAATTTTTGCATTGAGTGTTGGTAGAGAAGTACAGAGACGGTCAGAAGGAGCTACAATGTGTCTTTGTGGATCTAGAGAAGGCATATGATAGGGTGCCAAGAGAGGAACTGTGGTACTGTATGAGGAAGTCAGGTGTAGCTGAAAAGTATGTTAGGGTGGTGCAGGACATGTATGAGGATAGTGAGACAGTGGTGAGGTGTGCAGTTGGAGTGACAAATGGTTTCAAGGTGAAGGTGCGGTTACATCAGGGATCAGCTTTGAGCCCCTTCTTGTTTGCAATGGTGATGGAAAGGTTGACCGATGAGGTCAGGCAGGAGGCTCCATGGACCATGATGTTTGCAGATGACATTGTAATCTGTAGTGAGAGTAGAGAGCAGGTGGAAGAGAATCTGGAGAGGTGGAGGTTTGCACTGGAGAGGAGAGGAATGAAGGTCAGTAGAGACAAGACGGAATATGTGATTGAGAGTGAGGCAGGTGGAAAGTTGAAGATGCAAGGAATAGAGGTCGTAAAAGTGGATGACTTCAAATATCTTGGGTCAACCATCCAGAGCAATGGACAGTGCAGAAAAGAGGTGAAGAAGAGGGTGCAGGCAGGGTGGAGTGGGTGGAGACGGGTATCAGGGCTGATGACAATGAAAATGGAGAAGAGGAAAAGTAAAAAGAGATGAGAACATAAGAGTGAAGAATAAAAGAGAAATAGGAATAAAGAAAAAAAGAGAGAATAAGAGTTAAAGAGATGCCGCAGGTTTGGACTAAAGCCCTCTGGGAGGCGGTTTTAGACGGGCCTAAAATCCTGGAAAAATCACTTGGTGAGTTTCGGGTCAGTTCTAAGGAACTGGAGGTGTAGAATGGGGAAAAATCAATGGTGTAGTTTGTAGTTTGTTTGTATGCTGGTGAGCAGCGTCTTCATACAACAATAGTAAATAAATGAGACCGAGGAGGCAGCGCGGAGCAGCTCGTCTGTTTCTTTACTAACTCACTCAACAAGAGAGGGCGGGAGGACACTTACTTCAAAATAAGAGTCTTACTGAACTGCAACACAACACACAACCAGTTCCCACTCGATCACTAGTTGACGAACAGTGTCTGGCGCAGCTTTTCACTGAATGATCTGCACCTCAGCAGGTGGCACAAATTTAGAAGGAGCAATAAGAAAAAGGAGCGGCGGATAAAACACGTTATAGGAGAAGTATGAATGAGTCGACTTTGAGGATTTAGGCATAAATGTTTGTTTTTAGGATGATGTTGAATTTTCCGGGTGTGTTTGTGTTTTTGTTTTTTTCTTTTGTGAATTTGCTTTGTGTCTCTGTCGGATGATCAATGTCTCTCTGTCTCTGTCTGTGACGCTTATTCCAGCTGTGTGTCTGTCAGCTTTTCACAGCTGTGTGTGTGTATGTGTGTGTGTGTGTGTGTGGAGATCAGTGAGGATATTTTGTGTGCGTGGGTAAAGAAAAATGTAACAAGTGTTTATAATAAATATTTAAATAAGAAATATAATTAGAAAATAAATCAAAGAAAATAGTACTAGGAAATACAGTCTGTGGGTAATGATATACTATTTGAAGATTTAAGATAATAATAATAATAATAATAATAATAATAATAATAAACTCAATTTTCTATATTGAAGATGTCTGGTATGAAATTATAACTTGGTGTTTAAAGGAGGAAAACGTCTGTTATAGATAAAAATGACCTAAGTGCGCAAATCATATTGAGTGGCTTATTGGACCTCGTGGGCTTATAAGATACTGAATGCTTGTCTGTTTCTTCCCTCATCCACCGATGGTGTGGGGGAGTTGAGGAGCAGGAGAAGAAGGCGCAGATGAGAAGGCAGCTGGCCAGTGCATCACACGGATTGAGGCTTGCTGACGACAGCGTGTGCAGCTCCTAAATCCAGTTTGATCAAGGCCAGTGCGGTTTATCCACAAACTCTTAACAAATACCTGCATTCTAAATATATGTATGTTTATTTATAGTCATTATTGTTGATACACATTTAGTCTGCTTTCACTTAAAGGCTATTATAGGAATATTTCTCCATTTGGGGATAATAGAGTACATCCATTTGTTTATGTTTATATAAGATACTACATGCTGCAGTCAATTAAGAGAGGCTTGGCGACGGACTGACCAGTTAATGCTTTTAATTTATTAATTGAGTATAATTATTTGGTTTAAACTCAGTTACAAATGTGAGTTTTATTGTTGTGCATGGTTTATTCTGGTTTGAACTTTGTTGGGGATTCAATATTGAGACTGTCTGATGATTCGAGGTGCATGGGTGTGGAGTCGTGTTGCATGTTGGCGCAGTTTTTATACAAAAAAACACATAGAAAACGTAACACAGCCTCCCACAATGCCAGATCTAATCTAATCTAATGCTGTCCTCATCATTCTTTAACCATGACAGTCTGATTTCTGAGCTCCTGCGACCGATGGGTGCACTCTGCGGTTTATTGTTGGTTAATTTAAAGCAGTTAAAAATCAAGCCTTTATTCCACTGCTGTGTGTTTTTGATTTTATAATCTGTGAAACTGTAAAATGAAGCTATTTCTTGTTCGACTAAGAATAACTGTCAAAGCCAGAATCGACCCATTTGCCATTTTTCAATACTGGATTTTGAAATGAAAATCAAATGAAGGTACACAGACCTGAGGACCAGTCTGATGACCAACAGGGTAAAGAAATGAAGTGTCGCACTCTGACTGTAAATTTTAACAATACTGTAAATTTTTACTCCCATTTTAACAGAATCACATGAAACATCTGTAGGTTCTAAGAAGATCGTTCTGCCTTTGTTTATGTCTTTTGTATTATTTCTGTAAAGGAGATGTTGAGCTTGTTATAAAGGTTTGCTGAGCTGGAGAAAGTAATGTCTCTGAAAGTGTCCCACTGCAGCAACATTCACCTTATATTAATCTGAATAAAGTAAATTCAGCACATCAGTACATTTATCACGGAGCACTGGCCAAACACTGCAGAGTCTCACAGTATGTCTACAGCATCACTGACCACCACCGCTGATACTGTCACTAATACATGATGAACCTACAGTAAGATCTACTGAATTATGATGTTACAGGTTGGACACACTGTGCTTTACCAGCAGGAGTGATAAACTCATCTTTCACAACAGAATTGATTTCTTACCCAGGAAGAAACACAACATCCTGCCAATATACTTGCTCGGGTTAAAGGTCTTTTAAATAATCAATGAAATAACGAGATGAACACAGACTTGAAGACCTGAAAACTTCATGATCAGTAATCAATACTCAAATTCCAATCTCCAAATGATCCATTTTAAATATCATTACAGATTAAACTCAAGCACCACTTTATTAGGTACACCTTGCTAGTTAAAGGTTGGACCCCCTTTTGCCTTCAGAACTGCCTTAATTCTTAACACCTTTAATAGATGTTGGAAACATTCCTCAGAGATTTTATTTATTTGAGTTACTGTTGCCTTTCTATCGTCTTGAACCAGTCTGCCCATTGTCCTCTGACATCAACAAGGCATTTTCGTCCACACAACTGACCGCTTACTGGATATTTTCTCTTTTTCGGACCGTTCTCTGTAAACCCTAGATTTGGTTGTGTGAAAATCCAAGTAGATCAACAGTTTCTTAAATACTCAGACCAGCCCGTCTGGCACCAACATCCACACCACATTCAAAGTCACTTAAATCCCCTTTCTTCCCCGTTCTGATGCTCAGTCTGCACTTCAGCAAGTTGTCTTGACCACCTCTACATGCATAAATGCATTGAGTTGCAGCCATGTGATTAACTGAATAGCTATTTGTGTTAACAAGCAATTGAAAAGATGTACCTAATAAAGTGGCCGGTGAGTGTATATTGGATGCCACAGTAATGCTTTATAAAAGCTGCTTTAAATCCTGGCTGTAACCGTCACCCACAACAGAAACAATTGGGAACATATTGCAGATGTTGTGGGATGTGAGGAGCTTCATGACTTCTGAATAAATGTTACTAACATATTATCTGCTCTGACTGGGAAAGAAATCTCTGTGGATCCAACTGTATTATTGCTTAATGAAGACTCCAGTTTAGCCCTGGCAGGAAAACTAAAGAAGATCTGGATCACTGGTTTAACATCTGCTAAAAATCATTGTGCAGAGATGTTTTTCCCACATAATCTTAGTGTACGACACTATTTCTGCTACATGACCACAGTACTGTTAGAATCAGCTGCAGCTACAGTCAATAATGCTGGAGCATCTACTCTTCAGACGTGGAGACAGATTTGTTTAATGTGGTGAATAGATTGAAGCAAATGCTATGAAGCACATTATATAAGCCAGCATCTTTATTTTAATGTGTTTTCACTCATTTTATTACTTAACATCTTATTTATAGCTTGGTCAGCGATGTAAAGTACAGATGGAGAGGATGAATGGACCAGTCAGATGGGGGAGGGGTGTTTTTGGATTGCCTCAGTTCTGAAATATTTTAATAAAATGCTGTATGACAGAAAATGAAAGAAAAGGTTGATAAAAAGTCACGCAAACTTCAACTTAAGAAAAAAATGAATGGAACCAAATACGTAATTTTGTATCCAATGAATCTGAATGAGGAACACGCATAACCAAAGGCATTATTAATCAACAACACTAAAGTGAGTGATATGTTTTAAATTTAGTTTTAGGCCATGACGTATTATTTAAAGTCATTTAAGAGTCACTCAGACGTGAGCTGTCTATTTTAATTAAATATTAATTTACTCATTTATATAAAACCTCATGACTTGACACAGAAATACATGTTCATTGATAATGACCCACAATGCAGAGTAGAGCTCATATCATTTTCTAATAAACATGTCAAAGGACCTCCAACTGAAACTCTCCACACTCTGAATTCAGCATGACAGAAAAGCTTGTAAACCATCTGAACTACATACAGTTACTGAATCACACAGAAGCTGATCATCTCAGAGCCCTCAGACTGAATATTAACAACTTCATACAGCAGCTCTCACTCTAATGAAGACATAGAGAACATTTACTCACAGAGTATCACAGAGAGAGACCTGAACTCCATACTGTCCCCGTAATGACTGACTGACTGACTGACTGACTGAGCAGTGCGTTCAACAATCAACACTTCCTGTGTTCTTACACTCACAGCACACGTCACACAGAGAGAGAGACGGAAAACAATACAATTCAGGAAAACTCAAAGGAAAAACTCCTGAGTGCCAGCATCTGGATAAATCATCCAAGGATAAGTACTTACATCCTTTGTAGAATTGCTTTAGTTTAGCCATATTGGAAGGTTCTTGAAGAAGAACTGCCCCTTTAAGGTCCTTAAGAGTACAAGTCAGGACTGTGACTAGGCCCCTCCAAAACTTTAATCCATTCAGAGGTGGACCTGGCCTTGTGCATTGGGTCTTTATTGTGTTGTGTAACCCATTTACACTTGAGCTTCAGATCACAGACCGAAGACTGGATGTTGTTCTATATTAGAGAGCAGAACTCATGGTTCCACCAATTATAGCAAGCTGACCACGTCTTTTAGCAGTGAAGCATCCCTACACCATCATACTACCACCACCATGTTTTACTGTTGATATGATGTTATTATTATTATTGGAAAATGGATGGATGGATGGATGATGTTATTAGTAGAATACAGTGATAGCTTTACACCAGATGTTATGGGACCCGGAAAAAGTTCCACTTATTACTCATCAGTCCACAAAACATTCCAATATTTTTGGAGGTCATCAAGGTGATTTTTGGCAATTGTGAGAGGAATTTTCTTCTTGATTAAGTGTTTTTGCTTTGCAACTCTTTCATGGAGAACTCTCTTTCCAGTGGTGGAATCATGAACACTGACCTTCTCTGAGATGAGAATCATCTGCAGTCTCTTAGATGTGCATCTGGGTTGTTTTGTGATTTCCTGGATGAGTTGCTGCTGTGCTCTTGGAACAATGTTGATAGGCCTTTCACTTCTGGGAAGATTCATCATTGTTCCACAAGTGTTCTTCATTTGGAGAAAATGGCTCGTACTGTGGTTCACTGGAGTCCCAGAGCTTTGGAAATGGCTGTGTAACGTTTTCATGATTTATGCATTTTAATAACTCTTCTTAATTTTGGAATTAATTTTCATTGTGGCACAGTGTTCTGCTTGTTCAGATCTTTTGGACTACTTTACAGAGCTGGAAAGGCTCTGTTTAAATGATGATTAGATTCAACAGGGCTGGCAGAAATCAAGCTTGGGTGTGTCTTATTGAATTGATCCAAATGATCAACTACTTTTGGTTAATTGGTTGATTTAGTAACTAAAGAGTGGCAAATACTCAAACACAGGGCCAGTTGGCATTGAATAACTTTTGCCTATATTAAGTGAAATTATTTAAAAAATGAAAAGACAAAACAAAAAACATTTTTACTCGTTATCCTTAAAATCTAGTAAAATAACTAATAAATTAGGTACAACTTTTTAAATTTTACTTTTACAGTTACTTTTTCACAGCACAGAGCTTTTACCACTTTGAGTGATTTTACCAGATTAAATTATTTTGATCATTTTTTAATGGAATTAAAATGTTCCATTAAAAAGACTTTATAGACTCATACAGTGTCTGAGAGAAACTGGCCAATGAAAGAGCACATTAGAGGGTCATCACATGGTGTAAAATGTCAATGATCCCTAATCTGCACTGATCCAAAGACTTTACACTAAATATCAGTCATTTAAGGGAATCTTCATGTGCAGTACTTTCAAACAGACTCAGCCGAGTCCTGAAACAATGTGCATCCAAATATGGTAGATAATTTGAAAAAGGAAGTGCAGAGAGAGCTTCATCTGTTTCTATATTTGATGCCAAACATGACTGGGTGAGAGATGTTACTGATTAGCATGCGAGCAGTCGGTACACATGGTTCATCATGTTGTGTTAATGGGGTTTTAGTACGAACAGATCATCAGTTCTGCTCTTAGAGGCCGTGAGAGGCCTGATATCAGATTTAACCCCCTCTGTGCTGCTCTGGACTCAAACTGGAAGGTGCACATGTGTGTTTCAGTGCATGGTGTGATTGAGTGCGGCTGCGTAGGTTATGTGTCTGTTTTGATTGCTCAGATCATTTACAGTTTACTTTCTAGTTTTTTCTTCTGTTATTTCTATGCAATCAATTTGTAATTTGGATTAAATCTAAGTAAAAGAACAGTCAGAGCTCAGTTGAGGCCCACTGTCGTCATGGAGCTTTCTGCATCACTGAGTTTCAATTCCTCTTTATGTGAAGGTGTCATTGCCACTATTTAACTACAGAAGTCAGACCACAACCCTCTAAATAACTCCCCTCTGCTCTCAAACCTGAAACCTCTACTGGATTTCTGTGGCTGTATGACCAGTGAAACAGTGCTCAGAGTTTTTTTTTTTTTTAATGTAGTTCATATTCCTGCTTCACGGTCGGTCCACACCAACTCTTCTAAGGCCTGTCTGTCGCTTAATGGATTGTCATGAATAAAATTCAAGCAAATTTTCAGTTTCACTCATGCAGCCATGTATAGGCTGCATTTTATTGTTTTCAGTGCAGAAACAACCACAACAACTTGTTGAAGCTATTATTTGGCAAACATGAGACACTTTTGTGAGTCAGCAGTATTTGGGGGATTGAGTGCACTCTGTTGGATCTTTTTATCATCATATAGGGGACACACTGTTACACTGACAACAGAACACAAGAACTAAATGTCATACGGTGATCAGTACAGCGATTCTGAGATTTTGAAAGTTCTGTAGTGTCCACATAACATGGATCAGTTTTCACACACTAACTATATTCTCCTGAGCTTGTCCTGCAGAAATGCTCCCACTGTCTGCACACAGGACTGCAGTTTTTTGTTTGTTTTTATTTATTTCTCTTTGGAAGTATCCGTAAACATGAACAGATACAAATGCCTTTACTTTTTACTTTACTTTTAATAACAGCAAAAACCTGTGAAATGTACTGTGTTACTGAAGTGACAGCAGAGCACGAGGCCTTTTAGCCCCTCCTCCACTGATCGAACCCACAAAGCTGAACCAACATGGAGAGAAACCACAATGACCGTTTTAACACCCGTGCTCGGAAATTTTGACACAGACAAAACACATCGTTTGTTCAAGAGCAGAAAAGATGTTATACTTCATTAAAAACAATGTTAAATGTAATGTTAACCATTAAGTTAATGTCATAATTAATAGTCATTTTTGTGAGGTTACTTTAGGCTTCTCTTGTCTTATAGACCGTGTTATGTTAAATAACACACTGCATAAATATGCCATATGTGTTCATATGTAGATCACAGTATTGTCTCTATGCAGTTCTGCAGTCAAAGCATGAAGGTCAGCACTGATGCCCTGGGGGTTGATTTCTGCAAATGGCTCTCAAGAAAAATATAGTTTATATTTTTGATGTTTTAGTGCGTTTTTTCCATAAAGTCTTGCAAACTAGTGATGATCAATTGTAATTAAAGTGAAAACACAATGTTTGCACTTGGTTGTAGTAAAGACTGACAGCATTAAGCAGCAGTGCTTAGCCAGTCAGTTAATGCTACCTTTTATGTGTATTAGCATTGTATGATTTTTTTTTATGTATATAACATGTAAGCAGAAATGAAGCACCTGCCCTGCCTGTATTAGAATAAAAGAATTAGGTTTGGTTTCTACACATATCGACTGTACTGAGATCATTTGTTGACTTTTGCCACAACATTGATTTACAGCACTTTTCGGTCTTAACCGTCACCACATTTATCAATATTGAGATACTTTGCGGAGAAACTTGATAAAATACATGACATTGTTCACTTTAATAATGTGGTGTGTTTTTATATTGTAATATTGACGTGTGAGCCATTATATATCGTGATAATAATATTCAAACTCTAACTGTAAATGTACTTCATTCTTCTAGTTTTACTTTATACATTTTACATAACAACTGCATAACTGCTAAAATAAGTTCTGTGTTGGCTGTAGCCTCTTGACCTTGTCCCTCCACTTCTCAGACCATGTTGGTAGCCTTGGAGACCGACATCCAAGCCAGGTAGCCTATATAGACTCCTGCACCTGTGAATCCTGAAGTAGCGTCCTTACACCCACTTGTATATATTTCTAGGAAGAAGTAAAAATGTAAGCTCTAACTAACTGACCTGTAATCCTGTAATTATTGTTGTGTATGATGACTGTAACTTTCTAGGTGATGCTGAATTTGCTCTGTGTGTGCACAACTGAACATTACTGTGTTTCTGAAGTGATGAGCAGAGCATACGGCCTTTCAGCACCAACTCCACTTGTCAGACCCACAAAGCTGAACTAACACATATAAACCACAATAAACACGTCAACACCCATTCTAGGAAATTCTGTCACAAATAGAAACACACAAACTGCTTCTTCAAGATAAGAAAAGATGATTAACATCAGCACAAACAGTGGTCAGTCATATTTCAGCTGTTCTCATATCTCCAGTTTTTTGTTTTTCAGTCTCTGGTATAATTTGAGAATGTCTGTCCTTGGCAGCGCTGTCGCCTCACAGCAAAAAGGGCCTGGGTTTGATTCCCCGGCCGGGTGACCAGGGTCCTCTCTGTGTGGAGTTTGCATGTTCTCCCCGTGTCTGCGTGGGTTTCCTCCGGGTTCTCCGGTTTCCTCCCACAGTCCAAAGACATGCAGTCAGGCCAATTGGACATGCTAAACTGCCCCTAGGTGTGAGTGTGTGAGTGACTGTCTGTGTCTGTCTGTCTGCCCTGCGATGGACTGGCGACCTGTCCAGGGTGTATCCTGCCTTCCACCCAAAGACTGCTGGGATAGGCTCCAGCTCCCCCCCGCGACCCTTACGGAGAAGCGGCTTAGAAAATGGATGGATGGATGGATGGATGTCTGTCCTTGGCATGGTGTGTGAATGTCATGATGAGTGGAGGCAAAATTATGTAGAAAACAGATTGGTTATGTTGACTTACATTAAAAGTAAAGTATTTTTTTCCTTCTGCTGTAATTTTCAGAGATACACTATTCCAACTGCAGCAAATAGGTCTGAAAGCAGAGGCCAAACAAGGGAAAACATCAAGGGTATTAATGCCAGGTGTAAATAAATAGGTGTGGGTGTGCAGGGATGTAGATGAAGGACAGCACTTACACTGTGAGAGATCTCTCGTCTTACACTGTGATTAAACTGTAATTTGTTGTTTGTGTAGAGCACAGAGTATAATCTCTATGCAGTTCTACAGGCATTAAACTTCATCAAGCCAGTTTCTTTAGGCTGACTGTGCTGTCATTAGCTGTATATTCAAACACACACACACACACACACACACACACACACACACACACACATTATCTAAGCTGCTTCTCCTTCTGGGTTGCAGGGGTGCTGGAGCCTTTTCCAGCTGTCATTGGGCGAAAGGCAGGATACACCCTGAATAGGTCGCCAGTCCATCACAGGGCAGTATATGCAAACTCTAATTCTGACTTTACTTTGTCTAGTTTTACTTGGTAAATGGTTCAAGTTAGTGCTGTATGTTGACTATAACCTCTTGACTTTATTTCCTCACTGGTCAGTCTAAGTTTGTACCCATGAAGACAGACCTCCAAACCAGGTCTATACAGTCCTGTAACAATAAATCTAGAAGGAGAGTCCTTAAACCCACTGGTATATATTTTTATAGGCTAAAACAAAAATGAATCCTTATGTAAACTCTATGTACCCTGCATCACCTACACCTTCACATTCTAACAGTCCCACGAGCACATTCTCTAAAAAGCCCATTTGTTGTATACTGCCCCCTGCTGTTTATCCCGTGTGCTGCTTACACATTCATGTTTACGCTCCGAGGATCAGTCAGGGACACGTCAGAGACTCAGTAACAGACATCCACTCTTCTAGGATGTCTAAATATTATACTGGTGATTATACGGTATGTTATAGTGAACTGAAGCTCCTCAGTGGGAGTTTATTAGTACTGATATAATCACAGTGAGATTAACAATAGACGATAAATATTCATCATCGCCCATATACAGTAACAAACTGTACAAATAGCTTGTTAAGTATTTAACAAAGTAATTACTTGCTTGTTGATTCTCTTCTTTTTTACTTCTTTTCTTTTTCTGGAGGGACTTGCTGTCCCTTTGCTGCTGTAACACTGAGAATTTCCCCATTGTGAGAATAATAAAGGATTATCTTATCTTATCTCATCATGGTGGTGTCTCCTGGCCAGAGTCTCTCATCCACCTCTCTGCAGTTATGAAAGGACCCTAATCCATGTGCTCATCGCTGAAGATCTTCATGTTTTGGTTCTGTGCTGATGTCTGCTTTTATTATTTTTATTTAGTGGGTATTTATGAAGATAATATATATTAGTTAGAATATAATAGTTTGTTCTGCTTTAAGCTTTAGATTAAGTCACTGCTTTTCTCACATCTCAGTCAGGAACCATTTCCTCACAAGTGAAACAGTTTATAGTAAAACATCTTTCAATGTTGGATTTTTTTAGGAGGCTGAAGTCGTTTCTCATTCGACAGCTTCTTGTTCCACTTGTCCTGTTCCACCTTAAGTGGTGCTTGACTTGGCAGAATGTGCACCATTTAAGGTGGAACAGAAAAATTAAAATGAGAAGCTGGTGAATGAGAAGTGACTTCAGCCTCTCGACTTGGTGTTTGACAGTTTCTTCCTGCAGATTAAACATTTCAGGAAACCAGCTGGAGTGACTTATAAATGCAGATAAGTCAGTTCGTCTCCAAATGATCGATGTTCATCTTAAATCTTTCTCTTCGTCTTTTTGTCAGCTACAAGCTGGGCGAGACTGATATCTCTGTTGTTCAGACCAGCAGTCTGCACGTCAGTCTTCAGTGTTACAGGTTGATGAATTAGCAGTTATGCTTAACTCCAGCATTTCAGTCCATTTATTGTGAAAACTGTGTTTGAACTGTGTGTTATAACGATTTTACAGCAAAGGAGGATTAAGATATTTTACCTAACACTCTAGTTCTGCTGTGGAGCCACAGTGGGGTAATAGAAGAGCCACGTGTTGCCGACCCGGCTTAGCTAAAGTGGAAAAAGCATTTTTGTAATAGACTATTACTAATAGTTCTGTGCAGAGCCAGCGCCACTGATGAGAATTTTGAGGCTGAAGTATTGCTGAAGTTTTTTTATGAGGAAATCTGATTGACTTTGCTTTTACTTAGTCTACATTTTTATTGGATATCAGGCCTTTGGGTGTGTAAGTTTGATTGTTTGTTATACAACTGATATACTCGAGTATTTGGCAGGAAATCCTGTGAAATTATGTGGTTTCAGTGGAACTGCTGAGGACTGAGTGACACTATTCAAGTCCACTAATAAACAACAAATAATAAAACTGTAAATGCATCAGCTGTGGAGACAGAACTGTGGACAGAACAGCTTTTGACTGACAACAGTGAACAGCCAAGCTGAATGAGCTGCACTGCTGTGTCCAGTGTTGGAATTAGTATTAATTAATGTTTTAAAAGGTTCCGGTTATTAAATAATATTGTAAGTAATGACGTGTGAATCACCTGAAAATTATGTTGGTTGGGTGGTATAGTGGTTAACATCTCTACCTTCTATGCTGTAGACTGGGGTTCAGTCCCCCACCAGGGCAACCACCCTACACTATACCAATAAGAGTCCCTTATTCATGTGTTTCTGAATTAGAAACACATGAATAAATAAAACCTATAAAAGTACAAACACTTTCCAACACCCAGTTCAAAAACAGCTTAAATGCACAGATTTAGATTCCATACAGAACATGAATATTATTTATGATTTGATCTACTGCCAGAAGAAAATGATTAAAATAGAAAAACAGTTTCACATTTTTATTTTAAGGTCTGCATCATGTAGACAAATCCAATACAATGCTGAAAATAATAATGATGAAAATGTGAGGTAATAAATTCGGTTCTCGTGATGCATTTACACCGATTTGACCAGCAGGTGGCAAGTCTGCGGTGTTTTGAGTGCTTCAAAACAATGAATCATTTTTGAATCGATTCAGTTGGTTCAAAGCTTCAGGAAGACTCGTTTCTCCATTACCAGGCAAATGGAGAGAAACTGAGTTCATACAGTTCAAGACAGGAACTAAAAACACAAACGTGAGTATAAAGACAGCATCAGAACAAGATTCACCGGGAGATCAACTAGAACTGCTAGGAAAGAACAGAACAAGACTTTACAAGGAACAAACTGAGAACAGCTCAACAAGAAGAACATCAGGAGAAATGAGTAACAGAGGTATCAGGAAAATACTGAAGAGAGAATGAACTCAGTAGGAGAGAGAGAGAGAGAGAGAGAGAGAGAGAGAGAGAGAGAGAGAGAGAGAGAGAGAGAGAGAGAGAGAGAGAGAGAGAGAGAGAGAGAGAGAGAGAGAGAGAACACTCTGGAGTGTGTCTCTACTGGCTGAACTTCACAGCCTGAGTTCACAAAACCACCTCAATAATGAGAGTGCTGATCTAGAACCAGTGTTTGTGATTATGATCATCATAAATGCAGATGATTTGAATCTGAGATCAGTCTCTAACTCAGAACTGCTTTATGAACACCAATCTTGCTAAAGTTGAGGAGAGAGAGGATGTTGTTCTGGACTGGTTTTCTCAAAAGCACCTTAAAGATGATTCTTAAATGGTAGAGCGAGCATCACACTGAACACTCTCTCTCCTAGACTGGGTTGATCCTAACACACAGATGCTTTTGTGAAACTGAGTATCCCAGTGTCAGGATGGCCCAGTGGCGCAGGGGGTAGTGCTGTCTCTTCAGAGCGAGAAGGGCCTGGGTTTGGTTAGGCGGGGCGACTGCAGTCCTTTCTGTATTGAGTTTGCATGTTCTCCCTGTGTCTGCACGGGTTTCTTTCAGGTTGTCTGGTTTCCTCCCACAGGCCAAAGACATGCAGCCAGGCCAACTGGACATGCTAAATTACCCCTAGATGTGAATGTGCATGTCAGTGTGTCTGCCCTGTGATCACCCAGTGACTGCTGGGATAGGCTCCAGCACTCACCCCAACCCAGAAGGATAAGCGTGTTCTCCCCGTGTCTGTGTGGGTTTTCTCCCACAGTTCAAGAGATACTAAGTTGCCCCGAGGGGGGGGGTGTGTATAATAATAACCAGGACGTGAGTCAGGCCTGTTCAGCCCAGATAAATCTAGGCTGGTGATAAAAGCAGTACTAAGTTTTGGTCTCTGACCACGTTCCTCCATATTTATGATGGTGATGGTCTCACAGTCAACCTGCCTTAACAATGGCAGATCTAAAGTGTCTTCTGCCTTGTTGATGAATGTAAGTGACTTTCTTTAAATATTTTGTAGCATCTGGAGCTCCCCGTTGTCCTTGGTGCCAGATGTTGGCCTATTGGGCGTGTCTGTCCTCTTCTTCTACTTTTACTCTCTTAGTTTTGTCTTTTCCTCTGTCCTACCTTTTGTTTGCTTGCTCCTCTGATCTCAGCTCATTATTAAAGCTTGTTGTGTGTTGTACTTGCTGTGAGAGTGAGCATTTAGTCCAAGTCCAAAGTATTTAATTCCCATTAAATCTCACACGAGCCTGTTAGTCTGAAAACTCATTACTTGACAAGGGCTTCAGTGTCTTTATTCAAACATGTGGATTTAATGTTAATACCCATATAAAGTTTGCTTTGTGACAGATTCATGAACTGTACTTATCCACTACAGCAGAGCCTTATTTCAAGCTTGTAGCTGAACACAGTGCTGCTCATTGTGAGTGAGGGACATGCAGCTCGTCCCAGGTGAGTGCAGAATTGTAGAGGACTGCATGAGCAACAGTGAAGTAGTTTTTCCTTCTGTTGGTCTGCAGAAGACTCAAAGCCCTTTCTGAGAGCTCAGCTCGGCTCATATTGCTGCAGCATATCAGATAATTATGCTGCGCCGACACCGTTAAGCAATTTATAGACCAGTAATAGTATCTCAGTCTTTAAATGTATTTAAATAAAGGTCATTAATAACCCTAATTAGAGCTGATTCAGTAGTTTGACTGAAATTAGTCTAGACAGCTGTTTAAGGGCAGCCAGTAAGTTGTTTGTGTAACCCTCGTCTCTCTACATGGCTCCCCAGCTGGGCTCTGCGTTGTGTTTTGATGGTAATGAAAGGGACCAGGAAGCGCAGGAATCTGGTGTGATCAACTGGTGGCGCTGTTTTATTGTCAAGCTCAGACAGCAGCTTGGCATTTCTTCAAGGAAGCACACAATACTGTCAATTCAGCAGTTTTTCCCCACTTCTAACTTACACTCAACGAAAGTCTCAGCTAACATTCACATCTTCTTCCATTTAAAATGTACACAGCACTCAATGGCATTCACCACTCTCATTAAATAAAACACACAAACTTCTTAAACAGTTTAAATTCCCAAGCCTGCATATAAAACAGGTCACACCACCTTTTCACTTGCTATATTTACAAAAGAAAACACAACAACAGCTTGAAAATATGCACTAATTTGGACCACTAACTGAACAGAACATGTTATCCAGTGGTAATCTGTCCAAAACCTTGATGGATGTTAGATGTTTTTAAAGGATTAGTTGGGATTAATCCCAGAGCACAGGCAGCCTATCTCACCTTCAGGGAAGCCCACAACACTGTATCTTATTTACTAAACAGCAACAATAAAGAGAAACAACGCGTAGCGCGTGTACTTCCACCTAGTGGCCACGACTAGTAACAACACCTTACATTTGAAAATGATTTTCTCAATGATTTTTCCCATGAAAGGTAGATTTGAAATGTCTGTAATTACTCACTAGAGTTGCTTCTAGACTTTTCTTTTTTAAGAGGTTTAACAACCGTGCTAGGAAAATGCCCAACATGAGTGACGTGTTTACTTTCTGAAGTTTGTTTGCTGCTTTTTAAAAGTTTTTTTAGTATTGGTTGGTAACGTGTGAAGACTTCAAGTGGATCAACTAAAACTGAATTATTAATAGCACTAAACTGGGACATTTTAACCACGATACCTTAATGCGGTGATGCAGAGAACACAGGCTCTTTGGTGGATATAGATGTAGTAAAGGCTCGTCTGACATAGATTTAAGTGTTAAAGTATACAAACTCATTACATCTCTCAGCTGAAACTAATTCAGGGGCCATATATATAGATGACCTAGTTATTCAGCCATGTTGAAGAGTGTTCTGCTTTTGTTAATATTATTGTTGATGACGCTGGAGAAAAAAGATTGTCTAGCTTTGTGCATTATTCTGTTGTAATCAAGCAGCCTGTCTTTGGAGATTTCTTTGCAGATCTGAGGTTTGGTTTTACGCCATCCGTGTTCAACCTTCCTACGTTCTCTCTTTTGGAGCTGAAGTGCAGCAGCGTTCCTCCGAGACCTCGTTCATCAAGATCTTATTCATCACAAGCTATGCAGCAAAGCATCAACACAGTCAGATGGTTTGCATGGTGCAGCACATTTTGCCCATGAAAAGTGCAGCTGTGTGTCATTTATAAACCTTTTCCTAAAGCAAATGTGTCTGTTTGATGTTTAGTGAGGACCACATTTCAAAGAAAACCATTTGAAAACCACATCCATAGATGATCATGACAGTGTGCGCTCAGTCAAATGCTTGGAGTCCAAAAGCGGGACTCTTCAGTCTTACATTGTAGTAAACAGAAAACACAAATTCTGGATTTTAATTTTATTTATTTGAAATATTCTAAATGTATTTCATAATTATATGAATTTTATAGAAAAATAATGAATTTAGTTGAAACAGCCTTTTAAATGCCATTTATACAGCTCCATAAAAGTTCATTACAGGGTCATCAAAATGCAGTACATTTCAGAAAAAACAGCTTATGGTCTCTGATTTTACAGCCTGAGGTGGGAAAACAACAATATGTCCAGAATCACAGCGCCATCTGCAGGACAGAGTAAGACAACACTGAAGAAAGAATTTGTAGAGAATACAGGAACTATAACTCAGTAGTGGAGCTCAGTACTGACGTGTATGAATGTGTCAATGTGGGATTCTTTGTGTATTTTCATATGTTAATATTTTCAGTAGAAAAAAAGGATTTCAGTAGATTAGTCCTGAAGTGATTTCCTCTTTTACCAGCTTCTCTGTGATTTTACTTCCATCTGGATTGGCCATTTAACTGAAAAACTGTTGCTTAAAAGTTTCTTTAAATGTACTTCTAATGTGATCATTGGCTCCACATGAAGGAAATATATCAACATGATTACTATGTGTAAGTAATTAACTTACTTAATTTAAGTTGATATAATGTATGTTGAGTATGTTGAGTCGGGTGACCAGGGTTCTCTCTGTGGGGAGTTTGCATGTTTTCCCCGTGTCTCCGGTTTCCTCCCACTGTCCAAAGACATGCAGTCAGGCCAATTGGACGTGCTAAATTGCCCCTAGGTGTGAGTGACTGTCTGCCTTGCGATGGACTGGCGACCTGTCCACGGTGTATCCTGCCTTCTGCCTGATAACCGCTGGGATAGGCTCCAGCACCCCCCAGCGACCCTGTCGGAGAAGCGGCTTAGAAAATGGATGGATGGATAATGTATGTCATTTGTGTGAAACCAATGTACACAATTAAATCATTTAAAATGATCCACTTTGTTTTCAGTGCCGTGTTTTTTATCTCTCTGAATCTCCTGCTGTTTCTCCACTGAACTAACTCAGCAATGTGCTCATTCCAAATTCACGCTGTTTTTTTGTGTTTATATTCAGAACACGGGATTAAAAAATAAGATGCTCTTACACTACAGCAGCAAGCTCCTACACATGAAAATAGAATTATAAACAGAAGTGGACAGGGGGCAATAAGGGAGGGTGGTCTTGTGTAACGGAGTTGAAATTAAACAGTTGATAAAATATTGAGTTTCACCAAAATGACTCCATCTTTGTAAAAAGGGTTAAGAACAATTGTAAAAAGTTATTTCTATTTTTATATAAAAAGAAAAAAAACCTTACAAATATTTTTAGGGAGCTATTCTTTTCTTGCTGTGACATCACTGCAGACCATGTCCCTCTGCTGCTGCCGTACCTCCATCAGACGAGTGAGAGCTCTGAGATGGACGGTGTGTAACTGCTGTGGTTCCTCATTGATATATAGTTTAATTCAGTTCATATAGAGAAAAAAACTTTGAAACTTTGTTCTAACACATTATATGAGCATGTGGCAATCTTAGAGTGTAGTTTTGATTAGAAATGCTATTTTGTTGAATTATTGCTCAGACATGTGCTTCAGCTAGCTGAGCCTCGGTAGCTAGCTATATGGCCAGCTAAAATTCGCCCTCAGAAGCAAAGTTCCATTATAAAAACTTCTAATTCCTTCTTACTTTATATTCATATGTTCAGCTTGCGATGTCTGCAGCCGTCTAAGGCAAGAGAGGATTAATACACTGTAAAATCCGTTTCGGGTATGTGCTCCCCAGTCTGTTCCCTCCTGAAATGTGCAGTGCAATTCGCTGATGCTAGCTAAGCAGCGTTAGTTTTGTATTTGTTCTGCAGTAAGTTCACTTTGTTTTGCCATAAGAGGAAAAAGAAAACGCTTTTCTCTGTCATTTTGGGATTTGTATGATATGAACAAACTATACGATCACATGTATGCTATTGTAATGTGAAGAGTGCTCTTTTGGGAGGAAATGCTATGAGCTCCATCAGACGAGTGAGAGCTCTGAGATGGACGCTTGCGATGTCTGCAGCCGTCTAAGGCAAGAGAGGATTAATACACTGTAAAATCCGTTTCAGAATAAACAGAGTGGAAAGCGAGCCCTTGTGTCCGACTGGTTGATGACCGAACAGTGGTCGTTACACTTGCACATGTGAGAGAGCAACGTAAAATATCACGAGGGGTCGCACATCAACAGACACTACTGAATACAGTGTAATGCTGCAGTATATACAATTCACCAGAATGCATAAACCTCCTAAACCACTTATCCTTCTGGGTCACGGGGTGCGATTTATACAATTAATAAAACTAAGCTATGCTACATCTGTGTTAGCTGTGAAGAGCTCTGTTGGTCTGGGGGAAGAAGCTGTCTCTGAGGCAGGTGATGTGCACTGCATTGCTTCAGAAGCATTTGCCAGAGGAACAGGACATGAGCTGGGTGGGAGGTATTCGAGATGGTACACTGAACCCTTGCCTGGCAGCAGAATGCCTAAGTGTCCTGAAGTTGTGTGAAGTCAGAGGCTGTGATGTTGGAAGCAGTTCTGACAGTTCTTTGATCATTTTAGTTCTCTTTTTAATCTCCTAGTACCCATATTAAACACTTCTGGAAACAATGGATGCTCAAACATTTATTGATCCTGGGTAGTAGAACTTCCATCCTCTCTACACGAGCAGCACATAAGCAGGAAGAGAAAGAATATCAGGTAAATCAGTGAAGCGAGATCCCACAGGCTGATTAAAGGGGCGATTATAATGGCAGTTAATAGAGTGCTGAGCGCAGACATCGGAGCACTAAAACAGTGTGCAAAATGAGTCTCAGTTGTGCCTCAATCTGCAAACAATGCACCCATTGTGAAACCTCCCAAAGCTACAGGCTTTCATATGCTGGACACACTTTAGCACAGTGACAAGGCGGTGATTCCCCTCTGAGTTTTTCTATTACTCTATCATATTAAACCTAGATATCAAATCCAAAGTAAGTGATGTGGCTTGACATTTATACTGAGAAAGATGTGACTTTAATAAACAGACTAATATGTCTGTTTTCAACATTACCAGCCTCGTCTCACTTCAGACAGTGCAAACACTAAACTCCCAACCTAAACACTCAATTTATCTACCAAACAAATAATTATTTGTCTGCACTGGAAACGGCTTTTCCAAAGTAAAGTTAGAGATTAACAGAACAGACAGAAATGTATAAAACTCAGATTAGAAGCCATTAACATCATTTATGATAAAACACAATTATACAGAAAATAAATTAGAATTAATAACAATTGACCTGAACAAGTATTCTGCCTAGAAATGTATTTGCTTTAGTGTATGGCAGGGGTGTTGATCTCTGGTCCTAGAGGGCCGGTGTCCAGCACAGTTTGGTGATTTACCTGCTCCAACACATCTGATTACACTTAACCTGCCAATTAAAAGATAAGTGGGTATGTTTGAGCTGGAAAACCTCCAAACTGGGCTTTCCAGAGTTGTGAACCCCTGGTGTACGGTATCATTGGCATGGAACCTTAGACTGCTGAATGAGGAGAAGAATGTCCAGTCGCCCATCGCTGTTTATTGAGGTCATTTCATTGACGTTTTAAACTGTTTGTTGTATAATAATGAACATATGATAACACAGCACTGTATAATGCAGCACTTTGCTTTATAACTATATTGTGGTCACCAAATTACCACCGCAAGTCTTACGTAGTGCACTATGTAGGTATTTAAATACTGGCTCCTGCATCCCACAAGCACATAATATCACTAAGAATAGCCACGTGGGAATCAGCCATATCCATACTGATCAAATGGCCTGCATGGCTTTTTAAAACGTACATAGCAGAATATTTAGGGGGTATGGAGCCATTTGGGGTTTGGGTCTGATGTTACTTCTGACTGAAACACGGACATATGAAGAACGTAAGCCATTCTTTAATGACACCCTTTCGTCTTTTATATTGCCATTTTACAGTGAATTGTGTTCTAAGTACTTTTCCTCAAACATGTGATATTAAAGTTGTTTAGCATGTTTGCTTTATTTTATTATACGACAGGTAGTTCCGGCCACGCAAGCTGATTGGTTGAGAAGCCCTGCTGTTATTTCACCATAACATCACAGGTTTTTCACAAACACTGTATCACTCCGCTGAGACGCTGTTGCTAAGCAATGACTTTGACAGCTGTAAGAGACGCTCAAGCCATTTGAACGTTTTCACTTATTACTTTGCGCAGAAACAGAAAATGGACACTAAAGATGACATTTGACCTACAGCTGATTTGGTCAGCTCTGAAGATGAGCAGGCGCAGTGATACAGAACTCCGTTATTGTGAGCAGGTCATGAGTGAGCGTATATGGAGGACTTTACAACGGCTTTGAAAGCAGCTCAGCCAGTCAGATTTTAGGACTGGAAGTTTCTGTGGTTAGTCGACAGCAACCACAACGAGAGATGTCTGCCTGCCGGATCTGCTGCCAGGTCTGTTTTAGGACTTCCTGGTGTGTTTTTAATTCACAGTTAAAAACAGGAACATGGGGACAGCTCGGAACCAGACCTCCCCGGCTTCTGGGGACAGTCCTCATTGGTCCTCATGGCCTGTCCCCAGAAAACAGGGACACCTGGTCAATTTACTTCACTGTGAGTGGTAACGTGGCTAATATTACCAGCACATTTAAAACATTTTAATATCCGTCATAAATCTGTATTTCTTTTGAACAGTTGACCGTTAGAAGCCTGTAAAGACACTTCCCATAACAGAAGGAATATAAAGAAGGAATATTTCACTACTTTACTCTGAGGGCGGCCCGGAGCGGCTAATCGGGAGATTCGGGACGATTCCCGATGGGCCGGCTCATGTCCGTCTCGAGTGTGGGCGGCTGGATGGGGGGATGATTTTGACATTTATCCGTCACTTATCTGATCTTTTCACATTCATTCTCCATTCATCTGACAGCGCAGCCCCTACATCGCAGGAGGTCAGATGGGTTCTACCATCTGAGGGAATCCCCCCCCCACATGTTTAAGTTGGTTGGGTCCGCGAGTCTCTTTTCTGGAGCGGTAAATTAAATGTAGCAGCAGCTCGAAGCGGCAGTCGGTGGTGATGGAGGCAGGAAGACGCCAGGTGGAGCCGAAAAGGCCAGGTTAAAATAAAGAAAGGCGCTGGAAGAAGAAGAAGCTGCCAGATGTGCTGAATGAACAGAGCTGTTCTCCAGAGGACAGACCCCAGCTGCAGCCGGGGAAGAGAGAGGTGGGAGTGACGCTGTACTGTCAGGGTGAGGCTGCTGCGCAACGTTTGCAGCGTCAGCTTAGCGTAGTTTATTCTGTAGAGCCCAACACACACCACTAATCTCAAATATCCAGTTTCAAGCTGAGAATAAAGATCATTTAGAAGTGTAATATGTTTAATAGCCCAACTCATTAATGAATGGTTCTGTAGTGGCGGAGCAGCATGGGCGGGGCCAAAGCAGGGGCGGGGGGGGGGCACTGGACCCCCCCTGAAATCTGATTGGACCCCCCAGGTGCCACCCCAGATGACTGACATGTCACAGCACCGCACGTCTTGTAGAAAAGCGCCTGGTGCAGTTTGTAAGCGGTAAAACCTGTTGACTGCTAGGCCCCTCCTGTGCAGTAGGTGGCGCTGTGTATCACAGAATTGTAATCCACCCCACTGAAGGAGGAGGAGGAGTCAACCGCTCAGGAAGCTCCTCTGACTTTGTGTCTGGCTCTGATGTGAGTATGAAGTGGCTTTCTGTTCAGAAAGAGCTGAACCCACTGCAGCGGCCTAGGGAGCTACAGGCACTGTCAGACACAAGGTGGGCTGCCGTAATCTGAGGGACAGACTTCCAGCAGTTCTCAGACTGTTGCAGGATCTTGGACTTGAAAGAAGTGGTGATAGATGAGTTGAGGCGAGGGGTCTTCTTTCTCAGATAGATGAGCAGCTCACAGGGCTATTAGTGACCTTGTGTAAAGTTCTTGGTGATGCTAAATGTCTTTCTGACCTGCTCCAGTCCAGCACACCTGATCTAGCTAGAGCTGTGGAGCTAGTAGGTGCACTTACAGACACTTTCCAGGACTACAGATATGAAAAGTACTTTGGGGAGTTATGGAAAGAGGTTGAGGAGCTGGCTGAGCAATGCAAGATTGGTGAACAAACACAATATAAAAGACATCCTAGAATCAGCTCAAGATGTCTTGACTCACTGGTGATGAGCACTGTAGGCCAGAGAAACTGTGATGATGATGATGATCTCCAGAGCACTTTTCTATCAGGTGATTGACCGTCTCATAACTGAACTGAAGAGGCATTTTTCAAAGAAAAGCTGTGAGATTATGAAAGGGCTGCAGTCTCTGAACCTAAAGAGTGCAACTTTCCTGAATGAAGAGCCCCTTTTTGCCTTTGCACAGACCTATGAGTCAGATTTAAGTGACCTCAAGCATGAGGTTCATCATGCTTGAGGTCATGAACCATGCATGAGGTTCAAGCATGAGGTACATTTCTGACCTCATCTGGGAGTTTGTTCCAGCAGTTGGCAGCATAATGATTGAATGATGCCTCACCCTGCTTGGTTCTGGTTGCTGCTTACTGACTGGTCCCTTGTGATCAGAGAGGTCTTTTGGGTTTGTAAACTACAAGCAGATCAGCAATGTCTTTTGGTCCAAGGCCATTCAGTGATTTTTATATAAATACAACACTTTAAAGTCCATTCTGTACTCACCTGATAGCCAGTGCAGTGATTTGAGGTAATGTTTTCAGATCTATTAGTTCTCATAAGACCTCTAGCAGCTGCATTTTGAAGAAGCTGTCTGAGTGTGGACTTGGGAGGGCCAGTAAAGAGACCATTGCAGTAGTCCGGCCTGCTGAAGACAAATTAATTAGTTTTTCTTGGTCTTGTTGTGATGTGAATTTTTTTAACTTTGATATATTCTTGAAACAGTAAAATGTTGCTTCCGTAATTACTTTTACATGACTGTGTATATTCAGATCTGAATTAATTATTATGCAGAGATTTCTGGCTTGATCTTTAGTCTTGAGAGTTCTGTGTCTTTATTTTGTACAGACAGTATTCAGAATATAGAAATTCTGTTCTCAATTCAGCGTTTTAGTAAAATGCTAAATAAAAACCTTGTTGTCTTGAGGTCTACTCTCTCACAGAGCTTTCTGCGTTGCATCACTGAGTTTCATTTCCTCATTAGCTGAAGATGTAATTGACACTGATTTCCAAAAAAGTCAAACCTCAACTGTCTAAATAACTTCCCTCTGCTCGAAAGCCTCAGACATTATATTCATAGACTGACTACGTGACCCATGAGATAGGACTGTTTTTCTGTGTCTGTCTTTGTGGTTATGCTTTACATGCAAACACAGGATTCTGGGCCTCTACCTCTGAGCTCCATGGCTCTGCTCGTTTGGCAGGAATGAGACACTACCTGTGAGAATCGTTCACAAACACACAGGGATGGGATGCAATGGAATATACTGTAACTGTATTACAATCTAACAGAAGTATTTGGAATACATATTCAGACTACAGAAATTAAGTATGTGTAGGTCGGGGCAATATAACAATATTTATCATTCTCATTATAAATTACATCATGATGTCACAATATGCTTTTCTGAGCATGTCATAAGTAATGTCAGATGTCAGAGGTACTGAGCTCTGCTACAGCCTGAATAGACTTAATAAAATCAGTGTAACTAGACTAATAGAATTAATTTACTCCTTAAAATCTCAGGCTTTTTACATACTAAAGCTTATTATTCATTAAGAACAGGGACCTCAATGTAACCTGGCTGAGCTATTCTTAGTGTGTAATTAAACTTTGGCCCCGCTGGTGGGCCTTGGCCATTTGAGGGGTTAACCTCAGTGTTACTAAACTCTTAAGGAATGATGGAACTTAATAGTGTCCTCAGTAGTGGACAAGTTCACAAATGATAAACTTGCCATCGGTGTTATGCTGGACTGCGTTGCCTGGAAAGTAACATACGGCATTAAGTGAAAATCACAAAGCTACTCGCTTTATAGTCTAATTTGCAAGCCTTTTATTGGGATATGTCAAATTGTTTAGTTCATGAGACAACAGTGGAATTGTGGGAGCAGCAATGGAATGAAGTAGGTGATGAGATTAGCGATAATTTTGTATACATTTTTAATGAAACATATTAACACATCATATCATAAAGAAAACTGCCAACCAGTAACAGTGAAGAACAGATTGAACTAAATAACAATGACAGCAGTAGTTTTTTCACATGCTTTATCAATATGTACTGTAAATGTAATCTAAATGTATTCTGAATATGTTTTATGTAATGAATACAGTACTGAATACAGTTAGAACTATTTATCCAGTGTTCACTGATTGTGACTTTTTCAAGGTATTTTGCAGTGCAGTGCTTCTTATATTCTCTACACTGAGTAGTGATAAATCATCATTCTCCTACACAGATTAGTCCTAACGGAACTTTTACACATCATGATGAAGAGATTCTTGGAGAAAAGTGCTGTAAGCAGCTCTACTGTAGGGCAGTACAGCAATTCTGAGATGTGTCTAGTGATGATTAGTGATAACACTAATTGGCTTTGACACATTTATCATGTCCTCCTGAGCCTGCTGTGCTGAAATGCCCCTCCTGGCTGTACACAGTACTGCAGACAACAGCTCAGAATTATAAAACAGTGAGTGTCTTTGTTTTTGGTGTGTTCTGTTCATTACACACTGATTGCTGATTAAAGCTGAATATCAATACAATAGAGAACCATACGTACCTTCTAGTGTCATTTCATGAGTGTAACTTCTTCTTGAGCACTGCTCTGTGGCCACTGTTATCAGATCTTTCCCTGTGAGTCACAAACTCACATACAAATGTCTCTGTTACACTTTTGTTGCCATCACATGTGTCATACAGTGACATTTACTAGAACAGTAATCACAACTATGTTTCAGCAATATGGATTTTGCTTCTTCATTATCAAATAGTTTTAACTGTACCTCCTGCAGCATCTCACTGCAGACACGTATTTGCAAAATCACCCTTCACACTTTACTTCCATGAGCCCCGCTGAAAAAATCCATAGAAACCATTACGTGGTTCTGTTGATTCCTGATGGTTTTGTAATGTGTTTTGACTTTTTGATGGGTTGATATCAGAATGTAAAGGATCTTAATGGTTTAACAGGTGCCCAGTGGGCGACTCTAAATGCAAATGTTTTTCTAATGGAATCAAAAGTTGTTCTATATGAAACAAGGAGAACTGCTGAGTCATTATTCCATGATAATGTGTCACATCTCCTGATTTTCCCATGTCGTGGCTGTCTGGAGGGCAACAACTGCGATGAAGCCCTCAGGCCAAAAAACACATCAGCTAATCAAAGCTTGTCTTCCAATGAAATTTCAAATGTTGACTACTTAGAACAAAAGTTAACTAACATGCTCCACAGCACACAGGAGCATGCTCTGTAAATCTTAATGGAGCTAATCTTTGGTTTTGGTATTGAGAGTTTAGTTTTCTCCATCACAAAAAAAAATAGAGATTATTCTCTCCTTTGGACCTTTGTGAGCTCATTATGGTACGAAATGTCATGTGTGTTGTCCTGAGTCCATCATCATTATCATGTGTTTTGTCCTGAGTCCATCATCATCAGCATACACTGATCAGACATACCATTATGACCACCCCTTGTTTCTATGCTCATTGTCCATTTTATCAGCTCCACTTACTGTATAGGTTCACTTTCTTCTTCTACAATTACAGACAGTGACGTGTATTTCTTTGATCTTACTTTCCCAGTGGTTCAGCACTCGTGAATCTAAAGTTTTTTATTTATGTTGGATGCTCTGCTTATTGGTTTTCTTATTAAGTTGAATTCCTGCTCTTATATTAATTGAATACCAGCAGTTCTTCTGCTGTATTATCATCACATCATCAGCTCAGTTCCTGTATGTATCCAGATGATTCTCCATGGTGTCCTCAGGCTCATCCAGATGAATATCCATGAGCTGCTCATTTGCTTCTGCTTCTGCTTCAGCAGCCGTCATCTTCAGCTTCTCATTCTCTGTTTTGATATTAATTAATGCCATCAGTTTACCAGCCGTGTCATATTTATGATATCAGTTATTCATTTTCCTTACTCGCTCAGAGTTGTGCTGTTTGCAAAGTATTTCAGTAACTGTAATAGTAGCATCTGCTCTATCAGTGTTATCCTGTATTATTGTGTATTGTTTTCCATTTAAATGTGTGTAGTTTTCTTTATAGTGATTGCACATTGCAACCTCCTAGCAACACCCAAGCAACCACTTGTCAACATTTTAGCTACCACCTCAGATACCAAACACTTTGCAACACCATAGCAGTCATGTGGCAGCAGCTTAACAACCACCTGTAATACCATAGCAACCACCCCGGACACCATGCCAACCACCTAGCAACACATTAGCAATTACCTTGATCTTCAACTGTCAAGTCACAAAGAAAATATGTTGCATGCAACTTACAACCTTTAACTACAGACGTGCATTTTCACATCAAAGTACGCTGGTCATCAAAATCTGTTGATGTCTGGGAGTTCAGTTGTGCAGAGATTATCAGCGCTTACAGAACAGAGAACAACTGAACGTTCATAACAAATTAGGAGTGAAATAGTCCACAGAGGCAACACCATTCGAGAACATATGAAATGCCCATACAGGTTCTGAGTGGTAGGTACTACTACCAAAATAAGGATACTAAACATATTTAATATCAGGCCTCATACATTTGGAGTAGATACATCAATGGAATAGAAAGAACAACAATAATTCTGCTGTTATTATTAAAATTTATTAAAAATCAAAAGCAAACTATACAGAATCACACTTCAGTTATGTCTAGCCTTCAAACGAAAGGAGATATGACTGAAAAAAGATACTACAGATGATAAAATACCACGATAACAACTACAAAAACAATTATAAAAGAAAAATACATCTTAATAAATTAATAAACTCTTAGCTTAGATAAAACATGCAAACTGTTCCAATGTGATTATATTTTAAAAGGAGATAAATTAAACTACATCAACACTACTCTTGCATATTTATGATGAAAGTACAATGTTTATTACACTATAACAATAAAATATTCTGTGCTTAAGCAAGCCAGTATCAACTGTTTATAAAGACAGAATTGAAAAAATAAAAATATTAATAGTGACAAACAAATGAAGACGTGCAAAAATATTCATTAAGTATGAACCTGATTTACTGTGAATAAGAGAGAAAGAGGTTTAAAACACACAGTTGAATAATTCTAATGTAAAACTCATGACACTCATCATCATGCTCCAGCTTCTGTCACTGCTTGTTCTCCTCATCAGGTCTAGCTGTGAAATACACAGTGATGGACATTACTAATGAGTCAAAGCTCAAGTTCATATATTAATAGGGAATATTAGCTAATATTGAAAGGTCCATCTGAGTGTGTTTGTTATAAGTGACCCACAGGAAGACTGTGAGTTCTCACCTTGAGCTCTGTAGCATTTGACCCCCAGCACAATGGTCACCAGCACATACGGAGACACTGCCATTAAACTACTGAGCAGACTGGAGACGGAGAACGAAGCTCCTGAAACACAATAATAACTGCAGTGTTGTAAGCGTTGGACAGATGATATTACAAAATAATAAAAAACAAATAAAAAATTTAAATGCTTTCTGTTAAAATCAGTAAACCTGTGACTGAGATCCAGCTCTGTGGAGACTTTCCTTTCTCTGGGTGTTTACAGTGGTAGAGACCTTCATGTGACCTTGAGACAGTACGGATGGTCATCTCTCCTGTAGTCTGAGTCTGGAGGAGTGATCCATCTTTATAGAGCTCAGCTGTGAGGTTTGAGGGCTTTGGGTCACGATATAAACAGCGCAGAGTCAGAGGATCTCCCTCAGTCACAGGATGAACAGGACTGTCCAGAATCACAGCACCATCTGCAGGACAGAGTAAGAACAACACTGAAGAAAGAATTTGTAGAGAATACAGGAACTATAACTCAGAGATCTCTGTACTGACAGATCTAAATATGTAAATGTGGGATTGATACAAATTCTTTATGTATTTTCACACAGTAAAATTTTCAGTAGAAAAACTTTCAGGAGTTTAGTCCTGGAGTAACTTCCTCTTTTACTGGTACTACTCTGTCATTTTACTTCCATCTGGAGGGCCTTTAAACTGAAAAAAGTTGCTTAAAGGTTGCTTTAAATTTACTTGATTCAAATGTGAACATCCACATTATTATAATACATTACATCAATATATTTAATATGTATAAGTACTTAGGCTGATATAATGTATTTCATTTGTGTGAAAACAATGTCCAACTCATCAATGGCCTCATTCAATATTCAAGTTTGGTTTATATTCATATGTATTTAGAATAGAGGGCATTCAAAAACCCAATTAAACTCATTCACTAGAGCAGCAGGCTTCTACGTATTGAAGGATAAGTGTAAATAGAAGTGCACAGGGGGCAACAGGGGAAGGAGACACACACAAGAGGGGTATTGCACATACTAGACAAATACACCAGACAACAAGTAACAATAAATAAAAAAGTGTCACCAAACATCCAGATGACTGTCAGAGAAGAATGAGATAGAGGGCAGTAGTTGCACTGACATTACACAGTGTAGTTAAGTGTAGTACTATGTAGAGAAATACAGGAGATCAATGTAAGAGATCAAAAGAGGGGAAATACAAACAGTAAACTATTGAACACTACAGTGTAAAGCTGCAATATATACACACTTTCCCAGAACAGTTATATTTATGAGATACATCTTATAGAATTTTCTAGATAAACCGTGACACAAAATGTCCCTGTGCTGTGGGAAAAGGTGCAAGACGCAATATATTCAATATAAATATAAACAGGGAGTACAGGGCCAATCAGTGTTAGCTGACGGGTGATGCACACTGTGCTGCTTTGAAAGTTCTTGCCAGAGGGAAGTCAGAAGAAAATAACATCAGCTGGGAGAGACGCATCCAAGATGAGAGACTGAGCCCTCGCTCAGCCTGGGAATGCATGAATGTCCTGACGTTGTGTGAGATCAACGCCTGTGGTTTTGGAAAAAGTTCTGACAGTTCTTTGATCATTTTAGTCCTCTATTTAGTCTCCTAGTGTGTGTATCCATATGAAACACCTCCTGAATCGGGAAACAGTGGATACTCAATCATTTGTTGATCCTGGGTGGTAGAACTTTCTACACTAGCAGCACGTTGGCAGGAGGAGAAAGAAAATCCAGAAAATCAGTGAAGTGAGATCCCACCCGATGATTTTACCTCAATCTGAAAATGTGTCCAGTGTAATCCCCCCAAGGCTGCCGTATGCTGGACACGCCAGGAGACAGTAACCACAGACAGTGACACCACTCAGCATCTTTCTATTACCGTACCATACTAAACCCAGACCACCAATCCACAGTAAGTGGCTTGAACTTTACAGTGGGAAAGATGTGGCTGTAAAGTCTTTAAGATAAACAGACAAACGTGTGGATTTCTTGAACCTTTTAGCTGGAAAACAGCAAGTGTGTGAAACTTTATTTAACTGATTCCAAACCTAAACGATGTTGAAAGTTTTACTCTAACAAATTTATATGAGCTGCGCTTTGCTACATCTGCTCCCCAGGCAGTGCTGAGCTTCTGGTAGAGTGTGCTGTAGTCTTTAACCAGCTTTAGTGGTCTTTCTCTGCTTCCTTCATTGGACTAAAAAGATAACAAACTCTGACCAAAACAAAAGATGCTGGCTCTTCACTGCCCTCTAGTGGAGAACAGAGTTCAGATCTCTCATGGTTCTTATAAAACATGAATAATGTTGAAGAAATGCTTGTTTGCATATTGAAAATCTTTATTTACAATTTGACTTTTAAGCCTATTGAATATCTACAATACTCCATTAACTCTCGGTTTTCTTTGACAATATGACCACATGTGACACAAACATTGAGGTTTGTACAAAAGTGATGCTGATGAAATAATACAGACTCACTGGTCACTGTGATGCTGACAGGATTGCTGCTCTCTCCAGATTCAGACTCACACCAGTACACTCCAGTGTGGGATGTGCTGAGGGAGCTGATGTTGCATGTAGATCCTGTAACTGATCCCCAGCCTGATGAACAATCTGACACCTTCTCACTGTGTGTGTATCGTCTCACTCTCCATCCAGTAGAGTTACTCTGTTCCTCACAGCTCAGTGAGAGAGAGTCAGCACTAAAATGTTGAGCTCTACTGGGACTGACTGTCAGAGAGTCTGAACGGGTCGTACCTGTAAAATACAGACTCTAGCATCAATATATACACAAAACAAACTGCCAAAAATACATAAATAAATAAATTACTAGCACAAATGCATCAAATGTCTCTGCAGTAACTAAATCTCATATTTCTGTGTACTTTAATGTAACAAGTCATAACTTTATTACAAGGTAATTTTGGACAATTTCTATTGGCTCATTCATCTAACTAACATGTTTAACGCACGGTAAATGATTCATTAAGCCTTATGAGTCCATTAAACAGCAGATTAACCTCACAGTTTCCATGTAAATGAGTCCTAATGGAACTTAAAGGGCTAGAGAGACACAACAAACTAACAGGCTAACAAATTTTCAGTCTTTCAGTTCAGTTCTTTATAGGGATCTTCTCATCCCTACAGCACAGTCTGATCATTTCATTCCTGCAGTGTTTCAGCCTCACACATAATGTACAGTGACTCCAGTGGGTGGAGCATAATGACATTAATAACCTCAGCTATGATACTTTGTTTGGTTGATTTTGTAAGTGAAATAAGTGAAAACATCCTCTACAGAGGACACATAAATATGGCATATGTCCTGAAATCTTAGTGCACCGATTCTATTTATCTGCTGAATTTAAACTGTTAGAGGAAATAAAATTTAAAAACAAAATATAAAATTTGCCTTTTTTCTTTTGCACAAGCCCCGTTTTTTGTGCTTTAAATGTGCAGAACTTTGTTCTCTGTAGAGGATGTTAACTTATTGTTAACTTTCATCATCAAAGCATAATTTGCATTTGACTGTACCCCTCCCCCACAGCACCCCCCACGACCCTGATGGAGAAGCGGCTTAGAAAATGGATGGATGGATGGATGGATGGATGTACCCCCCCCCTCTCTCTCTCTACTGATGTACAGAACTGTGCAAACCTTAGGCCCCTGAATTATAAAATATATTTGAAATGCTATTTAATTGGGCAGTAAGCATTCATTTACTCAGAAAAGCCTCATAACAAGAACCAATAATGTTAATACAATAAGAAGTAATTTTATGTCTGATTGTGTTTTTATTTAACCATTTCCAAACTTCTCCAAACAAACCTACGCGATGGCTGGAGGACGTAAGGCAAACCGTTGTGTATAATGCACCAAATACTTTTTTTTAAAACAAAGATTTCTTGTAAAGAATTAATGTTTATTTGTATTTATTCTAATGTCGCTGTTTCATAAGCAAAAACACAGCTACTGCCCAAATGAATGTAATGTTTTAAATAGGTTGCTTTAGGTGCACAAAACTTTGGGGCAATATTAAATGAAGAGGGTAAGGCAGGTGTACTTATTTAAATTGTGCTTGTTTGTTTTTTTGCAAACAGCTGAAACGTATTTTTTTCTAATAAACCTAATTTGTAAAGGGGCTGAATAATAATAATCATTTTGATTGTGATTGTACACGCAGGCTGTTCATATTTCATATTTACCACTATATCACTGTCAACATTACATTAAAACATGTGTAGCTTCACTGGTGGTTTAGGACAGAACATTAAACTGTTGTAATTCTGACCGCTGGTTCCCATCACCACCACTGTAAAGACATAATAAGTGATTAAGTTTTTCTCTAATGCATCATTCCACATCAAAACATTCTGACTCTGTTCTCATCTGAATGACTAAATTACACCAGAATCAGAGTTGCTGAAGTTTCATTCAGTTTTTTCTCCTTCTGAGGTGCACTAGACAGGTAAGGTATGATAAAGAACTGGCTAACACGTTTAACCAGCAGCAGCAGCTGTTTTTTCCCTTACCCATCAGGAATCAAGGGAAATAGTTTTCACCAGGTCTCTGAAAGGTGAGGGGAAAAACAGCCACGCCCTGCTGATCAAAGCTGGTCTATAGTGCTAATTGTAGCCACAGTTGTAGCTCACAGTGATTTCTTTCACTTAGTCCTCAAAAGAGAAAGAGGAAAAAACGCGGCTCCCCTGCTGGCCAAAGATAGCATAGCATGCTAATTGATTTGCTAATGCACCTCTGAGGCTTGTTGACCTGTTTCATCGACTCGTCTTCAACTCCTCATGTACTGTCGCTCTTCAGAACCACACATGCTGCGTTTTAGCGATGCACACTAGACAAGTGGTCACACTAGAGATGCAGGCAGAAATAAATAGTCCTATACTCTCTCAGAGCGGTACGACACTGTCACTGGGGCAGGACCCTTTTCTCACTGTGGTGGGACCCTCAGGGGTACATCTCAGGAGCTTAGTCAGGGAACATAACTGAACCATAATCCACTGAAATGATATTTTCTAAGTTGTCCTGACTCCACACTCCCCGCCTCGCCTGCAGGCTTTTTATTTCAGTGTTCTGTTTTAAAACATCGGTTTATAAAAAGGTCCAAATGAGGTTTTCTGAGGTTTGTCTCCCCTTGATAAATCCAGTCTTATCCGTACTTATTAGTGAGGAGAGAACAGACTCCAGTCTAATGGATCGCGCTTTACTGATTATGTTTTATCTCAGAATTAATGAAATTGGCTGATAATTAGAGCAGTCAATAGCATGTTTATGTGGTTTTAGAATCAGTGTAATGAGGGCTGTATTGATGTGTTGGGGTGTAACTGCTTTCTGATAAATCTCAGAAATTGGAGGTGAGGAGGGAGTCACGTGACGCAATCTGAGAAATGGCCGCTTAGGGGGAGACCTCCGTGCACCATTGCAACTTTTGCTCTGAATTTCGACATTACGGCTCTCAGATTACATTTATCTCCTCTCTGAGTGAGTCAAGCAGCTATTCGACCTACAGTTGCTGGATAAAATGGCATCTAAACGCGTCAGTCCACCTAAAACCAGGCAACGTGATAACGCTAAAGATGGCGCGGGCGACCGAGAAGAGATTGCTAGCATACACGAGCTTCTCAAGCAAATGTCTGCCGAACAAAGTCGCAGCCTGGAGGAAATCAGGAAAACAACATCATCGATAGAGGGCAAACTCACAGAGGTCCCTACCCGACTTGGGAGTGCAGAGAGCAGACTGGACTCACTTGAGGAGTCCATCTGCAACTCGCGCTGAGATGTCCAGTCTCCAGCAAAGGATAGTGGACCTGCAGGAAAGATCCCGCCGCAACAATCTGCGATTTCAGGGTTTTCCAGAGCATTGCGAAGGGAGAGGCCCAGCAAAATTCCTGTGGGATGTGTTCCTGAGATGCTCGGCTTGGAGTTCCCGTCTGGGCTCGTGGTGGAGCGATGTCACCGCTTGGCAGCCGCTCGTATGGGGAGCAACAGGCCGGAGAGAATTCCCATCACCCGGTTCCTTAACTGGGAGGACAAGGAGTCAGTAACCAACGCGGCGAGGGAAAAGGGTGAAATCCGCTGGAATGGCAACCTCATCCGGATCTTCCAGGACTATTCAAAGGAAACGGTGTCTTTGCGGCAAAGTGTTGAGAATGCAAGAGGCCGCAGGAAAGCTTTCAAACTGAAATACCCGGCGGTTCTCTGTATCGCTACGGGGGGCGGAGGAGAGCGGCGTTTTGAGAGTGCTCGCACCGCGCTGAGCTTCATTTCAGCCCTACAGCCGGTGGCCGAGCCCCCACCTGATGGCGCATTGTACCGCGGGAGTCCTGGACTTGATGTAGGACGAATTGGCCGTTAAACATGGCTTAGCAACAGAGAACTTGAAGGTAATGTAAATATTGTTACGGACAGGTTTTATGTGCGTTACTGCTTAAGAGCGCCGCTCTTAACTACCCACTTCATAGTTTATACATAGTTTACGTGAATTTTGGTCTCTTGTAAATGTAAACCGCTTTTCTAGATACTTTGCGCATGTGCAGAAGTGAGTTACTGATTGAACGGTTGTTATGGATCCCGCTCTGTTGGTTGTCTGGACAATATTAATCACTAAGCTCCTTTGCTCGCTTACATTAATAATGTCCTTGTCGATGCTCTCAGGTTACAATGAGACCCACGTCCTGTCACGTCGTTTAGGGAGCCGTTTAGTCGAGTTACAGAGACTGTTTAAAGTTCGCTGTTGTGATGGTGACCCTGCCCTTCTCGCTGCCACAGGCTTGCAGATCACGGACCTAGTTGGTGTTTTTTCGGGGCGCCAGGAGAGTGGAAGCCCATTTGTTTTATTTACATCATCTTGTTTTGTTTTTTCAGTTTGGTTGGTTGTTTTTCTGTTTTTACCCAGTCATTTCTACTCCTTTTATTAGTGCCAGTGTATCTATTCATTCAAAGGATAAATACGATCTTGGGGATTTGGTCATTTTACATACTGAGCTAAATTTGGAAGATGATGGACAGGTGGTCACCATACTGCTGTAATGTCAAATTTAATGTCAGCTAAATTAGGAAATACACAGAGTTTGAGCAGAACCACATGGAACGTGAAAGGGTTAAATCACAATATTACAAGATGAAAAGTAATGTCTTTCTTGAAATCAAGAAATTATGATGTGGTCTTTTTGCAAGAAACACATCTCACAGACAAGGAGTGTAAGAGGCTTTGTAGAGACTGGGTGGGCAATGTTCTTTCTTGTGAAGGTTCAACCAAGAGCCGGGGGGGGTGGCAATTCTCATCAATAAACATTTACAATTTCAATGTAAAAAAGAATTTAAAGATAGAAAGGGTAGAATTTTAATTGTTCAGGCAGAAATCCAGGGATAAACATTAATATTAGCAAATATCTAAGCACCTAATTTGGATGAGCCATTTTTTTGGAGATCTAGAGTGCAGTATAAATAGAATGGGTAATCACCCAGTCATTCTAGGGGGGATTTCAATCAGGTCTTGGACGTAGTGCTCGATCGGAGTAGACCATCCACTTCCCAACCCCGGAGATCAAAGCAGGTTCTTGAAAATCTATGCGAAGCTTTAGGTTTGGTGGATATATGGTGCACTTTGAGTCCTACATTAAGGGATTACACATTTTTTTCCTCCCCACATCAAACCTTTTCAAGAATTGATTTCTTCCTCATATCCAAAACATTTAATGCCCGCAATTTTATCTTGTAAAATTGGGAATATAATAATCTCAGATCATGCCTGCGTGACACTTTATATGCAACCATTCACCCAAACAATAAAATCTCATCGGTGGAGGCTAAACTGAAGTCTGATGGATGAAGCATTTAGAACAGCACTTAATGCTGAGATTAAGATGTATTCAGAAACTAACCTGCCTACGGCATCAACTGTGGCTGTGGCTTGGGAAGCACTTAAGGCCTTTTTGAGGGGACACATAATCCAACACTGTGCTTACAAAAAAAGAATAGAACTGCAAGACAGTTGAAATTAGAGCAGAGAATCAGTGTCGCAGAAGATAAATTCAAAATACACTTGTCCAATGAGTCCCTACTCAAACTGGCACAACTAAAATATGAGTTTAATACTCTTCTCTCACAAAAAGTGGAATTCTCTCTTTTCAGAGCCAGGCAGAGGTATTTTGAGGAAGGAGATAAGGCTGGCAGACTACTTGCCAGCTACATAAAAAAACAGGAATCTTTAAGCACAATTTCCAGTATAAGAGATCTAGGTGGGGAATTAAAAACCTCTACAAAAGAGATTAATGAATCATTTTATAATTTCTATAAAAACCTTTACAGTACAGAGTTGGCGGTGGATGACGGTGAGATTGAATCCTTTCTTGACAAACTTAGTTTACCAGTATTCTCAACAGACCAGAAAGAGGAGCTTGACAAACCCGTATTTGAGGAGGAAATTGTAGATGCGATCACACTTTTAACCACCGTCAAATCACCTGGCCCAGACGGGTTTACAGTAGAATTTTACAAAATGTATTGTAAGGAATTAACCCCGTACTTACTGAATATGTATGAAGAATCTTTTGCAAATGGTTCTCTTCCGCCAACTCTGTCTGAAGCATTGATCTCTCTCATCCTCAAGAAGGGTAAAGACCCCCATAACTGTCAGAGCTATCGACCAATTTCTCTTATTAACTGTGATGCAAAAATTCTAGATAAGGTCTTAGCAAAGAGCTTAGATAAAGTAGTGGAGACACTGGTACATCCTGACCAGGTTGGCTTTATCCATCAGCGCAACTCTACAGATAATATCAGAAGGTTCATTGACATCATGTGGCATGTTCAGAATGACCAGGAACCTATAGCTGCTCTGTCATTAGACGCCGAGAAGGCATTTGACCGGGTAGAGTGGCGCTATCTTTTGCTGACCCTGAAAGCTTTTGGATTTGGAGATGTCTTCATAAAGTGGATTCATATCTTGTACACAGGGCCCAAAGCCGCTGTTGTTACAAACGGGCTTATTTCACCATATTTTAGGCTACAAAGAGGAGTGCGCCAAGGATCGCCTTTATCCCCCCTTGTATTTTCTTTGGCATTAGAGCCTCTTGCGGTAGCTGTAAGACTGAATCCAGACTTCCCTGGTGTTCAGATAGGCCAAAAGACCCATAAAATAATGCTGTACGCAGATGACATCTTAACATTTATTTCTAACCCCGAAAGATCGGTGAATTCTCTCTTAACAACTATTGATTCATTTTCCAAACTATCAGGGTATAAAATAAATTGGTCTAAATGTGAAGCCCTCCCCCTGACATCTTATTGCCCTAAAACAGCATTCTCTTCACGATTTCTATGGCCTCAGAAAGGAATAACATATCTCGGTGTCTTGTTCCCCCCAAATTTGTCTGATCTGAGTAGGGTTAACGTAGAACCTCTTCTGGATCATTTTAAAGCGGAAATAGACAGGTGGTCCCCACTCTATCTCTCGTTGTGGGGAAAGGCCAATGTCCTTAAAATGAATGTTGCCCCAAAATTTAACTACATTATTCAGGCTCTACCAATCTCCATTCCTTTGAAATATTTTCATCATTTTGAGAAGCTTTGCAATGTTTTTCTTTGGAATGGTAAACGGCCTCGTATACGCCTGAGTAAATTACAAAAACCAGTGGATCAGGGAGGGCTGGGCATACCTAATCTCCTGCTCTACCACTATGCTTTTTGCTTGAGACACTTGGTGCGATGGTCACTTCCCCCTGAAAGAGCTCCACCTTGGTTCGATATAGAGAGCCATGTATGCCACCCCCTTCCTGTTATTAGTTGTCCTTCTGTTGTGAAGTCAGATCACCCAGTCATTTCACATCTTCAGTGGGTATGGTGCAAAGTCTCAAAGCTGGTTGGATTCAGTCCATTTTTGAACAACCTTTCCAGCATATGGTCAAATCCTAAATTATGTATTGGCAAGTCTCCGTTTCTGTGGAAGGTTTGGGTACTGCAGGGCATTCATATGGTGGAGGACCTACATGTAGGGGATTCTCTTAAATCCTTTGAGCGTCTCCAGCATGAATATGGACTTCCCCTTAACCAGAGTTGGCGGTATCTCCAAATTTGCAGTCTTTGCTTACACGTGTTTGGGGCTGGTACACAACCCCCACAGGCAAAGGATCAAAAACATTTCTTTAATTTGCTCGGCCTTGGTCATGAAGCATCTAGGTATTACTATATTCTGCTACAGAAGTCCATCAAACACTCTTCGCTAAAACCAGCATGGGAAAAAGATTTAAATGTTACATTCACTGATAATGATTGGTTAAATATTCTAAGGAAATCAAAGAAAATGTCCAGAGAACTTAGAACTAGGCTTGTACAGTTTCAAATTATTAATCGCTTTTATTGGACACCCAGTAAGTTATTCAGAGCAAACTTGAAAGACTGCCCTATTTGCTGGAGGTGTTCTTTGGAAGGTACACTAATTCACTGTCTGTGGGATTGTTCGGTAATTCAGGACTTTTGGCTGCAGCTACACAGAACCATCGAAATGATAATCGGGGTACAGTATCCCTATCTACCCAGCCTATATGTTTTGGGGGATCCAGGCCCTTTGATTTCCATGACTGTTTATTACTGTGATTGGATCCAGACAGCTCTTATGGTAGGCAGGAGGCTACTATTGAGACACTGGAAGTCGTCTCAGGCTCCCACCTTAAGTGAATGGTACGAGTTATTAAATAGTGGCCTCCTATGAAAGACTCTCTTTCAGGTTGATAGGGACACCTAATCAGTATTTTAAGAAGTGGCAGAAATTCCTCGGTCATATTGGTTCAGACTCAGCAAACCCCACCTCATAGCGCACACCTGTCCAAATGATCCAATCACATCTGTTAAAGTAGTAGCACTACATATATACCCTCCTTTTATTTATTTGTTGGTTTGTTTTATTATTTATTATTATTATTACTATTTTTTCTTTTTGTTTTGGAAATAAACAATGTTGTACATCTTTGATATTGTAATTATAATAATAACATACTGTAACTTTCTTTTCCCTGCTCCTGACTTTGTGATATTTACTACTGTTTATTCTGAGGCTTTGTAAATTGTGTTAATTATAAAATGTTCAATAAAATACTGATCATATATAAGATAAGTGACCGAAAACGTTTATAAAATTCAGCTGGGAATCCATCTGGTCCATGTGATTTCTGATTTGGCATTTGATAGAGAGCTTTAAAGGGGTTTGTCTAATGATTCTGCCTGTTTTTTCATTAGTTTAGGAAGAGACACTCCTTAAAAAACGGTCCTCATTAATTTGAATAAAACTCTCCATTCCTGTTTCAAAATATCTTTCAAATTCTTCATCTGTAAGTAGCTATTACCATTATTGTCCCCCCTGGCCCATAACCCAGATTTCTCTTTTCAGCTGAATAGCTCTGGACTCTCAGTTTGGTTTGACAGAGAGACTAAAAACATTTCCCACATGTTTTCTGGAAGTTTGTTCAAATCGTTCATACAACTGCAAGAAGAGTACGAGTTACCTAGGTCAGACTTTTAAAACATCTCCAGGTTTGTCACCTGATCATCTCAACTATTAAGGATGGGAGATTCAGAAAGGAATTAACCGACCTTGAAGAGTTGCTAGTTAAGAACAGCCAGGCTAGAGGGGTGATTTCACCAATTTATGGCATTTTGCTAAAACATGTTAAACCATCATCAGACAGTCTGAGAGGAGGCTGGGAGAGGGACTTAGGCCAACCAATCACAGAAGAGGACTGGTGCAATATTTGTAAAGACTTGTTTCCCAAATGTTCCTCATCTGGTGTTCATGAGCTTAATGTTAAATTCATGAATGAGATATATTTCACACCTGTTTGCTTACAGAAGATGTTTCCAGATAGATCTAATTTGTGTTTTAAATGTAAAACTGAAAGAGGAACATTTTTTCATGCGTTCTGGCAGTGTAAAAGAATTGGCACTTTCTGGGACAGAGTACATATTAGGGTAGAAGAAATCTTCCAAACACCATTTCAGAAGAGTCTCCTGCCCTGTAGCTTTTGGGAACAGGAGTGGAACGTATTTTTGATACTGATAGTAAATTTTTGTTTCTAATGTTTTCATTTCTGGCAAAAAAATGTATCCTAACTCGGTGGGCCAGCCCCTCTCCACCATCTGTTGAGCAATGGCTTTCCCAGGCTGCAGCTCTGCTTCCTCTGGAGAAACTGACCTATGATCTACGTCACCAAACGGATAAATTCTGGAATCTCTGGACCCCTGTGTGGACTTATGTAGGAAATTTAAAATACTTTTTTAAAATCCTGTGTATGTTGGCCTGATGTGTGAGATTTAAATGTATGATTGTTAATACTGTACAGGGTGCAACAAATAAATAAATAAATAAATAAGCTTCCCAAATGAGTTTCCTTTACTATATTACATCTGTAGGTCTCTGTTCATAAACATAAACTAGCAAAAACAAATTTACTATAAAGGGAAAGTGTTTGTATGAATTCAGAAAAAAGACGCGTCAGTTAATGAAAGACACTGTGTAACAATGGAATCCATGGGAGAGATGTAAGGTACAAACCATGAATGACCAAAAAACAACAACAACAACAAAGGCTTGTCCAGCATTTGCCAAAAATATCTAGATGACATATGTGTACATATTTCTATATTGTGGTCTATTTACACAAAGTTGGGTTAGTTCATCATTTATGTTGAACAGACTCTCCCAATATTTTACTCTGCTGCACTGACGTTGAACCGCATGCTGCACTGGGTCGGTATGTCCAGCAGCTCAAATCAAGCTCAGTAACAAAGTTCTAACTGTTAGTAGCACAAATAATGTGCTAATGTCTTTCTAGGATAAGCTGAAAAAGACCGTTTTCTTAAATGACTGTGTTAATTTATCCTGAGTAATTTTACTGTCTGAATGAAAATCTACAGCACACTGAGATCCACTGCACTGGACCATTAGGCTCCTACTGGTTCTTTAATGTCTATTTGAGAACTGAGTTTTAATCTGTAATTTGTGTTTCATCAAAATACACTAAGGTTAAACAAACACTCTGAAATATTATCTGAATAGGAACATGTGCATATCACTGCTGTCGGAACAAAACATTGTATCTCCAAAATGGAAACTTTAGAGGAGAAGGAAAAACACACATTACTTTCAATGTAAGTCAATGGAACCAGACTTCTTTCCAAGTCATTTTAGGCCGTTTATTTTGGCCCATCTTTCATGAATTTTACACACAATATAAAGGCCAAAAATCTTTTTCAAATGATCTTAAAAACTGAAAATCAACAGAAATGGAGATACGAGGTTTGCTGAGGATGGTCAGCTGTAAAACAGTTACACAGTCAAGGCTTTAGGAACATAATGAAATGTTAAATAATGATTATAAACCACTAAAATACCCTTTGCTGTAAAAATAGCCTTATTCTAAAAACAGGAGTGGAGAGAACAGAAGAAAGAACAGAGTCTCAGAGCATAATTTACAGTCAGAGGCTGAACATGACGCTGTTATAATGATTAAAATTTCAATCATAATGATTTACAGAAAAGAGAGCACAGAAAACACTGCAAGGACGCAAGAAGTAGGGAATCAGCGAACCCTGATTTCAGAACTGTAGAAGTTACAAAAGAAAAACTTTCTGAACTTCATAATAATCTGAGTGGATAAAAGACTCAGTGTGAGCCTGTCTTAGTGCAGAGTTTGTGTTTCTAAATTTGCCGTAGCTGCTCTGGTGAAGTGAACGTGGTATTTTCACTACAGTGAGCTGAAGTCTGTACAAAGTTATAGACCAGTTCTGAAAGAAGCTTAATATTGTTTTTAAACTTCTAAATAATCATCTAATGTAATGAAGACGTTTATTAAGCTCTGATTCATTAGTTAAGTATTAATAATCATTCAATGTAATGAAGACGTTTTATTGAGCTCTCATTCATTAGTTAAGTATTAATAATCATTCAATGTAATGAAGACGTTTTATTAAGCTCTGATTCATTAGTTAAGTATTAATAATCATTCAATGTAATGAAGACGTTTTATTAAGCTCTGATTCATTAGTTAAGTATTAATAATCATTCAATGTAATGAAGACGTTTTATTAAGCTCTGATTCATTAGTTAAGTATTAAGTGAGCTGAAAACTTTTTCACACTCACCTGATACAGTCAGTGTAACGGCTTCACTGGTGTGTGAGTAGCGTGATGTTCCTCTCACTGCTCCTATACAGGTGTATGTTCCTCCGTCAGACGCTGTAACAGAGCTGATACTGTAATGCTGTTTATTACTGACAGCAGTGGATGAACCAGCTTTAAACCAGCTGTACTGCCAGTTAGAGACTCCTCCTCCCTGTATGTCACATGTGAGAGTGACAGTCTCTCCTCTGAACACCTGATCATCAGGCTGTATGGACACCGCAGGTTTTGGTCTCTCTGTGGAGAGAAAGAAATCCTCAGAACAAATAATTCAGATAAAGATGATTTCTACAGTGCTGTGAAAAAGTATTTGCCCCTCACCCGATTTCTTCTACTTCTATTTTTACATTCTAAAACAAAGACAACACAAGTAAACACAAAATGCAGCTTTTAAATGATCCCTCCTTTATTGAAGATAAAGATTTATTCAATACCAAAACCATGTGACCTACCTAACCTATCAACCAAACTATTGTGAAAAAGTAATTGCCCCCAAAACCTAATATCTGGTTGTGTCAACTTTGGCAATAACGACTACAATCAAACGTTTGTGATAAGTTGTGATGCGTCTTTTACATTGAAGTGGAGGAATTTTGACCCACTCTTAAAACAGCAGCACTGCTTTAATTTGGCTGCACTGTGTGATTTTCGAACATGAACTGCCCATTTAACATCTTGTCACAGCATCTCAATGGGATTCAAGTCAGCACTTTGACTCGGCCGCTCCAAAACCTTAAGTTTGTCTCTTTGAGCCATTCAGAGGTGGATTTGCTGATGTGCTTCAGATTATTGTCCTGCTGCATAACCCCACTGCGCTAGAGCTTTAGGTCACACACACTACCACCACCATGTTTGAGTGCTGGTATTGGTGTGATTCTCTAATGGTGGAATGTGCTGGTAGCTTTACGCCAGATGTATCAGGACTCATGTTATCCAAAAGTTCCACCTTTGACTAATCAGCCCACAGAATGTGATCCCAAAAGTCTTGGGGGTCATCTAAATAGTTTTTGGCAAATGCTGGACAAGCCTTTGTGTTATTTTTGTTTGTTTTGGTCAGTAATGGTTTGCATCTTGCAACTCTCCCATGGATGCCATTTTTGCACAGTGTGTTTTATGGACTTTACTGACAACTGAGGCCTCCAGGTTTTACATTTGCTGGAGTCCCAGAGCCTCAGCAACAACTTTAACCCACTCCAGACTGGTTCATTTCAGTGAGTGTGTTTCATATCCATATTTGAGTCTCTTTAGATTGGGCATCATGTCATTCCTGAGACGTTCTAGCCTTCTTCACGTTGCCAGACAGGTTCTATTTAAGTGACATTTAGACTCAACAGGTCTGGAGCGTATTTCAGGTATCGATTTCAGAATTAGGGTAAATTTACAAAAAAACAATGAAGTTTATAACATAATAAGACAAAATTGAAATATTTAATATTTTGTCTTTGTACTGTTTTTGTTTCATCACAGGTCAAACTAAATTTACTTTACCATATGTCAGTATGTTATGTCAATTAGTATAGTTAGTAGATGAGCCACTACATTAGCGACCCCCGCAGGCCACAGTGTCAGTAGACTGTCTGTAATTAGTGCCTCTTTTAGTAAAGCTGGCTTGTGTGTGTAGAAGCATTTAGCATGTGAGCACAGGGTCTCCACTGAGCTGCAGGACTGGGGGCCCTGATACTGACCTGATACTGACCTAATGAATGTGCATTTTGAGCAGTGGCATTGTTTATCCACAAAAATATCAGGAGAGATTATGCAAAGAAACAGTTTGGAACAATTTACTGAAGTGAACTGACTGGAGGAGTCGTGTGTTTTTTACACCAAGAAGGAGGAGGAGCAATTACTTTGACAGAATACAGCATCAGATAATTACGCTCTTTATGACTTGTAATTAAAAAGGAGACAAACAAAAAAAAACAATCATTGATTTTCTACAGGTTTATCCAATTTAGGATTTTCTTGTGTTTCTGTTCTCAGGCCAGACTTACACTTTTACTACCTGTGAACAATGGCCTGCCTCCCTGTCTGTCTGTCTGTCTGTCTGTCTGATAGTCTGTCTGCCTGCCTGTCTGCCTGTCTGTCTGCCTGTCTGTCTGTCTGTCTGATAGTCTGTCTGCCTGTCTGTCTGCCTGTCTGTCTGTCTGTCTGATAGTCTGTCTGATAGTCTCTGTCTGTCTGTCTGTCTGATAGTCAGTCTGTCTGTCTGTCTGATAGTCTGTCTGTCTGTCTGGTAGTCTGTCTATCTATCTATTTATCTATCTATCAATCTATTTATCTAATCATGTACTTTTTACATTTATTAATAATAATAATATATAATATAATATACAGCAATGTGTATTATTTACTTTTTACTGTGTTGTTTTTTAACCAATCCTATTTTATCTCCTCAGTAACTGCATTCTTTTAAAGCCAAACCTTTTCAGGTCAGGGTCCTCATGCAGAGGCAGTGTTTGTCTCACAACCCATCAAATATTTTCAGAAGCGAAATTAAACATAAACTCATCTTAAAATTCCTAATATTTTCAATTCATTTTGACACAAACTGTAATTTCCATCAAAAAATACAACAGAGTACCATGATAAACGAATGAAAATGCATCAGCCTGTATTGTTACTCAGTGAAACTGTGGAACAGAGAAATAATAAAATAATGACTCACTAATTTGTTCTGCAAACATGTTCTCATCTAAATCTGCTCTGATCCATGTTGTCAGCTAGTATAGTAGCCCACCCCGCTCTGAGCTCTGATGATTTATCAGACTAAAGCTTGTTTTACACTAGAATAACACAGCAGCTCAGCAGAGCAGAGTTCTACATCTTTATAGTGGCCGGGAGTTCAAAGCAGGAGCTGCACTGACTCTTCATGCTAAAACGGTTTAGTGTGAAATAACAATAACTTCTGTTTATTTATGGCGTCCATACTGTATTATAACTTTACAGGCTGGTCCAGTTACTGAAACACAAAACACCACCATGACTAGAATACCCAAACATGTAAACTGCATTCAGACGTATATTTACAGTAAGATTTACATGTTAAGACAAAAATCTCAGTCACAAAAACTGCAAGGACTGATGGGAAGCTCTGTCCTCTATCACCACAACGTTCAGAGACAGGCAGACTCTCACAATATAATCAGCAAATCACAGCTAATTACTGCATCACTCTTTACTGCAGTCTACTGCTTTAAGGAGGACAGTAGATCACTGCAGTGTTTCTGCTGTAAATGTGCAGCAGTTCTCTACAGTTTACAGCAGAATTATTCTGTAAATGAACTGCTGATGTCTGTCTTTCTGCACAAAGAAGCTGAAACGTATCAGCTGTGTTTGGTTTACTCTGCCTGATCCACAGCTCTGAGTGACAGAGTCTCCACTGTAGACACGGCTCTGAAACACCATCACAGCTGGTTTATATTCTGCTTGCAGTAAAAATGAAATGCTTTAGAAATATTTCAAACACATCTACTGTGTTAATAGTGATCATAGTAGACTACAGTAATTAGTTACGCCTGCTGTGTAAACTGAGTGGCCACTCACTGGACATTTTATCAGTAACACCTACATAAAGGTGCACTTTGTAGGTCTACACTGACCGACTGTAGCCCATCAGTCTCTGTCCAATTAATACGCTCCTTTAATGTTTACCTATATGGTAAGTGTTTCTGATAAAATGGCCACTGAGTGTAAGTACCTGTCTGCAGGTCACAACGGAAGGTAGGAGTACTGAATATACTGGTTTGTCAGTGAATTTTTATGGATATAACAGAAAATGCGTTACTCAAACATTTGAACATATAAAATGTAAAAACCTCTCGTTGTTGAAAGTTCATGCTTTGATCATGTAGTATTGAAATACTCGGATATAGAACTTTTAACAGCCTGAAAACAAGTTACTGTGCTTTCTGCATCTTTCTGTACATATATGCAGGTTACTAGCTGTAGCCAGCAGGGTTAAGGGTGAGATGGGGACTTTTAATTTGACAGCAGCCCCTGGAGGCAGCCATCTTCGTGCTCCAGGTGTGTTTCAGTCCCGCGATAGTTCGCCACAGTATCGTTTAGTCTCGTCTGGTCTTCTGCCGGTCGTAGTCAGCAGTCCGCGTCGGGGCTGCCGAGTTAAGATGGAAGAAAGTCGTGACGCGGGTCGTGGACGCTGCAAATCACGTGCGTGAGGACGATTTCCAGAGCGGCCCAAGCGGCGTCCGGGATCATAGAGCAGGTCGGGAGGTTCAGCAGTGAAGCTCCGCCCGTGAAGCCCCTAACGAGCAGGTAGGAGCTCCAACTCTCACCTCCACCCAGACTCGCCTAAACCAGCCTTAAACACCCGGACATGGGTTTTACAGCTGGAGCCGCATTCAGGGGTCTAGCAGGATTCAGGGGTCTAGCAGGATTCAGGGGTCTAGCAGGATTCAAGGGTCTAGGAGGAGCTGAAGAGCTCAGTGTTAAGTGGACTAACACTGTCATTGTCCAGGTCAAGCTGGTCCTTAAACTCACTTGTACAGAAGCCGCTGCTGTAACTGATGAAGAGACTGACTCAAAGTGGGAGCTGCTGGTACTTTCACTGTTTAGTTCTGACTTTTCTGTCTTTTGGAAGGAATAAGAAGTGATTTGTGTTTAAACAGCTTATTAAAATAATCCACTGCAGTGACCTCGCAATAGTAGTGTGTGTATATATATTAGTGTCTGACTGAAGATCAGCATTTTAGGGTGTTTTGATTAAGAGTTCTCTAAAAGACCTGATCCTTTATCAGCGGTCTCAGTGAGGGACTGTGTAGGTACACAGATTAATTATAAACTTGTGGGAGGTGGAAAAGACTTGTGAACGTAAAGTCTAATGAAAGGTACATTATTTATATAAAAAGGCAAATCAACGTTTTCACGGGTGCTAACGGGGTGCTGAATGATTTTCAGGGGGTTCTTGAGCACTTCTTAGCACCTCCCTGGTACCACCTGGATACATTTGAGATCAACTCCAGAGATTTCAGTGCTGTAAAACCTCGACCTGCTACACTGATTAATAATTTCATTTAGTAGAAATCATAGTTAAGAGCTCACCCTTTACAGTGAGAGTAACAGAGGAACTGTACTCTGATGATGTTGGTCTGTCGTGTCTCTCTCCTCTACACAGATACTGATCTCCATTAATCACAGTGTCTCCTCTGATGGTGAGAGTGTCTCTGTTTACAGTGTGATACTGAGACACTGCAGTCAGTCCACTCTGTTTATCGTGTTTATACCACCGATACGTCCATCCATCATGACCTTTAATCTCACACGTCAGAGTGACTGACTCTCCACTGAACACAGGACTCCATTTGGGCTCTACAGTGAGTTCAGCAGTAGGTAAAGCTGTGAGAACACAAGAAAGAATAAAGTCTTAGAGCACATTTTGCAGTCAGAGACTAAACATGTCACTGAAATGGAAACAAACAATGAAACATCCACGCAGTTTACAGAAATAAATGAAAATGAATTCTTGGTGTCTCTTTCCACACCAGTGGTTCTCAACCCTTGTCCTGGAGACCCCCTGTCCTGCACATTTTAATGGTTACCTGCACTAACACACCCACCTGATCCCAGTAAAGGCCTGTTCATTATGTCATTATACAGATCAGATGTGTTAGGAGCACAGAAAACACTAAAATGTAGGGAAGCAAGAAACAAGGAATCAGCAGCTCCTGATTTCAGGATTGCAACAGTTAAAAACAAACAAATAAATAAATAAATAAATAAACAACAAACAGATGAATAAATGATAAAACATTCTGAACTTTATAATAACCTGAGTGGAGTGTGAGCTTGTTTTAGAGCTGAGTTTGTGTTTTTATACTTTCTAAATCTGTAGTAGCTGCTCTGTTTAAGTGAACGCAGTGTTTTCATTGCAGTGAGATGAAAACTGTTGGCCAGATCATTTACATAAAGGTCAGCTCATTTACATAACGTTCAGCTCATTTACATAAAGTTCAGCTCATTTACATAAAGTTGGTCCAGAACAAGAGAGCAGAGAGAAGATGTGCGTCAGTGGTTTGATGTGTCAGTTAGATATTTTTACTGTCATTTCTCACATTATTAAAGCTGTATGACACAATCTGTTTGACACAAATTATAAATAAAATGAAAAACAAAGTAACCATTTTGCAGGACGTCATCTGTCATGTCATATATAAGTTGTCCCCCCATCTTAAAACACCTTCTTGTGTTTCTGTTAAAGTGTTTAGATCAAAGGGGGTCTCCACGACCAGATTTGGGGTCCACTGTTCTAGACCACCGAAAGTGTCACCATAAAAGAAGAATCATTAGAGTCTCCAACAGACTGACTAACTGAATTGTTTATATGTGAACATGAAAAGACGTAAAATATAAACGTTAACAGACTCACTCTTTACAGTGAGAGTAACAGGGTCACTGTACTGTGATGATGTTGATCTGTCATGTCTCTCTCCTCTACACCAATACTGATCTCCATGATTCACAGTGTCTCTTCTGATGGTGAGAGTGTCTCCGTTTACAGTGTGATACTCAGACTGAGACACTGCAGTCAGTCCACTCTGTTTATCCAGTTATACCACTGATACGTCCATCCATAATAACCTTAATCTCACACTTCAGAGTGACTGACTCTCCACTGAACACAGGTCTCTCTGGTTCTACAGTCAGTGTAGGTTTGGGTAGATCTACAGAAAGAAGAGAGCAGCAGTGCAGATTCAGAGAGTTAGATTTAGTGCAGATTTAGAGTTAGTTCATGTTTTTGTTCATAAAAATAAACTAAAAAAAACAAATTTACTATAAAATGAAATGGTGTTTGTATGAATTCAGAAAAAAGAGACGTCAGTCACGACTGCACATGTGTACATATTTCTATATTGTGGTCTATTTACACAAAGTTGGGTTAGTTCATCATTTATGTTGAACAGACTCTCCCAATATTTTACTCTGCTGCACTGACGTTGAACCGCATGCTTGCACTGGGTCAGTATGTCCAGCAGCTCAAATCAAGCTCAGTAACAAAGTTCTAACTGTTAGTAGCACAAATAATGTGCTAATGTCTTTCTAGGATAAGCTGAAAAAGACCGTTTTCTTAAATGACTGTGTTAATTTATCCTGAGTAATTTTACTGTCTGAATGAAAATCTACAGCACACTGAGATCCACTGCACTGGACCATTAGGCTCCTACTGGTTCTTTAATGTCTGTTTGAGTTTTAGTCTGTAATTTGTGTTTCATCAAAATACACTAAGGTTAAACAAACACTCTGAAATATTATCTGAATAGGAACATGTGCATATCACTGCTGTCGGAACAAAACATTGTATCTCCAAATGGAAACTTTAGAGGAGAAGGAAAAACACACATTACTTTCAATGTAAGTCAATGGAACCAGACTTCTTTCCAAGTCATTTTAGGCCGTTTATTTTGGCCCATCTTTCATGAACTTTACACACAATATAAAGGCCAAAAAGCTTTTTCAAATGATCTTAAAAACTGAAAATCAACAGAAATGGAGATACGAGGTTTGCTGAGGATGGTCAGCTGTAAAACTGTTACACAGTCAAGGCTTTAGGAACATAATGAAATGTTAAATAATGATTATAAACCACTAAAATACCCTTTGCTGTAAAAATAGCCTTATTCTAAAAACAGGATTGATGCTCTGTACATTATTATTATTCTGCGTTGGTACCATTTACCCAAGTTTGCAGAAGTACAATTAAGTTAATATATAAGACATAAAAAAATAAAAACAAAGAAAATGGACTTTGATTAGAAGCTACTAAACCACCCTTAAATATAAAATACAAATATAATTATAGTTGTAAGCGCAGTACTGATGGGCTGGTTACATGTTATGATTTTGTTATGTTGCTTACAGGAATTCAATTTTAAAATTAAATTATTTCTATAATCACATTTTTACAGTGACAGTACAAAAGCACTGATCTTAACTTTCACTGTGAGAGTAACAGTGTTGCTGGGTTGTGATGATGAGGGTCTGTTATCTCTCTCTCCTCTACACCAGTACTGATCCTGATCCTGATCTGCTGCTGATCTGATGGTGAAGGTGTTTGAGACTGACTGACTGCAGTTCCACTGCTGCCTTTATACCACTGATATCTCCAGTTACTGTGAGACTGTATCTCACACTTCAGAGTCACTGACTCTCCAGTGAACACAGGACTCCATCTGGTCTCTACAGTCAGTGTAGCTGTATTATTTATAATGTTGATAAGGTTATACTGTTTCCATTTCTATTACTGAGTGCCTTACTCCTGTTACTCTGCTGCTGCTGTAATACTGTGAATTTCCCCGCTGTGGGACTAATAAAGGATTATCTTATCGTATCGTATCTTATCTTAATAAAATAATGACTCACTTATTTGTTCTTCAAACATGTTCTCATCTAAATCTGTTCTGATCCATGTTGTCAGCTAGCATAGTAGCCCACCCGCTCTGAGCTCTGAGCTCTGATGATTTATCAGACTAAAGCTTGTTTTACACTAGAATAACACAGCAGCTCAGCAGAGCAGAGTTCTACATCTTTATAGTGGCCGGGAGTTCAAAGCAGGAGCTGCACTGACTCTTCATGCTAAAACGGTTTAGTGTGAAATAACAATAACTTCTGTTTATTTATGGCGTCCATACTGTATTATAACTTTACAGGCTGGTCCAGTTACTGAAACACAAAACACCACCATGACTAGAATACCAGAACATGTAAACTGCATTCAGACGTATATTTACAGTAAGAATTACATGTTAAGACAAAAATCACAGTCACAAAAACTGCAAGGAATGATGGGAAGCTCTGTCCTCTATCACCACAACATTCAGACTCTCACACAATATAATCAGCAAATCACAGCTAATTACTGCATCACTCTTTACTGCAGTCCACTGCTTTAAGGAGGACAGTAGATCACTGCAGTGTTTCTGCTGTAAATGTGCAGCAGTTCTCTACAGTTTACAGCAGAATTATTCTGTAAATTAACTGCTGACGTCTGTCTTTCTGCACAAAGAAGCTGAAACGTATCAGCAGTGTTTGGTTTACTCTGCCTGATCCACAGCTCTGAGTGACAGAGTCTCCACTGTAGACACGGCTCTGAAACACCATCACAACTGGTTTATATTCTGCTTGCAGTAAAAATGAAATGCTTTAGAAATATTTCAAACACATCTACTGTGTTAATAGTGATCATAGTAGACTACAGTAATTAGTTACACCTGCTGTGTAAACTGAGTGGCCACTCACTGGACATTTTATCAGTAACACCTACATAAAGGTTCACTTTGTAGGTCTACACTGACCGACTGTAGCCCATCAGTCTCTGTCCAATTTATACGCTCCTTTAATGTTTACCTATATGGTAAGTGTTTCTGATAAAATGGCCACTGAGTGTAAGTACCTGTCTGCAGGTAACAACGGAAGGTAGGAGTACTGAATATACTGGTTTGTCAGTGAATTTTTATGGATATAACAGAAAATGTGTTACTCAAACATTTGAACATATAAAATGTAAAAACCTCTCGTTGTTGAAAGTTCATGCTTTGATCATCCATCCATCCATCCATCCATCATCTTCCGCTTCTCCGGGGTTCGGGTCGCGGGGGCAGCATCCTGAGCAATGAAGCCCAGACCTCCCTTTCCCCAGCCACTTCCACTAGCTCCCTGGGAGGGATTCCGAGGCGCTCCAAGGCCAGCTGGGCGATATAGTCACGCCAGCGTGTCCTGGGTCTTCCCCGGGGTCTCCTCCCCGGTGGACTTGCCTGTGACACCTCCCAAGGGAGGCGCCCAGGAGGCATCCTAACAAGATGCCCGAACCACCTCAACTGGCTCCTCTCGATGTGAAGAAGCAGCGGCTCTACTCCGAGTCCTTCCCGGGTGACCGAACTTCTCACCCTATCTCTAAGGGAGAGTCCAGCCACCCTGCGGAGGAAACTCATTTCGGCCGCTTGTATTTGCGATCTCGTTCTTTCGGTCATTACCCAAAGCTCATGACCATTGGTGAGGGTGGGAACGTAGATCGACCAGTAAATCGAGAGCCTTGCCTTATGGCTTAGCTCTTTCTTTACCACAACAGACCGGTAAAGAGCCCGCATCACTGCTGACCCAGCACCAATCCGCCTGTCAATCTCCTGCTCCCTTGTACCATCACTCGTGAACAAGACCCCGAGATACTTAAACTCCTCCACTTGAGGCAAGAGCTCATCCCCGACCCAGAGAGGGCTCTCCACCCTTTCCCGTGTGAGAACCATGGCCTCGGATTTGGAGGTACTGATCCTCATCCCGGCCGCTTCACACTCGGCTGCAAACCGATCCAGTGAAAGCTGAAGTTCACGGCCTGATGTCCCCAATAGGACCACATCATCTGCAAACAGCAGCGATGTGACCCTGAGGTCACCAAACCGGACACCCTCCATCCCCTGACTGCGCCTAGAAATTCTATCCATAAAAATTATGAATAGAATCGGTGACAAAGGGCAGCCCTGATGGAGTCCAACTCTCACTGGGAAAAAGTCTGACTTAATGCCGGCCATGCGAACCAAACTCCTGCTTTGTTTGTACAGGGCCTGAATGGCTCGTAGCAAAGAGCCATGTACCCCGTACTCCTGAAGCACCTCCCACAGAATACCCCGGGGAACACAGTCGAATGCCTTCTCCAAATCCACAAAGCACATGTGGACTGGTTGGGCAAACTCCCATGAACCCTCCAGAATCCTGGAGAGGGTAAAGAGTTGGTCCAGTGTTCCACGACCAGGACGGAACCCGCACTGCTCCTCCTGAATCCGAGGTTCGACTATAAGCCGGACTCTCTTCTCCAGTACCCCTGCATAGACCTTACCAGGGAGGCTGAGGAGTGTGATTCCCCTGTAGTTGGAACACACCCTCCGGTCCCCTTTTTTAAAAAGAGGCACCACCACTCCAGTCTGCCAATCCAGTGGCACCCCCCCTCCCCATTGCTTTGATCATGTAGTATTGAAATACTCGGATATATAAATTTTAACAGCCTGAAAACAAGTTACTGTGCTTTCTGCATCTTTCTGTACATATATGCAGGTTACTAGCTGTAGCCAGCAGGGTTAAGGGTGAGATGGGGACTTTTAATTTGGAAGCAGCCCCTGGAGGCAGTCATCTTTGTGCTCCAGGTGTGTTTCAGTCCCGCGATAGTTCGCCACAGTATCGTTTAGTCTCGTCTGGTCTTCTGCCGGTCGTAGTCAGCAGTCCGCGTCGGGGCTGCCGAGTTAAGATGGAAGAAAGTCGTGACGCGGGTCGTGGACCCTGCAAATCACGTGCGTGAAGATGATTTCCAGAGCGGCCCAAGCGGCGTCCGTGATCATAGAGCAGGTCGGGAGGTTCAGCAGTGAAGCTCCGACCCGTGAAGCCTCTAACGAGCAGGTAGGAGCTCCAACTCTCACCTCCACCCAGACTCGCCTAAACCAGCCTTAAACACCCGGACATGGGTTTTACAGCTGGAGCCGCATTCAGGCGTCTAGCAGGGGTCTAGCAGGATTCAGGGGTCTAGCAGGGTTGTAGCAGGTTTCAGGGGTCTAGCAGGAGCTGAAGAGCTCAGTGTTAAGTGGACTAACACCGTCATTGTCCAGGTCGAGCTGGTCCTTAAACTCACTTGTACAGAAGCAGCTGCTGTAACTGATGAAGAGACTGACTCAAAGTGGGAGCTGCTGGTACTTTCACTGGTTAGTTCTGACTTTTCTGCCTTTTGGAAGGAATAAGAAGTGATTTGTGTTTAAACAGCTTATTAAAATAATCCACTACAGTGATCTCGCAATAGTAGTGTGTATATATGTTAGTGTCTGACTGAAGATCAGCATTTTAGGGTGTTTTGATTAAGAGTTCTCTAAAAGACCTGATCCTTTATCAGCAGTCTCAGTGAGGGACTGTGTAGGTACACAGATTCATTATAAACTTGTGGGAGGTGGAAAAGACTTATGAACGTAAAGTCTAATGAAAGGTATATTATTTATATAAAAAGGCAAATCAACGTTTTTACGGGTGCTAACGGGGTGCTGAATGATTTTCAGGGGGTTCTTGAGCACTCCTTAGAACCTCCCTGGTACCACCTGGATACATTTGAGATCAACTCCAGAGATTTCAGTGCTGTAAAACCTCGACCTGCTACACTGATTAATAATTTCATTTAGTAGAAATCATAGTTAAGAGCTCACCGTTTACAGTCAGAGTAACAGAGGAACTGTACTGTGATGATGTTGGTCTGTCACGTCTCTCTCCTCTACACCAGTACTGATCTCCATTAATCACAGTGTCTGCTCTGATGGTGAGAGTGTCTCTGTTTACAGTGTGATACTCAGACTGAGACACTGCAGTCCATCTACTCCATGGATCCTGTTTATACCACTGATACGTCCATCCATCATAACCTTTAATCTCACACTTCAGAGTGACTGACTCTCCACTGAACACAGGTCTCCATTTGGGCTCTACAGTGAGTTCAGCAGTAGGTAAAGCTGTGAGAACACAAGAAAGAATAAAGTCTTAGAGCACATTTTGCAGTCAGAGACTAAACATGTCACTGAAATGGACACAAACAATGAAACATCCACGCAGTTTACAGAAATAAATGAAAATAAATTCTTGGTGTCTCTTTCCACATCAGTGGTTCTCAACCCTGGTCCTGGAGACCCCCTGTCCTGCACATTTTAATGGTTACCTGCACTAACACACCCACCTGATCCCAGTAAAGGCCTGTTCATTATGTCATTATACAGATCAGATGTGTTAGGAGCACAGAAAACACTAAAATGTAGGGAAGCAAGAAACAAGGAATCAGCAGCTCCTGATTTCAGTTAAAAACAAACAAACAAACAAATAAACAACAAACAAATGAATAAATAATAAAACATTCTGAACTTTCTAATAACCTGAGTGGAGTGTGAGCTTGTTTTAGCGCTGAGTTTGTGTTTTTATACTTTCTAAATCTGTAGTAGCTGCTCTGTTTAAGTGAACGCAGTGTTTTCATTGCAGTGAGCTGAAAACTGTTGACCAGATCATTTACATAAAGTTCAGCTCATTTACATAAATTTCAGCTCATTTACATAAAGTTGGTCCAGAACAAGAGAGCAGAGAGATGTGCGTCAGTGATTTGATGTGTCAGTTATTGTCATTTCTCACATTATTATAGCTGTATGACACAATCTGTTTGACACAAATTATAAATAAAATGAAAAAACAAAGTAAACATTTTGCAGGACGTCATCTGTCATGTCATACATAAGTTGCCCCCCCATCTGAAAACACCTTCTTGTGTATCTGTTAAAGTGTTTAGATCAAAGGGGGTCTCCACGACCAGATTTGGGGTCCACTGTTCTAGACCACCGACAGTGTCACCATAAAAGAAGAACCATTAGAGTCTCCAACAGACTGACTGAGTTGTTTATATGTGAACATGAAAAGATGTAAAATATAAACATTAACGGACTCACCCTTTACAGTGAGAGTAACAGGGTCACTGTACTGTGATGATGTTGATCTGTCACGTCTCTGTCCGCTACACCAGTACTGATCTCCATGAATCACAGAGTCTCTTCTGATGGTGAGAGTGTCTCCGTTTACAGTGTAATACACAGACTGAGACACTGCACTCCATCTACTCCATGGAGCCAGTTTATACCACTGATACGTCCATCCAGCATAACCTTTAATCTCACACTTCAGAGTCACTGACTCTCCACTGAACAGAGAGCTCTCTGGATCTACAGTCAGTGTAGGTTTGGGTAGATCTACAGAAAGAAGAGAACAGCAGTGCAGATTCAGAGAGTTAGATTTAGTGCAGATTTAGAGTTAGTTCATGTTTTTGTTCATAAACAAACTAGCAAAAGCAAATTTACTATAAAATGAAATGGTGTTTGTATAAATTCTGAAAAAAGAGACGTCAGTCACGACTGCACATGTGTACATATTTCTATATTGTGGTCTATTTACACAAAGTTGGGTTAGTTCATCATTTATGTTGAACAGACTCTCCCAATATTTTACTCTGCTGCACTGACGTTGAACCGCATGCTTGCACTGGGTCGGTATGTCCAGCAGCTCAAATCAAGCTCAGTAACAAAGTTCTAACTGTTAGTAGCACAAATAATGTGCTAATGTCTTTCTAGGATGAGCTGAAAAAGACCATTTTCTTAAATGACTGTGTTCATTTATCCTGAGTAATTTTACTGTCTGAATGAAAATCTACAGCACACTGAGATCCACTGCACTGGAGCATTAGGCTCCTACTGGTTCTTTAATGTCTATTTGAGTTTTAGTCTGTAATTTGTGTTTCATCAAAATACACTAAGGTTAAACAAACACTCTAAAATATTATCTGAATAGGAACATGTGCATATCGCTGCTGTTGGAACAAAACATTGTACCTCCAAAATGGAAACTTTAGAGGAGAAGAAAAAACACACATTACTTTCAATGTAAGTCAATGGAACCAGACTTCTTTCCAAGTCATTTTAGGCCGTTTATTTTGGCCCATCTTTCATGAACTTTACACACAATATAAAGGCCAAAAAGCTTTTTCAAAATATCTTAAAAACTGAAAATCAACAGAAATGGAGATACGAGGTTTGCTGAGGATGGTCAGCTGTAAAACAGTTACACAGTCAAGGCTTTAGGAACATAATGAAATGTTAAATAATGATTATAAACCAGTAAAATACCCTTTGCAGTAAAAATAGCCTTATTCTAAAAACAGGATTGATGCTCTGTACATTATTATTATTCTGCATTGGTACCATTTACCCAAGTTTGCAGAAATACAATTAAGTTAATATATAAGACATAAAAAAATAAAAAGAAAGAAAATGGACTTTGATTAGAAGCTACTAAACCACCCTTAAATATAAAATACAAATGTAATTATAGTTGTAAGTGCAGTACTGATGGGCTGGTTACATGTTATGATTTTGTTATGTTGCTTACAGGAATTCAATTTTAAAATTAAATTATTTCTATAATCACATTTTTTACAGTGACAATACAAAAGCACTGATATTAACTTTCACTGTGAGACTAACAGTGTTGCTGTCTTGTGATGATGTGGGTCTGTCATCTCTCTCTCCTCTACACCAGTACTGATCCTGATCTGCTGCTGATCTGATGGTGAAGGTGTTTGTCTGAGACTGACTGACTGCAGTTCTACTGCTGCCTTTATACCACTGATATCTCCAGTCACTGTGAGACTGTATCTCACACTTCAGAGTCACTGACTCTCCAGTGAACACAGGGCTCCATCTGGGCTCTACAGTCAGTGTAGCTGTATTATTTACAATGTTGATAAGGTTTATACTGTTTCCCATTTCTATTACTGAGTGCCTTACTCCTGTTACTCTGCTGCTGCTGTAATACTGTGAATTTCCCCGCTGTGGGACTAATAAAGGATTATCTTATCTTATCGTATCTTATCTTAATAAAATAATGACTCACTTATTTGTTCTGCAAACATGTTCTCATCTAAATCTGCTCTGATCCATGTTGTCAGCTAGCATAGTAGCCCACCCCGCTCTGAGCTCTGAGCTCTGATGATTTCTCAGACTAAAGCTTGTTTTACACTAGAATAACACAGCAGCTCAGCAGAGCAGAATTCTACATCTTTATAGTGGCCGGGAGTTCAAAGCAGGAGCTGCACTGACTCTTCATGCTAAAACGGTTTAGTGTGAAATAACAATAACTTCTGTTTATTTATGGCGTCCATACTGTATTATAACTTTACAGGCTGGTCCAGTTACTGAAACACAAAACACCACCATGACTAGAATACCAGAACATGTAAACTGCATTCAGACGTATATTTACAGTAAGAATTACATGTTAAGACAAAAATCACAGTCACAAAAACTGCAAGGAATGATGGGAAGCTCTGTCCTCTATCACCACAACGTTCAGAGACAGGCAGACTCTCACACAATATAATCAGCAAATCACAGCTAATTACTGCATCACTCTTCACTGCAGTCTACTGCTTTAAGGAGGACAGTAGATCACTGCAGTGTTTCTGCTGTAAATGTGCAGCAGTTCTCTACAGTTTACAGCAGAATTATTCTGTAAATTAACTGCTGACGTCTGTCTTTCTGCACAAAGAAGCTGAAACGTATCAGCTGTGTTTGGTTTACTCTGCCTGATCCACAGCTCTGAGTGACAGAGTCTCCACTGTAGACACGGCTCTGAAACACCATCACAACTGGTTTATATTCTGCTTGCAGTAAAAATGAAATGCTTTAGAAATATTTCAAACACATCTACTGTGTTAATAGTGATCATAGTAGACTACAGTAATTAGTTACGCCTGCTGTGTAAACTGAGTGGCCACTCACTGGACATTTTATCAGTAACACCTACATAAAGGTGCACTTTGTAGGTCTACACTGACCGACTGTAGCCCATCAGTCTCTGTCCAATTTATACGCTCCTTTAATGTTTACCTATATGTAAGTGTTTCTGATAAAATGGCCACTGTAGTGCAAGTACCTGTCTGCAGGTAACAACGGAAGGTAGGAGTACTGAACATACTGGTTTGTCAGTGAATTTTTATGGATATAACAGAAAATGTGCTATTAAACATTGAGCAGAGGTCAGTGTGGACGGGGCCAACAAGCTCACATCTGTGTTCTTTAACAGATTTGACACGGCATGCTCTGCCTCCCCCAATAGTCCAGCCTTTTCTAGATCCCCTCCAGTTTGCCTATCATCCCCACCTGGGAGTTGAAGATGCCATCATCTACCTGCTCAACCGAGTATATGCTCACCTGGATAAGCCAACCAGCTCTGTGAGGGTCCTGTTTATTGACTTCTCCAGTGCATTTAATACCGTCTGGCCTGCTCTTCTGGGTGATAAGCTCACAGTGATGCAGGTAGATGCCCTCCTCGTGTCCTGGATTGTTGACTACTTGATTGGCAGACCACAGTATGTACGCCTGCAGTACTGTGTGTCGGACAGAGTGGTCAGCAACACTGGAGTTCCACAAGGAACTGTCCTCTCTCCCTTCCTCTTCACCCTCTACACCACGGACTTCAGCTACTGCACAGAGACTTGCCACCTTCAGAAGTTTTCTGATGACTCGGCAATAGTTGGATGTATCAGCAAGGGAGTGGAGGATGAGTACAGGGCGACGGTGAAGGACTTTGTCTCATGGTGCGAGCGGAACCACCTGCAGCTCAATGTGACAAAAACAAAGAAACTGGTGGTGGACCTGAGGAGGGACAAGGCACCGGTGACCCCTGTGTCCATCAGCGGGGTTAGTGTGGACACTGTGGAGGATTACAAATATCTGGGTGTGTATATTGACAATAAACTGGACTGGGCTAAGAACACTGACACCCTCTACAGGAAGGGCCAAGTCGTCTCTATTTTCTGAGGCGCCTGAGGTCCTTTAACATCAGCCGGACTATGCTCAGGATCTTCTATGAGTCTGTGGTGGTGAGTGCTATCCTCTATGCTGTTGCATGCTGGGGAAGCAGGCTGAGGGTGGCAGATGCCAACAGATTCAGCAAACTGATCCGCAAGGCCGGTGATGTTGTGGGTGTGGAGCTGGACTCGCTGAAGGCCGTGTTGGAGAGGAGGACGCTGTCTAAGCTGAAGGCCATTATGAACAATGGCTCCCACCCACTCTACGACACAGTGATGAGACACAGGAGCTCATTCAGCTCAAGACTCATCGTACTGAAATGACCACAGAGCGCCACAGGAGGTCATTATTACCTGTGGCCATCAAACTCTATAACTCCTCCCTCAGTGTGTGATTCACAAAACTCAATACCAAACTGTTCATATGTGCAATAACAACAATTGTGTGTGCAAAAACTCAGAGGGCCACTAACTTAATTTAAATAATTTAAATAATTGTAACTGCTTTATACCTGATGTTTCATATTACTATCACAATCACCGCCACCTTACTATATTCTTAAGTACTTAAATCTGGTGTACATACTGTAAATTTCTCTATATTGTCTTAAATTATTAGTAAAGTGTTTATTTTTACATAAATGGCTGCAACTGTAACAACTGCAATTTCCCCCTGGGATCAATAAAGGAATCTGAATCTGAACATATCAAATGTAAAAACCTCTCGTTGTTGAAAGTTTATGCTTTGATCATGTAGTATTGAAATACTCGGATATATAACTTTTAACAGCCTGAAAACAAGTTACTGTGCTTTCTGCATCTTTCTGTACAAATATGCAGGTTACTAGCTGTAGCCAGCAGGGTTAAGGGTGAGATGGGGACTTTTAATTTGAAAGCAGCCCTAGGGGCAGCCATCTTCGTGCTCCAGGTGTGTCTCAGTCCCGCGATAGTTCGCCACAGTATCGTTTAGTCTCGTCTGGTCTTCTGCCGGTCGTAGTCAGCAGTCCGCGTCGGGGCTGCCGAGTTAAGATGGAAGAAAGTCGTGACGCGGGTCGTGGACGCTGCAAATCACGTGCGTGAGGACGATTTCCAGTAAATCTAGCAGGGGTCTAGCAGGATTCAGGGGTCTAGCCGGATTCAGGGGTCTAGCAGAATTCAGGGGTCTATCAGGATTCAGGGGTCTAGCAGAATTCAGGGGTCTAGCAGGGGTCTAGCAGGATTCAGGGGTCTAGCAGGGGTCTAGCAGGATTCAGGGGTCTAGCCGGATTCAGGGGTCTTTCAGGGGTCTAGCCCGATTCAGGGGTCTAGCCCGATTCAGGGGTCTAGCAGGATTCAGGGGGTCCAGCAGGATTCAGGGGTCTAGCCGGATTCAGGGGTCTAGCAGGATTCAGGGGTCTAGCAGGGGTCTAGCCGGATTCAGGGGTCTAGCAGGATTCAGGGGGTCCAGCAGGATTCAGGGGTCTAGCCGGATTCAGGGGTCTAGCAGGATTCAGGGGGTCCAGCAGGATTCAGGGGTCTAGCAGGATTCAGGGGTCTAGCAGGGGTCTAGCAGTATTCAGGGGTCTAGCAGAATTCAGGGGTCTAGCAGGGGTCTAGTAGCATTCAGGGGTCTAGCAGGATTCAGGGGTCTAGCAGAATTCAGGGATCTAGCAGGATTCAGGGGTCTAGCAGAATTCAGGGATCTAGCAGGATTCAGGGGTCTAGTAGCATTCAGGGGTCTAGCAGGATTCAGGGGTCTAGCAGAATTCAGGGATCTAGCAGGATTCAGGGATCTAGCAGAATTCAGGATCTAGCAGGATTCAGGGGTCTAACAGGATTCAGGGGTCTAGTAGGATTCGGGGGTCTAGCCGGATTCAGGGGTCTAGCAGGGTTCAGGGGTCTAGCCGGATTCAGGGGTCTAGCAGGAGCTGAAGAGCTCAGTGTTAAGTGGACTAACACCGTGATTGTCCAGGTCGAGCTGGTCCAGTTTAAGGGGATGTTGGCTTTAAAAACAGGCTGGTTTGAATAGTCCGTGTGCCTGTCTGTACTCTGCAGGGTGCTGGTGCCTGTGGGGGGATAATAGCCACTGGTTTCCTGTTTTCTCGTGTTTAATACTATGTTGGTGCTGCTTTCTCTTATACTGTTTTGGGACTGGACATCTGCTGTAGTGTTTGCTCCGAGGAGCTTTATTCAGCCTGGTGCCTAAACTACGCAGTAAGGCTGTAAGGGTGGAGGTCCCTGATGGTTGGGTGGTGTGGTCCTTGGGTGGTTAAGGGTCTTAGTGGTTTCAGGTCACCCTGGGAGACTGTACGAATCCCACCCCTCCTTGTGGTTTCTGTTGGGTGTAAATCTGCCTTTCATATTAGGTTGAGATTTTCTTTCCTTGCTGTATGTTTTGATTTAATTATTCATTTATTTAAATATTTGGTTTTTGATTGTGCTCATTGGGTTTAACGTGGGGTGGCAGTGCACCATGAGGCCGAGGGCAGTGCTCTCTTCATGAGACGCTGGAGTTAATCGTGCCTGCATTTTCCTTTTTTGGGGAAAATCTTGGTTCTGTGTGCCCTTCAGTTTAAAGTATAAGGGCTGCAACAGCAGAGCGCTTGAAATTAAAGTAGTGGGTTGTGCTCCCACTTGGTGAGGGCCACAAAAACTTGACAGACTGTAAAGACAATTTAAAAAATCTTAATTATTGGCTTTCGTCCGTTATTTTTCAGGCTTTATTTTTAATTACGTTTCATATTTATTATTAGATTTTTTTAAAACTCAAAATCAGTGTAAACTGAATGACAGAGCTACATATCAAGTTTTAAACAATATTTTCACCCTTATTACCTTTTTATTATTTATCTGTATTAAAACCACTTCATTATTTCAAAGTAATAACAGCAGAAAGACTTTGTGACTGAGACGTTACTCACCTGATACAGTCAGTGTAACAGCATCACTGGTCTCTGAGTAACGCGGCTCTGTTGACTGTCTTCCTTTACAGGTATAATCTCCTCTATGAGACTCAGCAACATTAGAAATGGTGTATTCCTTCCCCTGTTGAGCTTCACTGAGAGGGTTACTATCCTTAAACCACTCATAGTACCAGCCATCTCCACTTCCTATATGACACGTGAGAGTGACTGTCTCTCCGGTGAACACAGGATTAGCTGGGTGTATTGTCACTGTAGCTTTTGGTCTCGCTGTAAAAACAGGACGAATAATTTAGAAACTTGGAGACTGAAATATTCAGTCAGAAGATGCACGTGAGTTTGGAAAAATGACTGAATAATGATCCGAGTTGACAAATCAGTATTAGTAGTCATAATAATAATAATAATAATAATAATAAATTGATATTTTCATTACAAAACACTTTTATTCATTTGTAGCTAATTTGAGAGTTTTGATTTAAATTATAGTTTATATAAAATCATTTTAATGGAAAAATATTCTTATTTTCTATTAAAAGTAGAGAATTAATATTTCCTGTTTGTAAAGCTCACTCTCAACAACTTATATCATTAAACATGCAGACATGGTTTTGCCACAAAACCCTTCTTTTGTAAATGTGAAAGATGCTGATCAGTCGAAGCAGATAAGTTACCCTTATTAGCCCCACAATGGGGAAATTTCACCGTATTTAACCCATCCGTGAAATGAACCACCACATACACACTAGTGAGCACACAAACACTAAGGGGCAGTGAGCACACTTGCCCGGAGCAGTGGGCAGCCCTATCCACGGCGCCTGGGGGGCAGCTGGGGGTTAGGTGCCTTGCTCAAGGTCACCTCAATCATGTACTGTCGGTTCTGGGGATCGAACCGCCAACCTTCCGGTCACAGGGCCGGCTCGCTAACCTCCAGCCCATGACTGCCTCCCTCAGTGTATCAGATGTATTAGATTGTGGTTTTTGAATGTGAAACGTCTTTAGACGTTCTGTTAACTCATCATTTCAAAAGAAATACAGACATATGTATCACTAATGTTAAACTGTTAAATGCACATACTGCTTAAAACACACGTCTCCAGGATACAGCTGTTTTTCTGGCTGTATTTCAGTCAAATTTAAGGTTTAGTTTAAGATTTTAGAGTAAGATTTTGGTTTAATGACCGCAAAGTGTTTCTCTGAATTTGTTCACGTCAGGAAACCTGAGCTACCAGTCGGTCTTCACATTGTCTTTTTAAAATAGTTCCCAGTAATCATATGTTAAATGAATATTAGATGAATCTGTAGTGTAACCCAACTTTATAATGGAATGAACTGTCAATCTTCATTTGATATTTAGTCAATAAATAGACCGTTTAATTGAAGCTGTCCTTTGTGTGTGTGTGTGTGTGTGTGTGTGTGTGTGTGTAATTCACATTGACTGTTGAAGATCTTTTGACTTTGGCTCACCTTCAACTCTAATTTGAGGTAAAAGTAATAAACTAATTAATCTGCTTATTTCCTCTGCAGAGCTGCTGTTAGAGATTCTGCTGTCAGGTCTGTCTGTGGCTGAGCTCCATCATAAACAAGCTGCTGTGTCAGATACCTGTGGAGAGGTGATGTGATCTGACAGTCAGTTTGATAAACACTGATTAGTTGATGTTTTATTGTGTATTTCATGTTTGTGTAACATGTTATTTGTTTCATGTATTATTTACTTCTTTCTTAATAAAGTTTAATGTGACATATATAGTGTTTTATTTTTCAAAGGATCCTCCATGTATTACATCTGAACTCTGTGTTCACTTCACTATATAGTAGTGTATCATAGTAGTGTAATAGTGTATCACTTCACTGTAGGGGGCACAGATACTGTTAACTGAATGATGAAGAAAATAACACATTAACTAATAACATAACTAATAAACACATCATTAGTTATTAACAGGAATAAAGATATTCAGACTAGTCAGTGATTTTTCTTTCTCCAGTTGATGATTCTGTCTTGACTGAATTTAGATTAGATTTAGACTAAAATCACTGCAGACAGAAATCAACCAAGAAACAATTCCCACGTTGTTTAAAGGAAACAATAAATAAGGTAAAACACTTTAGTTAGCTGTTCATAGGCTGGTCATTCCTGTATGTAACGTACAGGGCAGCTGCCTTTGTTGAACTGCTGAATGAACACATCTTACTGTAGGTCTGCTTATAATAGTTTAATACTTTAATAATATGGTTTTCTATTATTATCTTAGTAAATAATTCACTAGTCTATTCTGTACTGATTTCACAGCATTTTGGCACATTATGCCACACATAATTCAGCATTACTAATACAAACACAATGATGTGGAAATCATGTAAACCATATTTTTAAAGCAAAATACTAAAGACAACATATCAAATGTTTAAACTGAGAAATTTTAGTTTTTTTGAAAAATATGAATTTTTGAAATTTTGAATTTGATGCCAACATGTTCTCAAAAAGGGACGGGGGCATGTTTACCACTGGGTATCCTCTCCTCTTTTAACAATGCTCTGTAAGCGTTTGGGAACCAAGGAGACCACTTGCTGTAGTTTTTAAAGTGAAATGTTTCCCATTCTTGTTTGGTATAGGATTTCAGCTGCTCATCAGTTCAGGGTCTCCTGTGTTGTATATATAATTTTATAATGTGCCAAATGTTTTAGTGACTGTTCTGGACAGCAGGCAGGTCAGTTTAGCACCTGGACTCTTAATACTGAGCAAAGCTGTTGTAATATGTGCAGATTGTGGTTTGACATTGTCTTGCTGAAGTAAGCAAGGCTTCTCTGAAAAAAATAGAAATATGCCATAACATGTATATATTGTTCAGCATTAACGGTGCCTTCATAGATGTGCACATCACCCATGTCATGTGTGCTAATGTACCCTTATACCATCAGAAATACTGGCTTTTGAACTGTGCATTGATAACAAGCTGAGTGGTCTGTAGTCCAGAGGACACACTGTCCATGATTTCCAAATAGAATCTTAAATGTAGATTTGTCTGACCACTTTCCCACTTCGTCTCAGTCCATTCTAAATGAGCTCAAGCCCAGAGAAGGTGGCAGCATTTCTGGATCCTGTTTATGTACAGTTTCTTCTTTGCGTTTAACTTGCATTTATGGATGCAGTGATGAACTGTGTTCACAGACAGTAAACGGCAGAAGTTTTTCGAAGCCCATGCAGTGATTTCTACTACAGAATCATGTCTTAAAATTCACGGCCAGCAAATACTGTATTTTGGCCTTGTCCCTTGCATACAGAGATTTCACCATATACTCTGTGTTGTTTAATGATATTCTGTAGCATAGATGATGAAAAACAGAAGTTCTATGCCATTTTATGTTGAAAAACGTTATTCTTGAATTGTTCCACTATTTGATTATGCAGTCTTTCACAGAGTGGTGTACCCCTCATCATCTTTCCTTCTGAAAGACTTGGCCTCTCTGAGATGCTTTTTTTATACCCAATCATGTTACATACATATGTTGTCAATAAACCACCAGGTGTGTTTTTTAGCATTGCACAACTTTACCAGCCTTTTTGTTTCCACCCTCACAACTTTCATTTGAACTTTCTATTGTTCAAAAAACAATTTTTCAACATTGGATATGTGGTCTTCTTTTTTTACTGTTCTCAATTAAATATAGGTTATGTGATTTGCATATCATTGCATTTTGATTTACATTTTGCATAGCATCCCAACTTTTTTGGAAATAGGGCTATATTTATTTACATAGTTCATTCACACTTTTTTACTTCGAAATTTTTAGACAGTAAGTAAGAAAACAGCCAAAGGGCTCATTTTCAAACTATAACAGCATTGGTTAAAGCAGAGTTAGGTAAATGACTCATCAGCACAGCAGAGTCTCTGACAGGAATCAGTAAGTAAACTTCCATAACATGTAGACTTTTATAGATATAGACGTCTATTTGTCAGTAAAACCAACAGCAGACATTTTATTTCAAGAGAACTCTTTATTATGAACCGGATTTTCTTTAGTTGTGATGTGAGACTGATAAGATTCACTTAGCTAATTTTAGCATGCTAGCTACAATGTTTCTTTCCACTGTTTCTGGAAGCTGTAGCTCTTTATCAGATATTTAAGTAAATTTTAGTTGAATATTTTAAAAGTATTTTTAGGTCATTTTAAAGTAAACCTTAACAGTATCTGTATAGTATTTATAAATAATGTGGCTAAAGTTACACAGCTAACATACACTATATTGTCAAAAATATTCACTCTCCCATCCAAATCATTGAATTCAGGTGTTCCAATCACTACCAGGGCAACAGTTGTATAAAACCAAGCACCTAGGCCTGCAGACTGCTTCTACAAACATTAGTGAAAGAATGGGTCGCGCTCAGGAGCTCAGTGAATTCCAGCATGGTACAGTGATCCGACGCCACCTGTGCTACAAGTCCAGTTGTGAAGTTTCTTCACCATTAAATATTCCACAGTCAACTGTCAGAGGTATTATAACACAGAGGAAGCGATTAGAAATGACAGCAGCTCAGCAACAAAGTGGTAGGCCATGTAAAATGACAGCGTGATGTCAGCGGATGCTGAGGCGCATAGTGCGCAGAGGTCGGCAACTTTCTGCAGAGTCAATTGCCACAGACCTCCAAACTTCATGTGACCTTCAGATTAGCTCAAGAACAGTGTAGAGAGCTTCATGGAATGGGTTGCCATGGCCGAGCAGCTGCATCCAAGCCTTACATCACCAAGCACAATGCAAAGCGTTGAATGCAGTGGTGTAAAGCGCCTCCACTGGACTCTAGAGCAGTGGAGACGTGTTCTCTGGAGTGATAAATCACGCTTCTTCTTGGCAATCCTATGAAGGAGTCTTGATTTGGTGGTTGCCAGGAGAACGGTACTTGTCTGGCTACATTGTGCCAAGTGTAAAGTTTGGTGGAGGGGGGATTATGGTGTGGAGTTGTTTTTCAGGAGTTGGGCTCGGCCCCTTAGTTCCAGTGAAAGGAACTCTTAATGCTTCAGCAGACCAAGAGATTTGACAATTTCATGCTCCCAACTTTATGGGAACAGTTTGGGGATGGCAAAGGGTGGGCTGACATCATATTAAACCCTATGGATTAAGAATGGATGTCACTCAAGTTCATATGTGTGTGAAGGCAGATGAGCGAACACTTTTGATAATGTAGTGTAGTTAATTTTAGTTAGCTAGACTGTATATCACCACTTTTCTCTCAGTCTGCAGTACATTACTTTAGATAAAACAACGTTTGTCATGTTTCTTTTATTCTAAACTGTATCATCTTTTCTTTTTACAACTTGGAATAAGCATGCATATCTTCAAACAGGAAAAAGGTTTAAATATTAATAAATATTTCATTTTAATTTACAACAAAGCTAGTGCTGGGTCCTGTTCTGTTATATAGTGACCCAGTGCAGGTTAATCTTTCACTTTATGCTCTTACTTTCTAATATTATATATCAGAGTTTGATCATTTATTAATGTTAATAACCGCATTAGCTAATCTTATAAACTATATCAATTAATCTTAGTCACTCTATCAGTTAATCTTACTGTGTGAGCTGCAGTAAGATATACAGACACAGTTACAGTAATTACAGTTAAACTGGTCAGCAGTGGTCCAGTGGTGGTCCCTTTCCATTGATGGACGTGATAGAAAGCTGATAAACTGCAGTAACTGATCGGCTACAGTCAGTAGTTGTAGTCCTGTGAAGCGCACCTACAGTATACAAAATTTTGTCACCCCTGTCAAATGACAATATGTTGATTTTCTAACTGAAAATGAATCAATAATTAATCCTCAAAAGGAAACACACGACATTTAAAATGAATTATAATGGATTAATTGCCTTAAATTGATTTGAATTGAACGTTAAACAAGATGTATTGATCAGACACAGGGCTGGACTGGGACAAAAAATCGGCCCTGGCATTTTTGGTTTAGACCGGCTCCTCATAATTAGCAGAGCACAACCGACTTGTACTTTATGTATGTGGGGTTACAGAGAAGAGCGACATGGAAAAAAACTAAATGAATTAAAACATTATTGGTTAAAGTGATTGGATTCAGTCTTAGCATTATCATATCACAATCACTAATAATATTCTTACCATGTCAATATCCAAACCACTGAATACCAAATATCTCTTTAATCATGGCAACTTAAAAAAAGTAAGTAAAAGAAATGAAAAATAACTACAACTAAAGACATTTTCACACTTATATTGCTTACTTTGTGAAAACGAACAGTCAACAAAACCTGAGAGACAAAGGCTTCCTAAGAGAAAAAAAGAGGGATGAAAGGGAGCTGAAATGAAAGGGAGCTGAAATGAAAGGGAGCTGAAATGATAGGGAGCTGAAATGAAAGGAGCTGAAATGAAAGGGAGCTGAAATGAAAGGAGCTGTCTCGTGCCAGATTTTGGGATGTATGCAATCCCACTAAATACTGATACTAATCAATCGCCATTGCTCATCATTCTCATGTAACAGAGCTAACGTTACCTCCATCACCTCAAAGTCCCTGTGTTATCCTGACGTTACTACCTGCCTACGTACTACGCTTTCCTGCTCAGTCTGTCGCTCGGCTTCCCTTTCCCTGCTCCTCTCCTTGTCTGCTGCTGCTGCTGCTGCTGTCTTCACCTACAGAGGACGTGGTGGCTACAGCAGCGAACACGTCTGTGATGTTTACACATTTTGTAGCATCTACACTGAGACTCTTCCATTTCCCGCTCCTCCTTTCTGCCGCTTCTGTTTCTCCACGCTGCCTCTCCTGACATACGCGCTCAACACTGAACGCAGCGGGAGTTACAGCGGACCACGCAGAGAGGGGGTGGGGCCGCTTTCGTCCTATATCCTGATTGGTTCAGTCCACTGTCTATAATGAAGATGGGCCAATGGGCCGCCCCCTCTAAACTGTGGGCCGGTCTCTTAAAAAAAAAGGGAAGAAAAAAAAACCCAACAGGACTGTCGGCCTACCGGGAAAATGCCTGGTACGCCAGATTACCAGTCCAGCCCTGGTCAGACCTTCTGTACAGGACATACTTTACGCTTTTATTTCCCTTAATTTGTTAAATTCAGCAAATAAACAGTAACTGTGTATTAAAATGTGAGTGTACTTGTTTGCATGTAGGTACTAATGGAAGGTAGGAGTCTCTAATAAACTGGTCAGTCAGTATAAATCTGTTGATTCAAAAGGATTGTACAAATGAACCTTTTGAGCAGACAAATGTAAACATACAGTCTTAGCTGTTGAAATGCTCCTCTTGCATCTGTTTTATTTGACTTAAAAATACTTAAAACAAACATCCCAGCTAGAGAAATGTTAGAGCCATTTATTTTTTGTATTTTAAGTGAAAACGTAAATTATAAATTTGGATTTAATTCTTCAATAATATTCGTAGTTTTGGCATTTGCGTAAAATAAGAATTTAGCAGTGTAATTGCTTTAATGTGATGTAATCTGATTGGCTGCTGAGTTTAGTAAGAAAGGGTGATGAGCAGAAGCCTCGAGCCTAGGAGCATCACAGTCTTTTGACTGTCACGCTGATTAATTTAGAAGTCAGGAATCATCTTTTGTATGATTTTAAGTTCATAGTAAAGATAAAAACCCCAAAGAAAAGTTTGGATTCAAGATCTTTTCATTTCTGATACGTGTCGCGTGTAAAAGAACTTCGAGGTTCAAGGCTAGTGAGTCAGCTCTCTGTACTCACAAAATGTTTTGTTCTTAAACATTCTGAGACTTTTACACACATGTTCTAGTAATGTTTTCACTGGGAAGTTTTTTTTTGTTGTTGTTCCTAGTATGTTCTTCCGGGAACGTCCCTAAAAACATCATCATACAACATAATCTGTGGCCCTGACAACATCCTTACAGCATCCTCCAAATGTAGCAGTTAAAACGTTACATCTCAGTTAACGTGGGACCTTATAGGTGTAGTGGCCACAATAGACCTTATGTTGTTATAAATAGAAATTAATGTTTAAAAAAGATAAATAATTTTGTTTGAATTTATAATTTAATAGATATGTTTATTTTTGTGATTCAAATGATGAATATTACATAGGGAAATTAAAAGAATTAGAATTCATAGGTTTAGGTTATCTGTCGTATATGGATTAAAAAATGTGTACTGTCGCTTTAATAATGGGCCGAGTCGGCTGCCATACACTCTCGCAATTGGACATGGACATTCAGAGTGAAACAACAACTTTGGGTCGGAGAGTTCGTCACTGTAAGAAAAAGCACATTCCTAGCGGTCTCATCAAGAACAAGCATCTACAAAAAGTAAGAAAACTTGCTTGACATTGGATTATAAACGTTGGAGGGGTTTGCTGAAACCGAAAAGAAGATTTAACGAGGGACTGCGGAACCAGCACGATCACGATCTGCATTCGTGACTGGTGAGTGGACAAGTGGCTGCTACGTGACTGTCGGTGGAATAGAAAAAAAAATAAACCGGACTGACGTTCAAAAAAGCAATCAGAAGAGCTAAGCTAGGCAAATTGACCGAGAAAAGAAACGAAATGCTCGCTTTAATGGATGATGACGCAAATGTGGAAATTATAACGCAGGAATTGTTAGACAAGTATAAAGAGCTGATAGGAGAATTCAGTAAGATAAATGCTGATATTAAAGACCTGTACAGTCAGCTTGGATGTGTAGAGAACATGGAGAGAGATCAAAGTGATTGGTTTCAGCCAAAATACTATGAGCACAGTAAATTTGTGCAAGAAATGAATTTATGGATACAGGATGCAATGTTTCGCATAAAAGAGTCTACAAAACTGAACAACAAGATAAATCCTGAAGATAGCGCTTCGGCTACATCCAGAAAGAGCAAAAAGGCCAAGTCTGTCTCAGCTGCCTCTGTAGTATCATTAGCTCGTGCTGAGCGTTTGAAAGTGGAATTGGAGCAAGCTACTTTGTTAACTAAGACAGCTACATTGAAACAAAAAAGGGCTTTGGAGGAACAGGAGCTACAGCTCAAAGCTGACAAGGAAGAATTGGAGTTACAAGCAGAGCTTGATGAATCAGATGCAAAATTAACTGTGCTAAGAAAATATGAAGAAGGATCAAATGTGTCAAGAGGCTCTAAAGGCAGTAGATTGGATTCACTGATGGCTACCCAGAGACAACATGTTGGCCACAATAGGAGCGGTGGGGCTAGTAATGTATCTCATCACAGCCATAGTGGTGGAATAGCTGTCAATGCAGCGCCTGTTGCACGACCAGTGTCTGATGCACGTCAAGTGTATTCCACTCCAAAAGGCAATTCTGCAAACACAGATAACTTAGTTTCTGTCATGCAATGCCAAAACGAAATAACTGAGAGTTTAATAAAGCAACAAAAGCTATCAACATTGCCATCGCCAAACATTCCAGTGTTTAAAGGAGATCCAATGGAATACCGTCTCTTCATGAGAGCTTTCGAGCATCGCATAGAAAGCAAGACTGAAAACAGCAAAGATCGGCTTTACTATTTAGAACAGCACACAACTGGTCAGCCTAATGATTTAGTGCGCAGCTGTTTTCATATGGACCCAGAACAGGGCTACTTTGAAGCCAAGAAATTATTAAAGGAGCGCTTTGGTGACAAATATAAGATCTCGATGGCATACCTTGACAAGGCTCTAAATTGGCCTACTATCAAGTCAGTTAAGGCACTTGAAGCATATGCTCTCTTTCTGACCAATTGTGACTACGCAATCTCGGACCTAGAGTACTTGGATGAGATGGAGAATGCCGCGAACATGCGCACAGTCATCTCAAAACTCCCATACCGGTTGAGGGAGAAATTTAGGAGCATCGCCATTGACATTCAGAAAAAAGACCAGCGACCAAAGTTTAAAGACGTGGTGTCATTCATTGCCAAACAGGCTGAAATGGCAGCACACCCTGTGTTTGGTGAAATCTCAGGTCAAACCAAGCGCCAACCTGAAAGGTCAACTGGCAAGAAAAACATCACAACGTTAGCCACTGAAGCTGAAGAGCAGAAAGCAGTGAAAGATGTTGGTGGTGCTGACAACAAGAAAGCTAAAGAAAAGAAGCCAAACATGAACATGGCTTTCATGAAACCTTGTATCTTCTGTCAGGGAGATCATACAATGGAACAGTGCAAGAAACTACAAAAAAGGTTGCACAAAGAAAAAATAGAATTCCTTAAAAGTAAGGGCCTCTGCTTCAGCTGTCTTATAGGAGGACACATGAGCAGTACCTGTGAAGAAAAGAAGAGCTGTGAGATGTGTTCAGCTAAACACCCTACACTGTCACACATAAAGCAGAAACCTAAAGACATACCGAAAGAAAACGCTTCACGGGAGGAACAAAAGGAGGAGTCTTCACAAGAAGAACAACAAGTGGTCAGTGGATTCGTGGATGCCGGGGAAACTTGCTCTCAGACTGGGGCCAGGAGTACAGGAACCATCCTCGCCATTGTTCCAGTGAGAGTGAAGGCAAAGAAAGGTAACAAGGTGCTGACTTGCTATGCGTTCCTGGATCCAGGCAGCAACGCCTCCTTTTGCACTAACAAGCTAGCCAACAACCTTAACCTGCAAGGAACAAATGTTAACTAGTAATCTAGTCAGGAGAACATTCCTACCCAAGAAGATGTGGATAGGTGGCCACACTTACGAGGCGTACGAATTCCATTGATCAAAGCGGATATCGATCTTCTGATTGGGACTGACTTTGCAAAGGCTTTGGAGCCACAATTTGTAATCCGCAGCGTGAAAGATGGGCCGTATGCAGTTCGTACAGTCTTGGGATGGACAGTGAACGGGCCTCTGCGTGAAAACATCAGAAGCTGGTCAGAGCATGGGTACCCACAGATTCAAATGAATCGGATATCGGTGACTCGACTTGAAGAATTCTGGATGCAACAATTCAAGTACGATTTTCCCGAGAATGCTCTTGGAGAGCAAAGTGAGATGTCGAAGGAAGATCAACTGTTTATGGACAGAGTTACCACATCCACAAAGCTGGTCAACGGTCACTACATTATTGGTTGCCATTGAAGAACAAAGATGTGAAAATGCCTAACAATGGAGCAGTGACAGAGCAACGAGCCCTCAACATGAAAAAGAAGCTTCAGAAAAACCAGACATTTTGAGAGGAATATGTCAGCTTCATGAACCAAGTGATTAGCATGGGATACGCTGTCAAGGTTCCAGACAAAGAACTAAACAGGAGTGATGGAAAGGTGTGGTTTATTCCGCATCATGCCGTCTACCACCCCAAGAAGCACAAACTTCGAGTGGTATTCGACTGCGGCGCTTCATATCAGGGAACCACACTCAATGAGCAGCTACTGCAAGGCCCTGACATGACCAGCAGTCTGGTTGGTGTCTTAACTCGATTTCGTCAGGAGCCAATCGCAGTCATGGCCGATGTGGAGTCAATGTTCCACCAGGTTAAGGTCCCACCTGAAGACGCAGACCTCCACAGGTTTTTATGGCGGCCTGACGGGGACTTCTCAAAAGAGCTGCAGGAGTACAGAATGGAGGTACACTTGTTTGGAGCCACCTCCTCACCAAGCTGCGCAAGCTATGCGCTGAGAAGGTGTGCTGAGGACAACATAAGTACTTTCAATGTAGAAGCTGTAGAGACAGTGTTGAACAATTTTTATGTCGATGATTGTTTAAAATCGGTCAACTCAGAACAGGAAGCCATCAAGCTACTCCACGACTTGACGGCCATCTGTCAAGCAGGAGGCTTTAGACTCACGAAATGGACGACCAACAGTCGAAACTTGCTGTTAACCATTCCGCTTGAAGACCGAGCGACGGAAATCAAAGACCTTGATCTCGACCAACACTCACTCGCCATCAAGAGAGCCTTGGGAGTACAATGGTGCATCCGGTCAGATCAATTCAAGTTTCAGGTAAACATAGAACAGAAGCCTCTCACAAGGAGAGGAATCCTGTCAACAATGAGCTCAGTCTATGATCCGCTTGGAATGTTATCACCAGTCATATTACCTGCTAGAAACATCCTGCAAGAATTGTGTAGACTAAGAATAGGCTGGGATGATGCTGTGCCAGAACACCATGCACAACAATGGACCAAGTGGATTGAAGAACTCCAACAGCTCACTGACTTTGGAGTAACTCAATACTTCAAGCCACCTGAATTTGGCAAAGCTGTGCAGGCTCAATTGCATCACTTTTGTGACGCATGCGAAACAGGCTATGGTACTGACACGTACTTAGTCCAGAAGAACAGCAGTAACCAAGTTCACTGTTCATTCGTCTTGGGGAATGCGAGCGTCGCCCCTCTGAAACCAACTACCATCCCACGGTTGGAGCTGACGGCGGCTGCCTTAGCTGTGAAGGTGGATGTCATGTTGAAGAAGGAGCTTCAGTTGCCACTGGCAGACTATGTACTCAAGTACATAGCCAACGAGAAAATCAGGTTTAAGACATTTGTAGCAAACAGGATTGCCATAATCCTGCAAGCATCAAACGTGCACCAATGGAGCTATGTCAACACTCAGTTGAATTCTGCCGATTGTGCCTCGAGGGGTCAAAGGGTGAGCACCTTCATGAAGAACGAGGTCTGGATTGCTGGTCCCAGTGTCCTTAGCAAACCAGAAAGGGAGTGGCCAGTTGAACCCGATCACCAAGAAGAGTTCATGGCTGAGGATCCCGAGGTGAAGAAAAGCATACTGGTTAATGCTACCATTGATGGCACTGATGCCATGCAGCAATTAATCCAATACTTCTCTTCATGGATACAACTCAAGAAGGCTGTGGCGTGGTTCACGCGACTCAAGCAAACCCTGGTGAACTTGTCTAGGAAAAGAAAAGAGTTAAAAGGATCATGTAGTGATGAACAGCAGCTGAACAAGGAGATGTTGAGCTGCAAAAGGAGTCTCGAACATACTTACCTGACTGTGGAGGACCTACAAAAAGCGGAGATCACTATAATTTGTCATTGTCAAAGTAGTCGAATCTTCAGACTCAATCCACAAGTCGAGGAAGGAATCCTTCGCGTTGGAGGGAGGCTCAGCCGAGCATCCAATGATTATCCCTAAGAACCATCACGTAGCAGACTTGATCCTCCAGGATGCACACGAGCGCTTAGGGCACAGTGGACGCAATCACGTCTTGTCTCACGTACGCCAAAGGTACTGGATCATTGATGCTCCATCGTCAGTCAGAAAAATGCTGTCTCAGTGTACTACCTGTCAAAGACAACATGGTGCATCAGGTACGCAAATGATGGCAGACTTACCAAGAAACCGAGTTCTACCAAACGAACCACAACGAACTGGTGTGGATTTGTTCGGGCCATTCATCGTCAAGCGGGGAAGAGTGTCTGTAAAAAGATATGGGGTTATATTCACCTGCTTCGCATGTCGTGCGGTCCACATAGAAATGGCAACATCATTGGAGACAGACTCCTTTATTCAAGCTCTGCGTCGCTTCATTGCGAGAAGGGGTCAAGTGAAGGAAATGAGATCTGACAACGGGACCAACTTCGTCGGAGCCGACCATGAGCTGAAGAAGGCAATAAAGGAGTGGAGTGCTGCGCAGATCGAGAACAGCCTTCTTCAACGTGATATCAAGTGGCTGTTCAATCCACCATCCGGATCCCACCACGGAGGAGTGTGGGAAAGAATCATTCGTTCAATCAGGAAGATCATGAATGCTACGTTGAAAGAACAAAGCCTGGATGAAGAAGGTCTTCAAACATTCTTCTGCGAATGTGAAGCCATCCTAAATAGTAGGCCTATTACTACGCCTTCTAATGACATTAATGATTTGGAAGCTCTTACCCCACAACACTTACTCTTGCTCAAGACTAACCCCAACCTACCAACGGGCGTCTTCGATGAGGATGATACGCATGCAAAAGATGGAGGCAAGTCCAGTATATGAGTGATCTGTTCTGGAAACGCTGGACCAGAGAATATCTGCCTCAACTTCAGAAAAGACAGAAATGGAATCGTCCAGCGCGTAACTTCAGCCAGGGGGACGTAGTCTTGATCGTTGACGAATCAGCCCCCAGAGGATCATGACTAATGGGAAGAATAGTGAAGATTGTGGTGGACGAACATGGAGTCGTCCGCAAGGTTCGCGTCAAGACAAAGACGAACGAGCTTGAGTGGCCGATCACCAAACTCTGCCTGCTTCAAGAAGCAGAATGAAAAGGACTGTTAAGTAGTTTTTCTTCTATTTTGTAATTTTTTCTAGGACAGAAAGCAATTAGGGGCCGGGTATGTAGCGGCCAAAATAGACCTTATGTTGTTATAAATTGTCACGGTTGGCCCCTCCCTGTCCTGTCCATGTGCTCGGGTTTTGGTTGTGTAACTCCGCCCCTGATTGTTTTCACCTGTCCCTCGTTGTTCCATGTATTTAAGCCCTGTGTTTGCCCCTTGCGTTTGCCAGTCTTTGTATTGTTGTATCTGTGTACCTGGTCTTTGTTTGTGTTGGTTCTGATCTTTTGGTATGTCATACCCTAAATCTGTACGTGTCGGCTCATTGACCCTGGACTGTTTTGACCACGACCCTGGATTTGCCCCTAATAAATCTCGCTTATCTCAGCGTATGCGTCCGCCTGCTTGCTCCCCTTTACAGAAAGACTGGCCACCACAGGACGCAGCAGGTAAGCGAGACTCCGGCATGTGGTTGTTCCGTTGGGACGAAACTCCGGCTGTTTCAAAGCAGCCCGAGTTCGCCGTGTCCCAACGCCACCAAGCCAGAGACAGCAAATCCCCTGGCGCTGAGGGAACACGAGCGTCTCGTCGGTCCTGCAAGAAAGCGGAGGACCTTCCCGCCTTGTGTCCGGGCGACGAGAGCTCAGGTAAGCGCCTTGGGTCTGCCCGTCTTGAGTGCCACTGCAGGGAGGAGCGACCTGCAGTGCAAGACGGGGTCAGACAGAAGGAACATTCAGATGACCCGTTTTGTGGGCCTCGGCTAGTTCGCAAGCGTCACTGCGAGCTGCCTATCGCTCGAGTGAGCTTTGGGAATGGCCGAGTGGGTCCAGTGTCTGTCTGTTCCTCCAGGTTGGAGCAGAGGTCCCCAGCCCGAAAGCCTGATCCCGTGGCCGCACCCCGCGGCACTTCTGATCCCCACGGCACTTCTGATCCCGTGGCCGCACCCCGCGGCACTTCTGATCCCGTGGCCGCACCCCGCGGCACTTCTGATCCCGTGGCCGCACCCCGCGACACTTCTGATCCCGTGGCCGCACCCTCCGCACCTCCGGACCCGCCGCCAGTCGCCGTGCCTGCCTCCGTGGACATTACATCCCCTTTGTTCCCGCCCTCGCCTGTGTCTGTTCCCCCTGGGCCTTCCGTTTTTGTCCCTGTTCCCCGTGGTCCTTCTGTGCCTCCTGTTTCTGTTCCTTTGTTTCTGCCTTGTTCAGTCCCTGGTTTTGTCCTTTTCCCTACTGTTGTGTCTGTCTCGGTTCCCTTTCCCGTTGTGGTTCCCGTTCCTGTGTCTCCTTTTGTTTCTGTTCCTGTTTCTGTTCCCGTTTCCGTTCCTGTGTCTGTCTTGGTGCCTGTTCTCCTGTCTTTTGCGTGGTCTGTTGTTCGTTCTTGTTTTCCTCGTCCTGTGTCTCCGGTCGTCTCTCGGTCGGCGTCGTTTTGTGTTGTGCCTCCTCGTATTCCCTCCATTTTTTTTTTGTCCTCGTTCTGTTTCGTCTGTTCCTGTGTCTGGTGTGTCTCTGTCTGTGTCTGTTCCTGTTTCTTGTTCTGCCTCTTGTGGTTCTGCGTCTGTTCCTGTTTCTTGGTCTGTCTCTGTGCCCGTTTCTGCCTCTGCTCTGGCTTCGGTGTCTGTGCCTGTCTAGTTTGGTTTTCTTTTTCTGGGTTTTGCTTTCTTGTGTTTTTTGTTTTCGGTTCTGTGTGGCACGCCTCGGTGTGCGTGCCTTTGGGGGGGGGTTACTGTCACAGTTGGCCCCTCCCAGTCCTGTCCATGTGCTCGGGTTTTGGTTGTGTAACTCCGCCCCTGATTGTTTTCACCTGTCCCTCGTTGTTCCATGTATTTAAACCCTGTGTTTGCCCCTTGCGTTTGCCAGTCTTTGTATCGTTGTATCTGTGTACCAGGTCTTTGTTTGTGTTGGTTCTGATCTTTTGGTATGTCATACCCTAAATCTGTACGTGTCGGCTCATTGACCCTGGAATGTTTTGACCACGACCCTGGATTTGCCCCTAATAAATCTCGCTTATCTCCGTGTGTGCGTCCGCCTCCTCGCTCCCCCTTTACATAAATAGAAATTAATGTTTAAAAAAGATAAATAATTTTGTTTGAATTTATAATTTAATATATATGTTTATTATTGTGATTCAAATGAATATTACATACGGAAATTAAAAGAATTAGAATTCATATGTTTAGGTTATCTGTCGTATATGGATTAAAAAATGTGTACTGTCGCTTTAATAATGGGCCGAGTCGGCTACCATACATTCTCGCGTTTCTGTTTTTAGATCGCTAGGAGCCTTGAAAGCGAACAGTTTTCTTACGTGCTGCCGCAGACTCCGACAGATATTTAGAACTTGCTTTTTTTATTTAATCAGCTGATATTTTAGATAGTTCATGTTTGTTTTGTAAATGTTAAAAGGTAAAGTAAACTTCAAGCTTCATTTCAAGACGTGGTGGAGTGGATTTATTTCAAATTACATGGACATTCAGAGTGACACAACAACTTTGGGTCGGAGAGTTCGTCACTGTAAGAAAAAGCACATTCCTAGAGGTCTCATCAAGAACAAGCATCTACAATAGGAATGTTATTTTAAATGGTTAACATCTTTAAAATGTGCTCTGAACATTCGATTAAAAGGTTTTCTTTAAACATTATTTGAACTTATAGATTAGCCAAAGTTATGGGAATGTTCCCTACAAACTGGGATGTAGAGCCCCGCTTCACTCCTGTTAGTTTTAAAGAAATGTTATAGAAAGACTGTAATAAATGAGATGGGATGTAGAGCCATAACAAATGGAAAGACTCTCTCAGTCTAAGAATAAATTACATGGTCAGTATAGATCCTGCCTTGAAACTCCAATAATTCTGTATCTGTAAAACTGATCTACAGATTCAGTGATGTTGAATATTCTGTAAAGAGATTAAGATAAACAAACTCACGTGACACAGACAGTTTAACAGGTTCACTGGTTTTAGTTCTGTTTGGGTCACTTTGGGTCGATGTTACACAGATAAATCTGTCATTTGCTGTGGACCTGTATTCACTTTTCCTTTCAGAGGGCTGAACATTTCCATTCTTATGAGAGTGGAACCAGCTGTAAGTTTGCACAGCACTTTGCCCTCCCTTTATTTCATATTTGACAGTTTCACCTACAACCCCAATTCCAATGAAGTTAGGATGCTGTGTAAAACAAAAACTACAAAGACTACAATGATTTGAAAATTCTTTTCAGCCTATATTCAATTGAATACACTAAAAAGCAAGATATTTAATGTTCAAACGGATAAACTTTGTTTTTTGCAAATATTCACTCATTTTGGATTTGATGCCTGCAACACGTTCCAGAGAAGTTGGGACAGGGGCAACAAAAGACTGGGAAAGTTGAGGAATGCTGGAAAAAACACCTGTTTGGAACATTCCACAGGTGAACAGGTTAATTGGAAACAGGTGAGTGTCATGATTGGGTATAAAGGGAGCATCTATGAAAGGCTCAGTCGTTCACAAGCAAGGATGGGGTGAGGTTCACCACTTTGTGAACAACTGCGTGAGCAAATAGTCCAATAGTTTAAAAACAGCGTTTCTCAACGTGCAAATGCAAGGAATTTAGGGATTTCATCGTCTACAGTCCATAATATCATCAAAAGATTCAGAGAATCTGGAGAAATCACTGCAAGTAAGCAGCAAGGCAGAACACCAACACTGAATGCCCGTGACCTTCGATCCCTCAGGCAGCACAGCATTAAAAACAGACATCATTCTGTAACGGATATTAACACATGGGCTCAGGAACACTTCAGAAAACCACCGTCAGTGAACAGAGTTCGTCGCTCCATCTAAAAGTGCAAGTTAAAACTCTGCCATGCAAAGCGAAATCCGTATATCAACAACACCCAGAAACACTACCGGCTTCTCTGGGCCCGAGCTCATCTGAGATGGACTGATGCAAAGTGGAAAAGTGTCCTGTGGTCCGACGAGTCCACATTTCAAATTGTTTTTGGAAATCATGGACGTTGTCCAAAGAGGAAAAGGACTGACTGGATTGTTATCAGCGCAAAGTTCAAAAGCCAGCATCTCTGATGGTTTGGGGGGTGTGTTAATGCCTATGACATGGGTAACTTGCACATCTGTGAAGGCACCATTAATGCTGAAAGGTACATACAGGTTTTGGAGCAACATATGCTGCCATCCAAGCAACGTCTTTTTCAGGGACGTCCTGCTTATTTCAGCAAGACAACGCCAAGCCACATTCTGCACGTGTTACAACAGCGTGGCTTCGTAGTAAAAGAGTGTGGGTACTAGACTGGCCTGCCTGCAGTCCAGACCTGTCTCCCATTGAAAATGTGTGGCGCATTATGAAGCTCAAAATACGACAACGGAGACCCCGGACTGTTGAGCAATTGAAGTTGTACATCAAGCAAGAACGGGAAAGAATTCCACCTACAAAGCTTCAACAATTAGTGTCCTCAGTTCCCAAATGCTTATTGAGTGTTGTTAAAAGGAAAGGTGATGTAACACAGTGGTAAACGTGCCCCTGTCCCAACTTCTTTGCAACATGTTGCAGGCATCAAATTCAAAATGAGTGAATATTTGCAAAAAAACAAAGTTTATCCGTTTGAACATTAAATAGCTTTTGTATATTTTGTCTTTGTAGAGTATTCAGTTGAATATAGGATGGAAAGGATTTACAAATAATTGTATTCTTTTTTTATTTATGTTTTATAAATTTATGTCCCAAATCATTGTAATTGGGGTTGTATAAATATTTATTTCTGGTCAAGAGGCTTTTTAATTTTTACCACTGGCTGATCTGTAAGAATCCAACAACAAACATTTATCCTTAAAGGAAAGACATCTTTGATCTACACTGATCTACTGAACATCAACATGATCAGCTTAATTTACTATTACAAACTTGCAACAAACATATAAATATTATTTCCCTGATTTGAGCCACTTTTTAAATCATCTATTAAAGGAAAGGTTAAAAATGTAAAATAAAATGTTTATGAATGTAAATTAAATAATTCACATATAAACATCAAATAGTTTACCTGTTTGTCCACTGTGCATGAGGACAGTCAGCACTAAAGCAGAGACAGAAACAGAGGATATGATGCATTAATATGAAAGATTAGCTGTTATCACAGGCAGATTTAATCTGAAAGGGCAGCACAGCAATACAGCCATTCCAACCTTAAACCAGGTGAAACATCTGGAGGTACAGTAACCTTATTGTCTTATATATAATGGCTTGTAAATAAAATCATAACAATTTGAACAATAATGTAGTGTATAGGGGCTAAGCTGCTCCTTTGCTTCCTCCCATATTAGTAATGTATTCATGCTGCTTGCGTATAGGTTGGTCAAGTCAGTCCAGCACCTAGTTATATGACTCGGGTGAGAGTAGAAAAAAAGTTTAGGTTGCTTCGCTGACCATCGCATGGACGAAGGTTAAACTCCAGCACTCCAAATATGGACGTATTTCAGTTTAGAAACAGTATTCATAATGTTGATGGAATTTAAAGGTCGTGGGGTCGGCACACACAGTGGTCATTCCTACAGACAGAGATTGTGCTGCAAACAAGTTCACAAACATCCTGTTTTAGTGGATAAATAGATCAGGACTTTTCTCAATAAAATATCAATTGTAAAAGATGATGATGATGCATTTGTTTACCGTCAGCAGATTTCTGAATTGTGGTTGTGAAATCATTTCATGCCTGGTGGACCCACCAGGAAATGTGCGTGCAGCACAAGAGCTTTAACTAATATTTTATTTTAAAATATTTATGAGTTTAACACATTGAAATGACGAGGTAAACATAAAATGTTTTCTGTGAAAAGTTTATAGCACATTTTATAGTTTTTGCCCTTTTTCCCACAAAAATGTTAAACTCAACAAATAAACAGAAACTTTGCACTAAAATGTGCAGAAAAAATGTCATATTTAAGTGTGTTTCTGTAGAGGATGTTGACTTTTATTCATTTAGAAAATCAACAAAACATGTCATCTGATCTATAAGCACCAAAATGAAATGCTACATGTTCCGTATCACTCACACCACTCAGATGCAGACACAGCACTGCTGTACACTGACAGACACTCTTCTCAGTGAGAACCCAGTATAATTTCATTCACACGCTGCTGTTATTTTCGTTCACATTCAGTCATTTTCAGAAACACCCCCTTTAATTAATGCCGGTGTCTAAGCACATTCAGACCTACAGTGTCCTAAAATATTATCAGAAAATCAGAAAATAAATAATTTTCTTAAATATGTGTGTGCTACAATTACTGGCACCCCTTCATGGCTCGCAATGCTTGACTGGTGTGGTCAGGCTGCAGTTCACAATGGGCCACTGTGGCCAGCTTCGATGATGGCTTGTTGGCGCTGTTTACTTCTGTCTGAAATTCTAAGACTATGCTCACATTTTTCAGAACAAACTATTGTTGGCCAAAAACTTTGTGAACCAAATGAACTGATGAAACTTGAAAACAGACGCAGCTCAGTTAGACTATTTAACATGCAAACGCAGTGAATCTAATAGTTAACAGCACTTCTCTCAAACTGCTGTGAGTAAAAAACAAAAATACACTGAACGAGAGAGAGAGAGAGAGAGAGAGAGCTTTTTTTCCCCTTTGGACATTATATTTTCTCTTTCTCTCTCTCTCCCTCCCTCATCTGTCCTTATTTGACAAAGACCTCTTGTGGGAGGAGCGAAGGCAGGGGAAAGACTTTTCATGCTTAATTTCTAATGTGTGTGTGTGTGTGTGTGTATTAGCCTGCATATCTGCTCAAATTCTCCATAGGACATCGTCACATACACAGATTTCTGAGCATGGTTGTTTGAGCTGAACATAGTTTGAAACTGTAAGGGTCCAGCCTGCACCACCAGCTGCCAGCAGAGGGCGACAGCAGCAAGGTGCCCAGCCTGCACCGCCAGCTGCACGCAGAGAGTGATCACAGCAAGGGGCCATAAGTTTGTGGAAATCCAATTCCCAGAAACCTTCGGGCTGATTAGGTCC
>NC_051212.1:14494678-14682667 GCF_015220715.1 Pygocentrus nattereri
GAACCTAATCAGCCCGAGGGTTTCTGGGAATTGGATTTCCACAAACTCATGGCCCCTTGCTGTGATCACTCTCTGCTTGCAGCTGGCGGTGCAGGCTGGGCACCTTGCTGCTGTCGCCCTCTGCTGGCAGCTGGTGGTGCAGGCTGGACCCTTACAGTTTCAAACTATGTTCAGCTCAAACAACCATGCTCAGAAATCTGTGTATGTGACGATGTCCTATGGAGAATTTGAGCAGATATGCAGGCTAATACACACACACACACACACACACACACACACACACACATATTAGAAATTAAGCATGAAAAGTCTTTCCCCTGCCTTCGCTCCTCCCACAAGAGGTCTTTGTCAAATAAGGACAGACAGATGAGGGAGGGAGAGAGAGAGAGAGAAAGAGAAAAAATAATGTCCAAAGGGGGAAAAAGCTCGCTCGCTCGCTCTCTCTCTCTCTCTCTCTCTCTCTCTCTCTCTCTCTCTCTCTCTCTCTCTCTCTCTCTCTCGTTCAGTGTATTTTTGTTTTTTACTCACAGCAGTTTGAGAGAAGTGCTGTTAACTATTAGATTCACTGCGTTTGCATGTTAAATAGTCTAACTGAGCTGCGTCTGTTTTCAAGTTTCATCAGTTCATTTGGTTCACAAAGTTTTTGGCCAACAATAGTTTGTTCTGAAAAATGTGAGCATAGTCTTAGAATTTCAGACAGAAGTAAACAGCGCCAACAAGCCATCATCGAAGCTGGCCACAGTGGCCCATTGTGAACTGCAGCCTGACCACACCAGTCAAGCATTGCGAGCCATGAAGGGGTGCCAGTAATTGTAGCACACACATATTTAAGAAAATTATTTATTTTCTGATTTTCTGATAATATTTTAGGACACTGTAGGTCTGAATGTGCTTAGACACCGGCATTAATTAAAGGGGGTGTTTCTGAAAATGACTGAATGTGAACGAAAATAACAGCAGCGTGTGAATGAAATTATACTGGGTTCTCACTGAGAAGAGTGTCTGTCAGTGTACAGCAGTGCTGTGTCTGCATCTGAGTGGTGTGAGTGATACGGAACATGTAGCATTTCATTTTGGTGCTTATAGATCAGATGACATGTTTTGTTGATTTTCTAAATGAATAAAAGTCAACATCCTCTACAGAAACTTAAATATGACATTTTTTCTGCACATTTTAGTGCAAAGTTTCTGTTTATTTGTTGAGTTTAACATTTTTGTGGGAAAAAGGGCAAAAACTATAAAATGTGCTATAAACTTTTCACAGAAAACATTTTATGTTTACCTCGTCATTTCAATGTGTTAAACTCATAAATATTTTAAAATAAAATATTAGTTAAAGCTCTTGTGCTGCACGCACATTTCCTGGTGGGTCCACCAGGCATGAAATGATTTCACAACCACAATTCAGAAATCTGCTGACGGTAAACAAATGCATCATCATCATCTTTTACAATTGATATTTTATTGAGAAAAGTCTGACTATTTATCCACAAAACAGGATGTTTGTGAACTTGTTTGCAGCACAATCTCTGTCTGTAGGAATGACCACTGTGTGTGCCGACCCCACGACCTTTAAATTCCATCAACATTATGAAATGTTTCTAAACTGAAATACGTCCATATTTGGAGTGCTGGAGTTTAACCTTCGTCCATGCGATGGTCAGCAAGCAACCAAAACTTTTTTTCTATTCTCACCCGAGTCATATAACTAGGTGCTGGACTGACTTGACCAACCTATACGCAAGCAGCATGAATACATTACTAATATGGGAGGAAGCAAAGGAGCAGCTTAGCCCCTATACACTACATTATTGTTCAAAGTGTTTTGATTTTATTTACAAGCCATTATATATAAGACAATAAGGTTACTGTACCTCCAGATGTTTCACCTGGTTTACGGTTGGAATGGCTGTATTGCTGTGCTGCCCTTTCAGATTAAATCTGCCTGTGATAACAGCTAATCTTTCATATTAATGCATCATATCCTCTGTTTCTGTCTCTGCTTTAGTGCTGACTGTCCTCATCCACAGTGGACAAACAGGTAAACATTTGATGTTTATATGTGAATTATTTGATTTATATTCATCAATATTTTATTTTACATTTTTAACCTTTCCTTTAATAGATGATTTAAAAAGTGGCTCAAATCAGGGAAATAATGTTTATATGTTTGTTGCAAGTTTGTAATAGTAAATTAAGCTGATCATGTTGATGTTCAGTAGATCAGTGTAGATCAAAGATGTCTTTCCTTTAAGGATAAATGTTTGCTGTTGGATTCTTACAGATCAGCCAGTGGTGAAAATTAAAAAGCCTCTTGACCAGAAAGAAATATTTATACAACCCCAATTACAATGATTTGGGACATAAATTTATAAAACATAAATAAAAACAGAATACAATTATTTGTAAATCCTTTCCATCCTATATTCAACTGAATACTCTACAAAGACAAAATATACAAAAGATATTTAATGTTCAAACTGATAAACTTTGTTTTTTTGCAAATATTCACTCATTTTGAATTTGATGCCTGCAACATGTTCCAAAGAAGTTGGGACAGGGGCACGTTTACCACTGTGTTACATCACCTTTCCTTTTAACAACACTCAATAAGTGTTTGGGAACTGAGGACACTAATTGTTGAAGCTTTGTAGGTGGAATTCTTTCCCATTCTTGCTTGATGTACAACTTCAGTTGCTCAACAGTCCGGGGTGTCCATTGTCGTATTTTGAGCTTCATAATGCGCCACACATTTTCAATGGGAGACAGGTCTGGACTTCAGGCAGGCCAGTCTAGTACCCACACTCTTTTACTACGAAGCCACGCTGTTGTAACACGTGCAGAATGTGGCTTGCCGTTGTCTTGCTGAAATAAGCAGGACGTCCCTGAAAAAGACGTTGCTTGGATGGCAGCATATGTTGCTCCAAAACCTGTATGTACACAGATGTGCAAGTTACCCATGTCATGGGCATTAACACACCCCCCAAACCATCAGAGATGCTGGCTTTTGAACTTTGCGCTGATAACAATCCAGACAGTCCTTTTCCTCTTTGGACAACGTCCATGATTTCCAAAAACAGTTTGAAATGTGGACTCGTCGGACCACAGGACACTTTTCCACTTTGCGTCAGTCCATCTCAGATGAGCTCAGGCCCAGAGAAGCCGGCAGTGTTTCTGGGTGTTGTTGATATATGGATTTCGCTTTGCATGGCAGAGTTTTAACTTGCACTTTTAGATGGAGCGACGAACTGTGTTCACTGACGGTGGTTTTCTGAAGTGTTCCTGAGCCCATGTGATAATATCCGTTACAGAATGATGTCTGTTTTTAATGCTGTGCTGCCTGAGGGATCGAAGGTCATGGGCATTCAGTGTTGGTGTTCTGCCTTGCTGCTTACTTGCAGAGATTTCTCCAGATTCTCTGAATCTTTTGATGATATTATGGACTGTAGCCGATGAAATCCCTAAATTCCTTGCATTTGCACGTTGAGAAATGCTGTTTTTAAACTGTTGGACTATTTGCTCACGCAGTTGTTCACAAAGTGGTGAACCTCGCCCCATCCTTGCTTGTGAACGACTGAGCCTTTCAGAGATGCTCCCTTTATACCCAATCATGACACTCACCTGTTTCCAATTAACCTGTTCACCTGTGGAATGTTCCAAACAGGTGTTTTTTCCAGCATTCCTCAACTTTCCCAGTGTTTTGTTGCCCCTGTCCCAACTTCTCTGGAACGTGTTGCAGGCATCAAATCCAAAATGAGTGAATATTTGCAAAAAACAAAGTTTATCCGTTTGAACATTAAATATCTTGCTTTTTAGTGTAGTGTATTCAATTGAATATAGGTTGAAAAGAATTTTCAAATCATTGTAGTCTTTGTAGTTTTTGTTTTACACAGCATCAATGTCAAATGTGAAATAGAGGGAGGGCAAAGTGCTGTGCAAACTTACAGCTGGTTCCACTCTCATAAGAATGGAAATGTTCAGCCCTCTGAAAGGAAAAGTGAAAACAGGTCCACAGCAAATGACAGATTTACCTGTGTAACATGGACCCAAAGTGACCCAAACAGAACTAAAACCAGTGAACCTGTTAAACTGTCTGTGTGACGTGAGTTTGTTTATCTTAATCTCTTTACAGAATATTCAACATCACTGAATCTGTAGATCAGTTTTACAGATACAGAATTGTAGAATTACAGAATATCCACTGATTAAATAAAAAAGAAAGTTCTAAATGTCTGTCGGAGTCTGCGGCAGCACGTAAGAAAACTTTCAAGACTCCTAGCGATCTAAAAACAGAAACACGAGAATGTATGGTAGCCGACTCGGCCCATCATTAAAGCGACAGTACACATTTTTTAATCCATATACGACAGATAACCTAAACATATGAATTCTAATTCTTTTAATTTCCCTATGTAATATTCATTTGAATCACAAAAATAAACATATCTATTAAATTATAAATTCAAACAAAATTTTTTTAAACATTAATTTCTATTTATGTAAGGGGGAGCGAGGAGGCGGACGCACACGCGTAGATAAGCGACATTTATTAGGGGCAAATCCAGGGTCGTGGTCAAAACAGTCCAGGGTCAATGAGCCGACACGTACAGATTTAGGGTATGACATACCAAAAGATCAGAACCAACACAAACAAAGAACAGGTACACAGATACAACGATACAAAGACTGGCAAACGCAAGGGGCAAACACAGGGCTTAAATACATGGAACAACGAGGGACAGGTGAAAACAATCAGGGGCGGAGTTACACAACCAAAACACGAGCACATGGACAGGACTGGGAGGGGCCAACCGTGACAATTTATAACAACATAAGGTCTATTTTGGCCGCTACATACCCGGCCCCTAATTGCTTTCTATCCTAGAAACAATTACAAAATAGAAGAAAAACTACTTAACAGTCCTTTTCATTCTGCTTCTTGAAGCAGGCAGAGTTTGGTGATCGGCCGCTCAAGCTCGTTCGTCTTCGTCTTGACGCGAACCTTGCGGACGACTCCATGTTCGTCCACCACGATCTTCACTATTCTTCCCATTAGTCATGATCCTCTGGGGGCTGATTCGTCAACGATCAAGACTACGTCCCCCTGGCTGAAGTTACGCGCTGGACGATTCCATTTCTGTCTTTTTTGCAGATATTCTCTGGTCCAGCGTTTCCAGAACAGATCACTCATATACTGGACTTGCCTACATCTTTTGCGTGCGTATCATCCTCATCGAAGACGCCCGTTGGTAGGTTGGGGTTAGTCTTGAGCAAGTGTTGTGGGGTAAGAGCTTCCAAATCATTAATGTCATTAGAAGGCATAGTAATAGGCCTACTATTTAGGATGGCTTCACATTCACAGAAGAACGTTTGAAGACCTTCTTCATCCAGGCTTTGTTCTTTCAACGTAGCATTCATGATCTTCCTGACTGAACGAATGATTCTTTCCCACACTCCTCCGTGGTGGGATCCGGATGGTGGATTGAACAGCCACTTGATATCACATTGAAGAAGGCTGTTCTCGATCTGCGCAGCATTCCACTCCTTTATTGCCTTCTTCAGCTCATGGTCGGCTCCGACGAAGTTGGTCCCGTTGTCAGATCTCATTTCCTTCACTTGACCCCTTCTCGCAGTGAAGCGACGCAGAGCTTGAATAAAGGAGTCTGTCTCCAATGATGTTGCCATTTCTATGTGGACCGCACGACATGCGAAGCAGGTGAATATAACCCCAAATCTTTTTACACACACTCTTCCCCGCTTGACGATGAATGGCCCGAACAAATCCACACCAGTTCGTTGTGGTTCGTTTGGTAGAACTCGGTTTCTTGGTAAGTCTGCCATCATTTGCGTACCTGATGCACCATGTTGTCTTTGACAGGTAGTACACCGAGACAGCATTTTTCTGACTGACGATGGAGCATCAATGATCCAGTACCTTTGGCGTACGTGAGACAAGACATGATTGCATCCACTGTGCCCTAAGCGCTCGTGTGCATCCTGGAGGATCAAGTCTGCTACGTGATGGTTCTTAGGGATAATCATTGGATGCTCGGCTGAGCCTCCCTCCAACGCGAAGGATTCCTTCCTCGAGTTGTGGATTGAGTCTGAAGATTCAACTACTTTGACAATTTCGTTCTTCATGAAGGTGCTCACCCTTTGACCCCTCGAGGCACAATCGGCAGAATTCAACTGAGTGTTGACATAGCTCCATTGGTGCACGTTTGATGCTTGCAGGATTATGGCAATCCTGTTTGCTACAAATGTCTTAAACCTGATTTTCTCGTTGGCTATGTACTTGAGTACATAGTCTGCCAGTGGCAACTGAAGCTCCTTCTTCAACATGACATCCACCTTCACAGCTAAGGCAGCCGCCGTCAGCTCCAACCGTGGGATGGTAGTTGGTTTCAGAGGGGCGACGCTCGCCTTCCCCAAGTGAACAGTGAACTTGGTTACTGCTGTTCTTCTGGACTAAGTACGTGTCAGTACCATAGCCTGTTTCGCATGCGTCACAAAAGTGATGCAATTGAGCCTGCAAAGCTTTGCCAAATTCAGGTGGCTTGAAGCATTGAGTTACTCCAAAGTCAGTGAGCTGTTGGAGTTCTTCAATCCACTTGGTCCATTGTTGTGCATGGTGTTCTGGCACAGCATCATCCCAGCCTATTCTTAGTCTACACAATTCTTGCAGGATGTTTCTAGCAGGTAATATGACTGGTGATAACATTCCAAGCGGATCATAGACTGAGATCATTGTTGACAGGATTCCTCTCCTTGTGAGAGGCTTCTGTTCTATGTTTACCTGAAACTTGAATTGATCTGACCGGATGCACCATTGTACTCCCAAGGCTCTCTTGATGGCGAGTGAGTGTTGGTCGAGATCAAGGTCTTTGATTTCCGTCGCTCGGTCTTCAAGCGGAATGGTTAACATCAAGTTTCGACTGTTGGTCGTCCATTTCGTGAGTCTAAAGCCTCCTGCTTGACAGATGGCTGTCAAGTCGTGGAGTAGCTTGATGGCTTCCTGTTCTGAGTTGACCGATTTTAAACAATCATCGACATAAAAATTGTTCAACACTGTCTGTACAGCTTCTACATTGAAAGTACTTATGTTGTCCTCGGCACACCTTCTCAGCGCATAGCTTGCGCAGCTTGGTGAGGAGGTGGCTCCAAACAAGTGTACCTCCATTCTGTACTCCTGCAGCTCTTTTGAGATGTCCCCGTCAGGCCGCCATAAAAACTTGTGGAGGTCTGCGTCTTCAGGTGGGACCTTAACCTGGTGGAACATTGACTCCACATCGGCCATGACTGCGATTGGCTCCTGACGAAATCGAGTTAAGACACCAACCAGACTGCTGGTCATGTCAGGGCCTTGCAGTAGCTGCTCATTGAGCGTGGTTCCCTGATACGAAGCGCCGCAGTCGAATACCACTCGAAGTTTGTGCTTCTTGGGGTGGTAGACGGCATGATGCGGAATAAACCACACCTTTCCATCACTCCTGTTTAGTTCTTTGTCTGGAACCTTGACAGCGTATCCCATGCTAATCACTTGGTTCATGAAGCTGACATATTCCTCTCAAAATGTCTGGTTTTTCTGAAGCTTCTTTTTCATGTTGAGGGCTCGTTGCTCTGTCACTGCTCTATTGTTAGGCATTTTCACATCTTTGTTCTTCAATGGCAAACCAATAAAGTAGTGACCGTTGACCAGCTTTGTGGATGTGGTAACTCTGTCCATAAACAGTTGATCTTCCTTGGACATCTCACGCTGCTCTCCAAGAGCATTCTCGGGAAAATCGTACTTGAATTGTTGCATCCACAATTCTTCAAGTCGAGTCACCGATATCCGATTCATTTGAATCTGTGGGTACCCATGCTCTGACCAGCTTCTGATGTTTTCACGAAGAGGCCCGTTCACTGTCCATCCCAAGACTGTACGAACTGCATACGGCCCATCTTTCACGCTGCGGATTACCTCTTGTGGCTCCAAAGCCTTTGTAAAGTCAGTCCCAATCAGAAGATCGATATCCGCTTTGATTGATGGAATTCGTACGCCTCGTAAGTGCGGCCAACTATCCACGTCTTCTTGGGTAGGAATGTTCTCCTGACTAGCAGGTATGGCCCTTTGCATGAACACACCATTAAGCTCGAAAGTCATCACCTTCCAGACTGCTGCATGAGACTGCCTTTTGGTCTCCCATGGTGGTAAGTAGGATGTTAACATTTGTTCCTTGCAGGTTAAGGTTGTTGGCTAGCTTGTTAGTGCAAAAGGAGGCGTTGCTGCCTGGATCCAGGAACGCATAGCAAGTCAGCACCTTGTTACCTTTCTTTGCCTTCACTCTCACTGGAACAATGGCGAGGACGGTTCCTGTACTCCTGGCCCCAGTCTGAGAGCAAGTTTCCCCGGCATCCACAAATCCACTGACCACTTGTTGTTCTTCTTGTGAAGACTCCTCCTTTTGTTCCTCCCGTGAAGCGTTTTCTTTCGGTATGTCTTTAGGTTTCTGCTTTATGTGTGACAGTGTAGGGTGTTTAGCTGAACACATCTCACAGCTCTTCTTTTCTTCACAGGTACTGCTCATGTGTCCTCCTATAAGACAGCTGAAGCAGAGGCCCTTACTTTTAAGGAATTCTATTTTTTCTTTGTGCAACCTTTTTTGTAGTTTCTTGCACTGTTCCATTGTATGATCTCCCTGACAGAAGATACAAGGTTTCATGAAAGCCATGTTCATGTTTGGCTTCTTTTCTTTAGCTTTCTTGTTGTCAGCACCACCAACATCTTTCACTGCTTTCTGCTCTTTAGCTTCAGTGGCTAACGTTGTGATGTTTTTCTTGCCAGTTGACCTTTCAGGTTGGCGCTTGGTTTGACCTGAGATTTCACCAAACACAGGGTGTGCTGCCATTTCAGCCTGTTTGGCAATGAATGACACCACGTCTTTAAACTTTGTTTGCCGGTCTTTTTTCTGAATGTCAATGGCGATGCTCCTAAATTTCTCCCTCAACCGGTATGGGAGTTTTGAGATGACTGTGCGCATGTTCGCGGCATTCTCCATCTCATCCAAGTACTCTAGGTCCGAGATTGCGTAGTCACAATTGGTCAGAAAGAGAGCATATGCTTCAAGTGCCTTAACTGACTTGATAGTAGGCCAATTTAGAGCCTTGTCAAGGTATGCCATCGAGATCTTATATTTGTCACCAAAGCGCTCCTTTAATAATTTCTTGGCTTCAAAGTAGCCCTGTTCTGGGTCCATATGAAAACAGCTGCGCACTAAATCATTAGGCTGACCAGTGTGCTGTTCTAAATAGTAAAGCCGATCTTTGCTGTTTTCAGTCTTGCTTTCTATGCGATGCTCGAAAGCTCTCATGAAGAGACGGTATTCCATTGGATCTCCTTTAAACACTGGAATGTTTGGCGATGGCAATGTTGATAGCTTTTGTTGCTTTATTAAACTCTCAGTTATTTCGTTTTGGCATTGCATGACAGAAACTAAGTTATCTGTGTTTGCAGAATTGCCTTTTGGAGTGGCATACACTTGACGTGCATCAGACACTGGTCGTGCAACAGGTGCTGCATTGACAGCTATTCCACCACTATGGCTGTGCTGAGATACATTACTAGCCCCACCGCTCCTATTGTGGCCAACATGTTGTCTCTGGGTAGCCATCAGTGAATCCAGTCTACTGCCTTTAGAGCCTCTTGACACATTTGATCCTACTTCATATTTTCTTAGCACAGTTAATTTTGCATCTGATTCATCAAGCTCTGCTTGTAACTCCAATTCTTCCTTGTCAGCTTTGAGCTGTAGCTCCTTTTCCTCCAAAGCCCTTTTTTGTTTCAATGTAGCTGTCTTAGTTAACAAAGTAGCTTGCTCCAATTCCACTTTCAAACGCTCAGCACGAGCTAATGATACTACAGAGGCAGCTGAGACAGACTTGGCCTTTTTGCTCTTTCTGGATGTAGCCGAAGCGCTACCTTCAGGATTTATCTTGTTGTTCAGTTTTGTAGACTCTTCTATGCGAAACATTGCATCCTGTATCCATAAATTCATTTCTTGCACAAATTTACTGTGCTCATAGTATTTTGGCTGAAACCAATCACTTTGATCTCTCTCCATGTTCTCTACACATCCAAGCTGACTGTACAGGTCTTTAATATCAGCATTTATCTTACTGAATTCTGCTATCAGCTCTTTATACTTGTCTAACAATTCCTGCGTTATAATTTCCACATTTGCGTCATCATCCATTAAAGCGAGCATTTCGTTTCTTTTCTCGGTCAATTTGCCTAGCTTAGCTCTTCTGATTGCTTTTTTTGAACGTCAGTCTGTTTCTTTTTTTTTTCTATTCCACCGACAGTCACGTAGCAGCCACTTGTCCACTCACCAGTCACGAATGCAGATCGTGATCGTGCTGGTTCCGCAGTCCCTCGTTAAATCTTCTTTTCGGTTTCAGCAAACCCCTCCAACGTTTATAATCCAATGTCAAGCAAGTTTTCTTACTTTTTGTAGATGCTTGTTCTTGATGAGACCGCTAGGAATGTGCTTTTTCTTACAGTGACGAACTCTCCGACCCAAAGTTGTTGTTTCACTCTGAATGTCCATGTCCATGTGCCAGAGTGTATGGCAGCCGACTCGGCCCATTATTAAAGCGACAGTACACATTTTTTAATCCATATACGACAGATAACCTAAACATATGAATTCTAATTCTTTTAATTTCCCTATGTAATATTCATCATTTGAATCACAAAAATAAACATATCTATTAAATTATAAATTCAAACAAAATTATTTATCTTTTTTAAACATTAATTTCTATTTATAACAACATAACTTTGAGGTGATGGAGGTAACGTCAGCTCTGTTACATGAGAATGATGAGCAATGGCGATTGATTAGTATCAGTATTTAGTGGTATTGCTTACTTCCCAAAATCTGGCACAAAACAGCTCCTTTCATTTCTGCTCCCTTTCATTTCAGCGCCCTTTCATTTCAGCTCCCTTTCATTTCAGCGCCCTTTCATTTCAGCGCCCTTTCATCCCTCTTTTTTTCTCTTAGGAAGCCTTTGTCTCTCAGGTTTTGTTGACTGTTCGTTTTCACAAAGTAAGCAATATAAGTGTGAAAATGTCTTTAGTTGTTATTTTTCATTTCTGTTACTTACTTTTTTTAAGTTGCCATGATTAAAGAGATATTTGGTATTCAGTGGTTTGGATATTGACATGGTAAGACTATTATTGGTGATTGTGATATGATAATGCTAAGACTGAATCCAGTGACTTTAACCAATAATGTTTTAATTCATTTTGTTTTTTTCCATGTCGCTCTTCTCTGTAACCCCACATACATAAATTACAAGTCGGTTGTGCTCTGCTAATTATGAGAAGCCGGTCTAAACCAAAAATGCCAGGGCCGATTTTTTGTCCCAGTCCAACCCTTGGTCTGACCAATACATCTTGTTTAACGTTCAATTCAAATCAATTTAAGGCAATTAATCCATTATAATTCATTTTAAATGTCGTCTGTTTCCTTTTGAGGATTAATTATTGATTCATTTTCAGTTAGAAAATCAACATATTGTCATTTGACAGGGGTGACAAAATTTTGTATACATCTATAAGTGCGCTTCACAGGATTACAACTACTGACTGTAGCCGATCAGTTACTACACGGTTTATCAGCTTTCTATCACGTCCTTCAATGGAAAGGGATCAACACTGGACCACTGCTGACCAGTTTAACTGTAATTACTGTAACTGTGTCTGTATATCTTACTGCAGCTCACACAGTAAGATTAACTGATATAGTGACTAAGATTAATTGATATAGTTTATAAGATTAGCTAATGCGGTTATTAACATTAATAAATGATCAAACTCTGATATATAATATTAGAAAGTAAGAGCATAAAGTGAAAGATTAACCTGCACTGAGTCACTGTATAACAGAACATGTGGACCCAGCACTAGCTTTGTTGTAAATTAAAATGAAATATTTATTAATATTTAAACCTTTTTCCTGTTTGCTGAAGATATGAATGCTTATTCCAACCTGTAAAAAGAAAAGATGATACAATTTAGAATAAAAGACAAACATGACAAACGTTGTTTTATCTAAAGTAATGTACTGCAGACTGAGAGAAAAGTGGTGATATACAGTCTAGCTAACTAAAATTAACTACACTACATTATCAAAAGTGTTCGCTCATCTGCCTTCACACACATATGAACTTGAGTGACATCCCATTCTTAATCCATAGGGTTTAATATGATGTCAGCCCACCCTTTGCCATCCCCAAACTGTTCCCATAAAGTTGGGAGTATGAAATTGTCCAAAATCTCTTGGTGCTGAAGCATTAAGAGTTCCTTTCACTGGAACTAAGGGGCCGAGCCCAACTCCTGAAAAACAACTCCACACCATAATCCCCCCTCCACCAAACTTTACACTTGGCACAATGTAGCCAGACAAGTACCGTTCTCCTGGCAACCATCAAACCCAGACTCATCCATCGGAAGCGTGATTTATCACTCCAGAGAACACGTCTCCACTGCTCTAGAGTCCAGTGGAGGCGCTTTACACCACTGCATTCAACGCTTTGCATTGTGCTTGGTGATGTAAGGCTTAGATGCAGCTGCTCGGCCATGGCAACCCATTCCATGAAGCTCTCTACACTGTTCTTGAGCTAATCTGAAGGTCACATGAAGTTTGGAGGTCTGTGGCAATTGACTCTGCAGAAAGTTGCCGACCTCTGCGCACTATGCGCCTCAGCATCCGCTGACATCACGCTGTCATTTTACATGGCCTACCACTTCGTGGCTGAGCTGCTGTTGTTTCTAATCGCTTCCTCTGTGTTATATTACCACTGACAGTTGACTGTGGAATATTTAATGGTGAGGAAACGTCATGACTGGACTTGTAGCACAGGTGGCGTCGGATCACTGTACCACGCTGGAATTCACTGAGCTCCTGAGAGCGACCCATTCTTTCACTAATGTTTGTAGAAGCAGTCTGCAGGCCTAGGGGCTTGGTTTTATACACCTGTGGCCCTGGTAGTGATTGGAACACCTGAATTCAATGATTTGGATGGGAGAGTGAATACTTTTGGCAATATAGTGTATGTTAGCTGTGTAACTTTAGCCACATTATTTACAAATACTATACAGATACTGTTAAGGTTTACTTTAAAATGACCTAAAAATACTTTTAAAATATTCAACTAAAATTTTGTTAAATATCCGATAAATAGCTACAGCTTCCAGAAACAGTGGAAAGAAACATTGTAGCTAGCATGCTAACATTAGCTAAGTGAATCTTATCAGTCTCACATCACAACTAAAGAAAATCCGGTTCATAATAAAGAGTTCTCTTGAAATAAAATGTCTGCTGTTGGTTTTACTGACAAATAGACGTCTATATCTATAAAAGTCTACATGTTATGGAAGTTTACTTACTGATTCCTGTCAGAGACTCTGCTGTGCTGATGAGTCATTTACCTAACTCTGCTTTAACCGATGCTGTTATAGTTTGAAAATGAGCCCTTGGGCTGTTTACTTAGTTACTGTCTAAAAATTTCGAAGTAAAAAAGTGTGAATGAACTATGTAAACAAATATAGCCCTATTTCCAAAAAAGTTGGGATGCCATGCAAAATGTAAATCAAAATGCAATGATATGCAAATCACTTAACCTGTATTTAATTGAGAACAGTAAAAAAGAAGACCACATATCCAATGTTGAAACTGACAAATGTTATAGTTTTTTGAACAATAGAAAGTTCAAATGAAAGTTGTGAGGGTGGAAACAAAAAGGCTGGTAAAGTTGTGCAATGCTAAAAAACACACCTGGTGGTTTATTGACATCATATGTATGTAACATGATCGGGTATAAAAAAAGCATCTCAGAGAGGCCGAGTCTTTCAGAAGGAAAGATGAGGAGGGGTACACCACTCTGTGAAAGACTGCACAATCAAATAGTGGAACAATTCAAGAATAACGTTTTTCAACATAAAATGGCATAGAACTTTTGTTTTTCATCATCTATGGTACAGAATATCATTAAACATCTCAGAGAATACGGTGAAATCTCTGTATGCAAGGGACAAGGCCAAAATACAGTATTTGCTGGCCGTGAACTTTAAGCCATCAGGTGGCACTGCATTTAAAACAGACATGATTCTGTAGCAGAAATCACTGCATGGGCTTCGAAAAACTTCTGCCGTTTACTGTCTGTAAACACAGTTCATCACTGCATCCATAAATGCAAGTTAAACGCAAAGAAGAAACTGTACATAAACAGGATCCAGAAATGCTGCCACCTTCTCTGGGCCTGAGCTCATTTAGAATGGACTGAGACGAAGTGGGAAAGTGGTCAGACAAATCTACATTTAAGATTCTATTTGGAAATCATGGACACTGTGTCCTCTGGACTACAGACCACTCAGCTTGTTATCAATGCACAGTTCAAAAGCCAGTATTCCTAATGGTATAAGGGTACATTAGCACACATGACATGGGTGACATGCACATCTATGAAGGCACCGTTAATGCTGAACAATATATACATGTTATGGCATATTTCTATTTTTTTCAGAGAAGCCTTGTTTATTTCAGCAAGACAATGTCAAACCACAATCTGCACATATTACAACAGCTTTGCTCAGTATTAAGAGTCCAGGTGCTAAACTGACCTGCCTGCTGTCCAGAACAGTCACTAAAACATTTGGCACATTATAAAGTGAAATATACAACACAGGAGACCCTGAACTGATGAGCAGCTGAAATCCTATACCAAACAAGAATGGGAAACATTTCTCTTTAAAAACTACAGCAAGTGGTCTCCTTGGTTCCCAAACGCTTACAGAGCATTGTTAAAAGAGGAGAGGATACCCAGTGGTAAACATGCCCATGTCCCTTTTTTGGAACATGTTGGCATCAAATTCAAAATTTCAAAAATTCATATTTAAAAAAAAAAACTAAATTACTCAGTTTAAACATTTGATATGTTGTCTTTAGTATTTTGCTTTAACAATATGGTTTACATGATTTCCACATCATTGTGTTTGTATTAGTAATGCTGAATTATGTGTGGCATAATGTGCCAAAATGCTGTGAAATCAGTACAGAATAGACTAGTGGATTATTTACTAAGAGAATAACAGAAAACCATATTATTAAAGTATTAAACTATTATAATCAGACCTACAGTAAGATGTGTTCATTCAGCAGTTCAACAAAGGCAGCTGCCCTGTACGTTACATACAGGAATGACCAGCCTATGAACAGCTAACTAAAGTGTTTCACCTTATTCATTGTTTCCTTTAAACAACGTGGGAATTGTTTCTTGGTTGATTTCTGTCTGCAGTGATTTTAGTCTAAATCTAATCTAAATTCAGTCAAGACAGAATGATCAACTGGAGAAACTGACTAGTCTGAATATCTTTATTCCTGTTAATAACTAATGATGTGTTTATTAGTTATGTTATTAGTTAATGTGTTATTTCTTCATCATTAGTTAACAGTATCTGTGCCCCCTACAGTGAAGTGATACACTATTACACTACTATGATTCACTACTATATAGAATAGAATAGAATAGAATTCAACTTTATTGTCATTGCGTATGTCACAGGTACAAGGCAACGAAATGCAGTTTGCATCCATCCAGAAGTGCTTAGCAGCAATATAAATATGTATCTTACAATGTACAGTAAGTATAGTATATACAGGTTAAAAAAATATGAGGGGGTATGAACATGAAGGGGGTTATACAGGTTATAAACAAGAATGAACAGGTTATAAATATGAAGGGGGATAAGTATGTACTTATGAACAGGTAGAGTATTTACACAGTATATACAATAATGGGCAGTATATATAGCAGATGTAAGTGCCGGTAAGTGGTGTTGAGTGGTGTGTAAGTCTGTGTGTACAGTCCATTGTTATTTAGATGTCAGGAGGCAGAGTTCAGGAGTGTGACAGCTGTTGGGAAGAAGCTATTCCGGTACCTGGTGGTCTTAGTCCGGAGGCTCCTGTAGCGCCTCCCAGAGGGCAGGGGGGTTGAAGAGTCTGTGTGCTGGGTGACTGGGATCTTTGATGATTTTCCCAGCCCATATAGTGAAGTGAACACAGAGTTCACATATAATACATGGAGGATCCTTTGAAAAATAAAACACTATATATGTCACATTAAACTTTATTAAGAAAGAAGTAAACAACAAGTGAACAAATAACATGTTACACAAACATGAAATACACAATAAAACATCAAGTAATCAGTGTTTATGAAACTGACTGTCAGATCACATCACCTCTCCACAGCTGTCTGACACAGTAAAGTGTAAATCAGCTCTTTCTCTGTTCACCTTACACAGCAGCTTGTTTATGATGGAGCTCAGACACAGACAGACCTGACAGCAGAATCTCTAACAGCAGCTCTGCAGAGGAAATAAGCAGATTAATGAGTTTATTACTTTTACCTCAAATTAGAGTTGAAGGTGAGCCAAAGTCAAAAGATCAACAGTCAATGTGAATTATACACACACACACACACACACACACACACACACAGGACGGCTTCAATTAAACAGTCTATTTATTGACTAAATATCAAATGAATATTGACAGTTCATTCCATTATAAAGTTGGGTTACACTACTGATTCATCTAATATTCATTTAACATATGATTACTGGGAACTATTTTAAAAAGACAATGTGAAGACCGACTGGTAGCTCAGGTTTCCTGACGTGAACAAATTCAGAGAAACACTTTGCGGTCATTAAACCAAAATCTTACTCTAAAATCTTAAACTAAACCTTAAATTTGACTGAAATACAGCCAGAAAAACAGCTGAATCCTGGAGACGTGCGTTTTAAGCAGTATGTGCATTTAACACTTTAACATTAGTGATACATATGTCTGTATTTCTTTTGAAATGATGAGTTAACAGAACGTCTAAAGACGTTTCACATTCAAAAACCACAATCTAATACATCTGATACACTGAGGGAGGCAGTCATGGGCAGGGGGTTAGCGAGCCGGCCCTGTGACCAGAAGGTTGGCGGTTCGATCCCCAGAACCGACAGTACATGACTCAGGTGACCTTGAGCAAGACACCTAACCCCCAACTGCCCTCCACGCGCCGTTGATAGGGCTGCCCACTGTTCCGGGCAAGTGTGCTCACTGCCCCTTAGTGTTTGTGTGCTCACTAGTGTGTATGTGGTGGTTCATTTCACGGATGGGTTAAATACAGTGAAATTTCCCCAGTGTGGGGCTAATAAGGGTAACTTATCTGCTTCAACTGATCAGCCTCTTTCACATTTACAAAAGAAGTGTTTTGTGGCAAAACCATGTCTGCATTTTTAATGATATAAGTTGTTGAGAGTGAGCTTTACAAACAGGAAATATTAATTCTCTACTTTTAATAGAAAATAAGAATATTTTTTCCATTAAAATGATTTTATATGAACTATAATTTAAATCAAAACTCTCAAATTGCTACAAATGAATAAACAGTGTTTTGTAATGAAAAATATCAATTTATTATTATTATTATTATGACTACTAATACTGATTTGTCAACTCTGTCATTATTCAGTCATTTTTCCAAACTCACGTGCATCTTCCGACTGAATATTTCAGTCTCCAAGTTTCTAAATGATTCGTCCTGTTTTTACAGCGAGACCAAAAGCTACAGTGACAATACACCCAGCTAGTCCTGTGTTCATCGGAGAGACAGTCACTCTCACATGTGATATAGGAAGTGGACATCATTGGCAGTATGACTGGGTTAAGGATAGTAAACCTCTCAGTGAAGCTCGATGGAGGAATGAATACACCATTTCTAAAGTTGCTGAGTCTCATAGAGGAGATTATACCTGTAAAGGAAGACGGTCAACAGACTCACGTTACTCAGAGACCAGTGATGCTGTTACACTGACTGTATCAGGTGAGTAACGTCTCAGTCACAAAGTCTTTCTGCTGTTATTACTTTGAAATAATGAAGTGGTTTTAATGCAGATAAATAATAAAAAGGTAATAAGGGTGAAAATATTGTTTAAAACTTGATATGTAGCTCTGTCATTCAGTTTACACTGATTTTGAGTTTTAATAAAATCTAATAATAAATATGAAACGTAATTAAAAATAAAGCCTGAAAAATAACGGACGAAAGCCAATAATTAAGATTTTTTAAATTGTCTTTACAGTCTGTCAAGTTTTTGTGGCCCTCACCAAGTGGGAGCACAACCCACTACTTTAATTTCAAGCGTTCTGCTGTTGCAGCCCTTATACTTTAAACTGAAGGGCACACAGAACCAAGATTTTCCCCAAAAAAGGAAAATGCAGGCCCGATTAACTCCAGCGTCTCATGAAGAGAGCACTGCCCTCGGCCTCATGGTGCACTGCCACCCCACATTAAACCCAATAAGCACAATCAAAAAACAAAAATTTAAATAAATGAATAATTAAATCAAAACATACAGCAAGGAAAGAAAATCTCAACCTAATATGAAAAGCAGATTTACACCCAACAGAAACCACAAGGAGGGGTTGGTCTCCCAGGGTGACCTGAAACCACTAAGACCCTTTTCCACCCAAGACCACACCACCCAACCATCAGGGACCTCCACCCTTACGCAGCCTTACTGCGTAGTTTAGGCACCAGGCTGAATAAAAGCTCCTCGGAGCAAACACTACAGCAGATGTCCAGTCCCAAAACAGTAGAAGAGAAAGCAGCACCAACATAGTATTAAAACAGGAGAAAACAGGAAAACAGTGGCTATTATCCCCCCACAGGCACCAGCAGCCTGCAGAGCACAGACAGGCACACGACTATTCAAACCAGCCTGTTTTTAAAGCCAACATCCCCTTAAACTGGACCAGCTCGACCTGGACAATCACAGTGTTAGTCCACTTAACACTGAGCTCTTCAGCTCCTGCTAGACCCCTGAATCCTGCTAGACCCCTGAATTCTGCTAGACCCCTGCTAGACCCCTGAATCCTGCTAGACCCCTGAATGCTGCTAGACCCCTGAATCCGGCTAGACCCCTGAATCCGGCTAGACCCCTGAATCCTGCTGGACCCCCTGAATCCTGCTAGACCCCTGCTAGACCCCTGAATCCGGCTAGACCCCTGAATCCAGCTAGACCCCTGAATTCTGCTAGACCCCTGAAAGACCCCTGAATCCTGCTAGACCCCTGAATGCAGCTAGACCCCTGAATGCGGCTCCAGCTGTAAAACCCATGTCCGGGTGTTTAAGGCTGGTTTAGGCGAGTCTGGGTGGAGGTGAGAGTTGGAGCTCCTACCTGCTCGTTAGGGGCTTCACGGGCGGAGCTTCACTGCTGAACCTCCCGACCTGCTCTATGATCACGGACGCCGCTTGGGCCGCTCTGGAAATCGTCCTCACGCACGTGATTTGCAGCGTCCACGACCCGCGTCACGACTTTCTTCCATCTTAACTCGGCAGCCCCGACGCGGACTGCTGACTACGACCGGCAGAAGACCAGACGAGACTAAACGATACTGTGGCGAACTATCGCGGGACTGAGACACACCTGGAGCACGAAGATGGCTGCCTCCAGGGGATGCTTTCAAATTAAAAGTCCCCATCTCACCCTTAACCCTGCTGGCTACAGCTAGTAACCTGCATATATGTACAGAAAGATGCAGAAAGCACAGTAACTTGTTTCCAGGCTGTTAAAAGTTCTATATCCGAGTATTTCAATACTACATGATCAAAGCATAAACTTTCAACAACGAGAGGTTTTTACATTTTATATGTTCAAATGTTTGAGTAACACATTTTCTGTTATATCCATAAAAATTCACTGACAAACCAGTATATTCAGTACTCCTACCTTCCGTTGTTACCTGCAGACAGGTACTTACACTCAGTGGCCATTTTATCAGAAACACTTACCATATAGGTAAACATTAAAGGAGCGTATTAATTGGACAGAGACTGATGGGCTACAGTCGGTCAGTGTAGACCTACAAAGTGCACCTTTATGTAGGTGTTACTGATAAAATGTCCAGTGAGTGGCCACTCAGTTTACACAGCAGGCGTAACTAATTACTGTAGTCTACTATGATCACTATTAACACAGTAGATGTGTTTGAAATATTTCTAAAGCATTTCATTTTTACTGCAAGCAGAATATAAACCAGTTGTGATGGTGTTTCAGAGCCGTGTCTACAGTGGAGACTCTGTCACTCAGAGCTGTGGATCAGGCAGAGTAAACCAAACACAGCTGATACGTTTCAGCTTCTTTGTGCAGAAAGACAGACGTCAGCAGTTAATTTACAGAATAATTCTGCTGTAAACTGTAGAGAACTGCTGCACATTTACAGCAGAAACACTGCAGTGATCTACTGTCCTCCTTAAAGCAGTAGACTGCAGTAAAGAGTGATGCAGTAATTAGCTGTGATTTGCTGATTGTATTGTGAGAGTCTGCCTGTCTCTGAACGTTGTGGTGATAGAGGACAGAGCTTCCCATCAGTCCTTGCAGTTTTTGTGACTGTGATTTTTGTCTTAACATGTAATTCTTACTGTAAATATACGTCTGAATGCAGTTTACATGTTCTGGTATTCTAGTCATGGTGGTGTTTTGTGTTTCAGTAACTGGACCAGCCTGTAAAGTTATAATACAGTATGGACGCCATAAATAAACAGAAGTTATTGTTATTTCACACTAAACCGTTTTAGCATGAAGAGTCAGTGCAGCTCCTGCTTTGAACTCCCGGCCACTATAAAGATGTAGAGTTCTGCTCTGCTGAGCTGCTGTGTTATTCTAGTGTAAAACAAGCTTTAGTCTGATAAATCATCAGAGCTCAGAGCTCAGAGCGGGTGGGCTACTATGCTAGCTGACAACATGGATCAGAACAGATTTAGATGAGAACATGTTTGAAGAACAAATAAGTGAGTCATTATTTTATTAAGATAAGATACGATACGATAAGATAATCCTTTATTAGTCCCACAGCGGGGAAATTCACAGTATTACAGCAGCAGCAGAGTGACTCTCAGTCAGTGAGTCTCAGACAAACACCTTCACCATCGGATCAGCAGCAGATCAGGATCAGGGTCAGTACTGGTGTAGAGGAGAGAGAGATAACAGACCCTCATCATCACAACCCAGCAATCCTGTTACTCTCAGAGTGAAAGTTAAGATCAGTGCTTTTATATTGTCACTGTAAAAAATGTGATTATAGAAATAATTTAATTTTAAAATTGAATTCCTGTAAGCAACATAACAAAATCATAATGTGTAACCAGCCCATCAGTACTGTGTTTACAACTATAATTACATTTGTATTTTATATTTAAGGGTGGTTTAGTAGCTTCTAATCAAAGTCCATTTTCTTTGTTTTTATTTTTTATGTCTTATATATTAACTCAATTGTATTTCTGCAAACTTGGGTAAATGGTACCAACGCAGAATAATAATAATGTACAGAGCATCAATCCTGTTTTTAGAATAAGGCTATTTTTACAGCAAAGGGTATTTTAGTGGTTTATAATCATTATTTAACATTTCATTATGTTCCTAAAGCCTTGACTGTGTAACAGTTTTACAGCTGACCATCCTCAGCAAACCTCGTATCTCCATTTCTGTTGATTTTCAGTTTTTAAGATCATTTGAAAAAGCTTTTTGGCCTTTATATTGTGTGTAAAGTTCATGAAAGATGGGCCAAAATAAACGGCCTAAAATGACTTGGAAAGAAGTCTGGTTCCATTGACTTACATTGAAAGTAATGTGTGTTTTTCCTTCTCCTCTAAAGTTTCCATTTTGGAGATACAATGTTTTGTTCCGACAGCAGTGATATGCACATGTTCCTATTCAGATAATATTTCAGAGTGTTTGTTTAACCTTAGTGTATTTTGATGAAACACAAATTACAGAATAAATCTCAGTTCTCAAATAGACATTAAAGAACCAGTAGGAGCCTAATGGTCCAGTGCAGTGGATCTCAGTGTGCTGTAGATTTTCATTCAGACAGTAAAATTACTCAGGATAAATTAACACAGTCATTTAAGAAAACGGTCTTTTTCAGCTTATCCTAGAAAGACATTAGCACATTATTTGTGCTACTAACAGTTAGAACTTTGTTACTGAGCTTGATTTGAGCTGCTGGACATACTGACCCAGTACAAGCATGCGGTTCAACGTCAGTGCAGCAGAGTAAAATATTGGGAGAGTCTGTTCAACATAAATGATGAACTAACCCAACTTTGTGTAAATAGACCACAATATAGAAATATGTACACATGTGCAGTCGTGACTGACGTCTCTTTTTTCTGAATTTATTCAAACACCATTTCACTTTATAGTAAATTTGTTTTGCTAGTTTATTTTTATGAACAAAAACATGAACTAACTCTAAATCTGCACTAAATCTAACTCTCTGAATCTGCACTGCTGCTCTCTTCTTTCTGTAGATCTACCCAAACCTACACTGACTGTAGAACCAGAGAGACCTGTGTTCAGTGGAGAGTCAGTCACTCTGAAGTGTGAGATTAAAGGTTATGATGGATGGACGTATCAGTGGTATAAACAGGATCCATGGAGTAGATGGACTGCAGTGTCTCATTCTGAGTATCACACTGTAAACGGAGACACTCTCACCATCAGAAGAGACACTGTGAATCATGGAGATCAGTACTGGTGTAGAGGAGAGAGACATGACAGATCAACATCATCACAGTACAGTGACCCTGTTACTCTCACTGTAAAGAGTGAGTCTGTTAACGTTTATATTTTACGTCTTTTCATGTTCACATATAAACAATTCAGTTAGTCTGTTGGAGACTCTAATGATTCTTCTTTAATGGTGACACTTTCTGTGGTCTAGAACAGTCGACCCCAAACCTGGTCGTGGAGACCCCCTTTGATCTAAACACTTTAATAGAAACACAAGAAGGTGTTTTAAGATGGGGGGCAACTTATATATGACATGACAGATGACGTCCTGCAAAATGTTTACTTTGTTTTTTCATTTTATTTATAATTTGTGTCAAACAGATTGTGTCATACAGCTATAATAATGTGAGAAATGACAGTAAAAATATCTAACTGACACATCAAACCACTGACGCACATCTTCTCTCTGCTCTCTTGTTCTGGACCAACTTTATGTAAATGAGCTGAACTTTATGTAAATGAGCTGAACGTTATGTAAATGAGCTGACCTTTATGTAAATGATCTGGCCAACAGTTTTCATCTCACTGCAATGAAAACACTGCGTTCACTTAAACAGAGCAGCTACTACAGATTTAGAAAGTATAAAAACACAAACTCAGCTCTACAACAAGCTCACACTCCACTCAGGTTATTAGAAAGTTCAGAATGTTTTATTATTTATTCATCTGTTTGTTATTTATTTATTTATTTGTTTGTTTTTAACTGTTGCAATCCTGAAATCAGGAGCTGCTGATTCCTTGTTTCTTGCTTCCCTACATTTTAGTGTTTTCTGTGCTCCTAACACATCTGATCTGTATAATGACATAATGAACAGGCCTTTACTGGGATCAGGTGGGTGTGTTAGTGCAGGTAACCATTAAAATGTGCAGGACAGGGGGTCTCCAGGACAAGGGTTGAGAACCACTGATGTGGAAAGAGACACCAAGAATTTATTTTCATTTATTTCTGTAAACTGCGTGGATGTTTCATTGTTTGTTTCCATTTCAGTGACATGTTTAGCCTCTGACTGCAAAATGTGCTCTAAGACTTTATTCTTTCTTGTGTTCTCACAGCTTTACCTACTGCTGAACTCACTGTAGAGCCCAAACGGAGTCCTGTGTTCAGTGGAGAGTCAGTCACTCTGAAGTGTGAGATTAAAGGTTATGATGGATGGACGTATCAGTGGTATAAACAGGATCCATGGAGTAGATGGACTGCAGTGTCTCAGTCTGTGCATCACACTGTAAACGGAGACACTCTCACCATCAGAGGAGACACTGTGATTAATGGAGATCAGTATCTGTGTAGAGGAGAGAGACACGACAGACCAACATCATCAGAGTACAGTTCCTCTGTTACTCTCACTGTAAAGGGTGAGCTCTTAACTATGATTTCTACTAAATGAAATTATTAATCAGTGTAGCAGGTCGAGGTTTTACAGCACTGAAATCTCTGGAGTTGATCTCAAATGTATCCAGGTGGTACCAGGGAGGTGCTAAGAAGTGCTCAAGAACCCCCTGAAAATCATTCAGCGCCCCGTTAGCACCCGTGAAAACGTTGATTTGCCTTTTTATATAAATAATGTACCTTTCATTAGACTTTACGTTCATAAGTCTTTTCCACCTCCCACAAGTTTATAATTGATCTGTGTACCTACACAGTCCCTCACTGAGACCGCTGATAAAGGATCAGGTCTTTTAGAGAACTCTTAATCAAAACACCCTAAAATGCTGATCTTCAGTCAGACACTAATATATATACACACTACTATTGCGAGGTCACTGTAGTGGATTATTTTAATAAGCTGTTTAAACACAAATCACTTCTTATTCCTTCCAAAAGACAGAAAAGTCAGAACTAACCAGTGAAAGTACCAGCAGCTCCCACTTTGAGTCAGTCTCTTCATCAGTTACAGCAGCGGCTTCTGTACAAGTGAGTTTAAGGACCAGCTTGACCTGGACAATGACGGTGTTAGTTCACTTAACACTGAGCTACTCAGCTCCTGCTAAACCCCTGAATCCTGCTAGACCCCTGAATCCTGCTAGACCCCTGAATCCTACTAGACCCCTGCTAGACCCCTGAATCCTGCTAGACCCCTGAATGCGGCTCCAGCTGTAAAACCCATGTCCGGGTGTTTAAGGCTGGTTTAGGCGAGTCTGGGTGGAGGTGAGAGTTGGAGGTCCTACCTGCTCGTTAGGGGCTTCACGGGCGGAGCTTCACTGCTGAACCTCCCGACCTGCTCTATGATCCCGGACGCCGCTTGGGCCGCTCTGGAAATCGTCCTCACGCACGTGATTTGCAGCGTCCACGACCCGCGTCACGACTTTCTTCCATCTTAACTCGGCAGCCCCGACGCGGACTGCTGACTACGACCGGCAGAAGACCAGACGAGACTAAACGATACTGTGGCGAACTATCGCGGGACTGAGACACACCTGGAGCTCGAAGATGGCTGCCTCCAGGGGATGCTTTCAAATTAAAAGTCCCCATCTCACCCTTAACCCTGCTGGCTACAGCTAGTAACCTGCATATATGTACAGAAAGATGCAGAAAGCACAGTAACTTGTTTTCAGGCTGTTAAAAGTTCTATATCAGAGTATTTCAATACTACATGATCAAAGCATGAACTTTCAACAACGAGAGGTTTTTACATTTTATATGTTCAAATGTTTGAGTAACACATTTTCTGTTATATCCATAAAAATTCACTGACAAACCAGTATATTCAGTACTCCTACCTTCCGTTGTGACCTGCAGACAGGTACTTACACTCAGTGGCCATTTTATCAGAAACACTTACCATATAGGTAAACATTAAAGGAGCGTATTAATTGGACAGAGACTGATGGGCTACAGTCGGTCAGTGTAGACCTACAAAGTGCACCTTTATGTAGGTGTTACTGATAAAATGTCCAGTGAGTGGCCACTCAGTTCACACAGCAGACGTAACTAATTACTGTAGTCTACTATGATCACTATTAACACAGTAGATGTGTTTGAAATATTTCTAAAGCATTTCATTTTTACTGCAAGCAGAATATAAACCAGCTGTGATGGTGTTTCAGAGCCGTGTCTACAGTGGAGACTCTGTCACTCAGAGCTGCGGATCAGGCAGAGTAAACCAAACACAGCTGATACGTTTCAGCTTCTTTGTGCAGAAAGACAGACGTCAGCAGTTAATTTACAGAATAATTCTGCTGTAAACTGTAGAGAACTGCTGCACATTTACAGCAGAAACACTGCAGTGATCTACTGTCCTCCTTAAAGCAGTGGACTGCAGTAAAGAGTGATGCAGTAATTAGCTGTGATGTGCTGATTATATTGTGAGAGTCTGCCTGTCTCTGAACGTTGTGGTGATAGAGGACAGAGCTTCCCATCAGTCCTTGCAGTTTTTGTGACTGTGATTTTTGTCTTAACATGTAATTCTTACTGTAAATATACGTCTGAATGCAGTTTACATGTTCTGGTATTCTAGTCATGGTGGTGTTTTGTGTTTCAGTAACTGGACCAGCCTGTAAAGTTATAATACAGTATGGACGCCATAAATAAACAGAAGTTATTGTTATTTCACACTAAACCGTTTTAGCATGAAGAGTCAGTGCAGCTCCTGCTTTGAACTCCCGGCCACTATAAAGATGTAGAGTTCTGCTCTGCTGAGCTGCTGTGTTATTCTAGTGTAAAACAAGCTTTAGTCTGATAAATCATCAGAGCTCAGAGCTCAGAGCGGGTGGGCTACTATGCTAGCTGACAACATGGATCAGAACAGATTTAGATGAGAACATGTTTGAAGAACAAATAAGTGAGTCATTATTTTATTAAGATAAGATACGATACGATAAGATAATCCTTTATTAGTCCCACAGCGGGGAAATTCACAGTATTACAGCAGCAGCAGAGTAACAGGAGTAAGGCACTCAGTAATAGAAATGGGAAACAGTATAAACCTTATCAACATTATAAATAATACAGCTACACTGACTGTAGAGCCCAGATGGAGCCCTGTGTTCACTGGAGAGTCAGTGACTCTGAAGTGTGAGATACAGTCTCACAGTAACTGGAGATATCAGTGGTATAAAGGCAGCAGTGGAACTGCAGTCAGTCAGTCTCCGACAAACACCTTCACCATCAGATCAGCAGCAGATCAGGATCAGGATCAGTACTGGTGTAGAGGAGAGAGAGATAACAGACCCTCATCATCACAACCCAGCAACACTGTTACTCTCACAGTGAAAGTTAAGATCAGTGCTTTTGTACTGTCACTGTAAAAAATGTGATTATAGAAATAATTTAATTTTAAAATTGAATTCCTGTAAGCAACATAACAAAATCATAATGTGTAACCAGCCCATCAGTACTGCGCTTACAACTATAATTATATTTGTATTTTATATTTAAGGGTGGTTTAGTAGCTTCTAATCAAAGTCCATTTTCTTTGTTTTTATTTTTTTATGTCTTATATATTAACTTAATTGTACTTCTGCAAACTTGGGTAAATGGTACCAACGCAGAATAATAATAATGTACAGAGCATCAATCCTGTTTTTAGAATAAGGCTATTTTTACAGCAAAGGGTATTTTAGTGGTTTATAATCATTATTTAACATTTCATTATGTTCCTAAAGCCTTGACTGTGTAACAGTTTTACAGCTGACCATCCTCAGCAAACCTCGTATCTCCATTTCTGTTGATTTTCAGTTTTTAAGATCATTTGAAAAAGCTTTTTGGCCTTTATATTGTGTGTAAAGTTCATGAAAGATGGGCCAAAATAAACGGCCTAAAATGACTTGGAAAGAAGTCTGGTTCCATTGACTTACATTGAAAGTAATGTGTGTTTTTCCTTCTCCTCTAAAGTTTCCATTTTGGAGATACAATGTTTTGTTCCGACAGCAGTGATATGCACATGTTCCTATTCAGATAATATTTCAGAGTGTTTGTTTAACCTTAGTGTATTTTGATGAAACACAAATTACAGACTAAAACTCAAACAGACATTAAAGAACCAGTAGGAGCCTAATGGTCCAGTGCAGTGGATCTCAGTGTGCTGTAGATTTTCATTCAGACAGTAAAATTACTCAGGATAAATTAACACAGTCATTTAAGAAAACGGTCTTTTTCAGCTTATCCTAGAAAGACATTAGCACATTATTTGTGCTACTAACAGTTAGAACTTTGTTACTGAGCTTGATTTGAGCTGCTGGACATACTGACCCAGTGCAAGCATGCGGTTCAACGTCAGTGCAGCAGAGTAAAATATTGGGAGAGTCTGTTCAACATAAATGATGAACTAACCCAACTTTGTGTAAATAGACCACAATATAGAAATATGTACACATGTGCAGTCGTGACTGACGTCTCTTTTTTCTGAATTCATACAAACACCATTTCATTTTATAGTAAATTTGTTTTTTTTAGTTTATTTTTATGAACAAAAACATGAACTAACTCTAAATCTGCACTAAATCTAACTCTCTGAATCTGCACTGCTGCTCTCTTCTTTCTGTAGATCTACCCAAACCTACACTGACTGTAGAACCAGAGAGACCTGTGTTCAGTGGAGAGTCAGTCACTCTGAAGTGTGAGATTAAAGGTTATTATGGATGGACGTATCAGTGGTATAAACTGGATAAACAGAGTGGACTGACTGCAGTGTCTCAGTCTGAGTATCACACTGTAAACGGAGACACTCTCACCATCAGAAGAGACACTGTGAATCATGGAGATCAGTATTGGTGTAGAGGAGAGAGACATGACAGATCAACATCATCACAGTACAGTGACCCTGTTACTCTCACTGTAAAGAGTGAGTCTGTTAACGTTTATATTTTACGTCTTTTCATGTTCACATATAAACAATTCAGTTAGTCAGTCTGTTGGAGACTCTAATGATTCTTCTTTAATGGTGACACTTTCGGTGGTCTAGAACAGTGGACCCCAAATCTGGTCGTGGAGACCCCCTTTGATCTAAACACTTTAACAGAAACACAAGAAGGTGTTTTAAGATGGGGGGACAACTTATATATGACATGACAGATGACGTCCTGCAAAATGGTTACTTTGTTTTTTCATTTTATTTATAATTTGTGTCAAACAGATTGTGTCATACAGCTTTAATAATGTGAGAAATGACAGTAAAAATATCTAACTGACACATCAAACCACTGACGCACATCTTCTCTCTGCTCTCTTGTTCTGGACCAACTTTATGTAAATGAGCTGAACTTTATGTAAATGAGCTGAACGTTATGTAAATGAGCTGACCTTTATGTAAATGATCTGGCCAACAGTTTTCATCTCACTGCAATGAAAACACTGCGTTCACTTAAACAGAGCAGCTACTACAGATTTAGAAAGTATAAAAACACAAACTCAGCTCTAAAACAAGCTCACACTCCACTCAGGTTATTATAAAGTTCAGAATGTTTTATCATTTATTCATCTGTTTGTTGTTTATTTATTTATTTATTTATTTGTTTGTTTTTAACTGTTGCAATCCTGAAATCAGGAGCTGCTGATTCCTTGTTTCTTGCTTCCCTACATTTTAGTGTTTTCTGTGCTCCTAACACATCTGATCTGTATAATGACATAATGAACAGGCCTTTACTGGGATCAGGTGGGTGTGTTAGTGCAGGTAACCATTAAAATGTGCAGGACAGGGGGTCTCCAGGACAAGGGTTGAGAACCACTGGTGTGGAAAGAGACACCAAGAATTCATTTTCATTTATTTCTGTAAACTGCGTGGATGTTTCATTGTTTGTGTCCATTTCAGTGACATGTTTAGTCTCTGACTGCAAAATGTGCTCTAAGACTTTATTCTTTCTTGTGTTCTCACAGCTTTACCTACTGCTGAACTCACTGTAGAGCCCAAATGGAGTCCTGTGTTCAGTGGAGAGTCAGTCACTCTGACGTGTGAGATTAAAGGTCATGATGGATGGACGTATCGGTGGTATAAACACGATAAACAGAGTGGACTGACTGCAGTGTCTCAGTATCACACTGTAAACAGAGACACTCTCACCATCAGAGGAGACACTGTGATTAATGGAGATCAGTATCTGTGTAGAGGAGAGAGACACGACAGACCAACATCATCAGAGTACAGTTCCTCTGTTACTCTCACTGTAAAGGGTGAGCTCTTAACTATGATTTCTACTAAATGAAATTATTAATCAGTGTAGCAGGTCGAGGTTTTACAGCACTGAAATCTCTGGAGTTGATCTCAAATGTATCCAGGTGGTACCAGGGAGGTGCTAAGAAGTGCTCAAGAACCCCCTGAAAATCATTCAGCACCCCGTTAGCACCCGTGAAAACGTTGATTTGCCTTTTTATATAAATAATGTACCTTTCATTAGACTTTACGTTCACAAGTCTTTTCCACCTCCCACAAGTTTATAATTAATCTGTGTACCTACACAGTCCCTCACTGAGACCGCTGATAAAGGATCAGGTCTTTTAGAGAACTCTTAATCAAAACACCCTAAAATGCTGATCTTCAGTCAGACACTAATATATATACACACACTACTATTGTGAGGTCACTGCAGTGGATTATTTTAATAAGCTGTTTAAACACAAATCACTTCTTATTCCTTCCAAAAGACAGAAAAGTCAGAACTAAACAGTGAAAGTACCAGCAGCTCCCACTTTGAGTCAGTCTCTTCATCACTTACAGCAGCTGCTTCTGTACAAGTGAGTTTAAGGACCAGCTTGACCTGGACAATGACAGTGTTAGTCCACTTAACACTGAGCTCTTCAGCTCCTCCTAGACCCTTGAATCCTGCTAGACCCCTGAATCCTGCTAGACCCCTGAATCCTGCTAGACCCCTGAATGCGGCTCCAGCTGTAAAACCCATGTCCGGGTGTTTAAGGCTGGTTTAGGCGAGTCTGGGTGGAGGTGAGAGTTGGAGCTCCTACCTGCTCGTTAGGGGCTTCACGGGCGGAGCTTCACTGCTGAACCTCCCGACCTGCTCTATGATCCCGGACGCCGCTTGGGCCGCTCTGGAAATCGTCCTCACGCACGTGATTTGCAGCGTCCACGACCCGCGTCACGACTTTCTTCCATCTTAACTCGGCAGCCCCGACGCGGACTGCTGACTACGACCGGCAGAAGACCAGACGAGACTAAACGATACTGTGGCGAACTATCGCGGGACTGAAACACACCTGGAGCACGAAGATGGCTGCCTCCAGGGGCTGCTGTCAAATTAAAAGTCCCCATCTCACCCTTAACCCTGCTGGCTACAGCTAGTAACCTGCATATATGTACAGAAAGATGCAGAAAGCACAGTAACTTGTTTTCAGGCTGTTAAAAGTTCTATATCCGAGTATTTCAATACTACATGATCAAAGCATGAACTTTCAACAACGAGAGGTTTTTACATTTTATATGTTCAAATGTTTGAGTAACACATTTTCTGTTATATCCATAAAAATTCACTGACAAACCAGTATATTCAGTACTCCTACCTTCCGTTGTGACCTGCAGACAGGTACTTACACTCAGTGGCCATTTTATCAGAAACACTTACCATATAGGTAAACATTAAAGGAGCGTATTAATTGGACAGAGACTGATGGGCTACAGTCGGTCAGTGTAGACCTACAAAGTGCACCTTTATGTAGGTGTTACTGATAAAATGTCCAGTGAGTGGCCACTCAGTTTACACAGCAGGCGTAACTAATTACTGTAGTCTACTATGATCACTATTAACACAGTAGATGTGTTTGAAATATTTCTAAAGCATTTCATTTTTACTGCAAGCAGAATATAAACCAGTTGTGATGGTGTTTCAGAGCCGTGTCTACAGTGGAGACTCTGTCACTCAGAGCTGTGGATCAGGCAGAGTAAACCAAACACAGCTGATACGTTTCAGCTTCTTTGTGCAGAAAGACAGACATCAGCAGTTCATTTACAGAATAATTCTGCTGTAAACTGTAGAGAACTGCTGCACATTTACAGCAGAAACACTGCAGTGATCTACTGTCCTCCTTAAAGCAGTGGACTGCAGTAAAGAGTGATGCAGTAATTAGCTGTGATTTGCTGATTATATTGTGAGAGTCTGCCTGTCTCTGAACGTTGTGGTGATAGAGGACAGAGCTTCCCATCAGTCCTTGCAGTTTTTGTGACTGAGATTTTTGTCTTAACATGTAATTCTTACTGTAAATATACGTCTGAATGCAGTTTACATGTTTTGGTATTCTAGTCATGGTGGTGTTTTGTGTTTCAGTAACTGGACCAGCCTGTAAAGTTATAATACAGTATGGACGCCATAAATAAACAGAAGTTATTGTTATTTCACACTAAACCGTTTTAGCATGAAGAGTCAGTGCAGCTCCTGCTTTGAACTCCCGGCCACTATAAAGATGTAGAACTCTGCTCTGCTGAGCTGCTGTGTTATTCTAGTGTAAAACAAGCTTTAGTCTGATAAATCATCAGAGCTCAGAGCGGGGTGGGCTACTATACTAGCTGACAACATGGATCAGAGCAGATTTAGATGAGAACATGTTTGCAGAACAAATTAGTGAGTCATTATTTTATTATTTCTCTGTTCCACAGTTTCACTGAGTAACAATACAGGCTGATGCATTTTCATTCGTTTATCATGGTACTCTGTTGTATTTTTTGATGGAAATTACAGTTTGTGTCAAAATGAATTGAAAATATTAGGAATTTTAAGATGAGTTTATGTTTAATTTCGCTTCTGAAAATATTTGATGGGTTGTGAGACAAACACTGCCTCTGCATGAGGACCCTGACCTGAAAAGGTTTGGCTTTAAAAGAATGCAGTTACTGAGGAGATAAAATAGGATTGGTTAAAAAACAACACAGTAAAAAGTAAATAATACACATTGCTGTATATTATATTATATATTATTATTATTAATAAATGTAAAAAGTACATGATTAGATAAATAGATTGATAGATAGATAAATAGATAGATAGACAGACTACCAGACAGACAGACAGACTATCAGACAGACAGACAGACTGACTATCAGACAGACAGACAGACAGAGACTATCAGACAGACTATCAGACAGACAGACAGACAGGCAGACAGACAGGCAGACAGACTATCAGACAGACAGACAGACAGACAGACAGGGAGGCAGGCCATTGTTCACAGGTAGTAAAAGTGTAAGTCTGGCCTGAGAACAGAAACACAAGAAAATCCTAAATTGGATAAACCTGTAGAAAATCAATGATTGTTTTTTTTTGTTTGTCTCCTTTTTAATTACAAGTCATAAAGAGCGTAATTATCTGATGCTGTATTCTGTCAAAGTAATTGCTCCTCCTCCTTCTTGGTGTAAAAAACACACGACTCCTCCAGTCAGTTCACTTCAGTAAATTGTTCCAAACTGTTTCTTTGCATAATCTCTCCTGATATTTTTGTGGATAAACAATGCCACTGCTCAAAATGCACATTCATTAGGTCAGTATCAGGTCAGTATCAGGGCCCCCAGTCCTGCAGCTCAGTGGAGACCCTGTGCTCACATGCTAAATGCTTCTACACACACAAGCCAGCTTTACTAAAAGAGGCACTAATTACAGACAGTCTACTGACACTGTGGCCTGCGGGGGTCGCTAATGTAGTGGCTCATCTACTAACTATACTAATTGACATAACATACTGACATATGGTAAAGTAAATTTAGTTTGACCTGTGATGAAACAAAAACAGTACAAAGACAAAATATTAAATATTTCAATTTTGTCTTATTATGTTATAAACTTCATTGTTTTTTTGTAAATTTACCCTAATTCTGAAATCGATACCTGAAATACGCTCCAGAACTGTTGAGTCTAAATGTCACTTAAATAGAACCTGTCTGGCAACGTGAAGCAGGCTAGAACGTCTCAGGAATGACATGATGCCCAATCTAAAGAGACTCAAATATGGATATGAAACACACTCACTGAAATGAACCAGTCTGGAGTGGGTTAAAGTTGTTGCTGAGGCTCTGGGACTCCAGCAAATGTAAAACCTGGAGGCCTCAGTTGTCAGTAAAGTCCATAAAACACACTGTGCAAAAATGGCATCCATGGGAGAGTTGCAAGATGCAAACCATTACTGACCAAAACAAACAAAAATAACACAAAGGCTTGTCCAGCATTTGCCAAAAACTATTTAGATGACCCCCAAGACTTTTGGGATCACATTCTGTGGGCTGATTAGTCAAAGGTGGAACTTTTGGAAAACATGAGTCCTGTTACATCTGGCGTAAAGCTACCAGCACATTCCACCATTAGAGAATCACACCAATACCAGCACTCAAACATGGTGGTGGTAGTGTGTGTGACCTAAAGCTCTAGCGCAGTGGGTTTATGCAGCAGGACAATAATCTGAAGCACATCAGCAAATCCACCTCTGAATGGCTCAAAGAGACAAACTTAAGGTTTTGGAGCGGCCGAGTCAAAGTGCTGACTTGAATCCCATTGAGATGCTGTGACAAGATGTTAAATGGGCAGTTCATGTTCGAAAATCACACAGTGCAGCCAAATTAAAGCAGTGCTGCTGTTTTAAGAGTGGGTCAAAATTCCTCCACTTCAATGTAAAAGACGCATCACAACTTATCACAAACGTTTGATTGTAGTCGTTATTGCCAAAGTTGACACAACCAGATATTAGGTTTTGGGGGCAATTACTTTTTCACAATAGTTTGGTTGATAGGTTAGGTCGGTCACATGGTTTTGGTATTGAATAAATCTTTATCTTCAATAAAGGAGGGATCATTTAAAAGCTGCATTTTGTGTTTACTTGTGTTGTCTTTGTTTTAGAATGTAAAAATAGAAGTAGAAGAAATCGGGTGAGGGGCAAATACTTTTTCACAGCACTGTAGAAATCATCTTTATCTGAATTATTTGTTCTGAGGATTTCTTTCTCTCCACAGAGAGACCAAAACCTGCGGTGTCCATACAGCCGGATCATCAGGTGTTCAGAGGAGAGACTGTCACTCTCAGATGTGACATACAGGGAGGAGGAGTCTCTAACTGGCAGTACAGCTGGTTTAAAGCTGGTTCATCCACTGCTGTCAGTAATAAACAGCATTACAGTATCAGCTCTGTTACAGCGTCTGACGGAGGAACATACACCTGTATAGGAGCAGTGAGAGGAACATCACGCTACTCACACACCAGTGAAGCCGTTACACTGACTGTATCAGGTGAGTGTGAAAAAGTTTTCAGCTCACTTAATACTTAACTAATGAATCAGAGCTTAATAAAACGTCTTCATTACATTGAATGATTATTAATACTTAACTAATGAATCAGAGCTTAATAAAACGTCTTCATTACATTGAATGATTATTAATACTTAACTAATGAATGAGAGCTCAATAAAACGTCTTCATTACATTGAATGATTATTAATACTTAACTAATGAATCAGAGCTTAATAAACGTCTTCATTACATTAGATGATTATTTAGAAGTTTAAAAACAATATTAAGCTTCTTTCAGAACTGGTCTATAACTTTGTACAGACTTCAGCTCACTGTAGTGAAAATACCACGTTCACTTCACCAGAGCAGCTACGGCAAATTTAGAAACACAAACTCTGCTCTAAGACAGGCTCACACTGAGTCTTTGATCCACTCAGATTATTATGAAGTTCAGAAAGTTTTTCTTTTGTAACTTCTACAGTTCTGAAATCAGGGTTCGCTGATTCCCTACTTCTTGCGTCCTTGCAGTGTTTTCTGTGCTCTCTTTTCTGTAAATCATTATGATTGAAATTTTAATCATTATAACAGCGTCATGTTCAGCCTCTGACTGTAAATTATGCTCTGAGACTCTGTTCTTTCTTCTGTTCTCTCCACTCCTGTTTTTAGAATAAGGCTATTTTTACAGCAAAGGGTATTTTAGTGGTTTATAATCATTATTTAACATTTCATTATGTTCCTAAAGACTTGACTGTGTAACTGTTTTACAGCTGACCATCCTCAGCAAACCTCGTATCTCCATTTCTGTTGATTTTCAGTTTTTAAGATCATTTGAAAAAGATTTTTGGCCTTTATATTGTGTGTAAAATTCATGAAAGATGGGCCAAAATAAACGGCCTAAAATGACTTGGAAAGAAGTCTGGTTCCATTGACTTACATTGAAAGTAATGTGTGTTTTTCCTTCTCCTCTAAAGTTTCCATTTTGGAGATACAATGTTTTGTTCCGACAGCAGTGATATGCACATGTTCCTATTCAGATAATATTTCAGAGTGTTTGTTTAACCTTAGTGTATTTTGATGAAACACAAATTACAGATTAAAACTCAGTTCTCAAATAGACATTAAAGAACCAGTAGGAGCCTAATGGTCCAGTGCAGTGGATCTCAGTGTGCTGTAGATTTTCATTCAGACAGTAAAATTACTCAGGATAAATTAACACAGTCATTTAAGAAAACGGTCTTTTTCAGCTTATCCTAGAAAGACATTAGCACATTATTTGTGCTACTAACAGTTAGAACTTTGTTACTGAGCTTGATTTGAGCTGCTGGACATACCGACCCAGTGCAGCATGCGGTTCAACGTCAGTGCAGCAGAGTAAAATATTGGGAGAGTCTGTTCAACATAAATGATGAACTAACCCAACTTTGTGTAAATAGACCACAATATAGAAATATGTACACATATGTCATCTAGATATTTTTGGCAAATGCTGGACAAGCCTTTGTTGTTGTTGTTGTTTTTTGGTCATTCATGGTTTGTACCTTACATCTCTCCCATGGATTCCATTGTTACACAGTGTCTTTCATTAACTGACGCGTCTTTTTTCTGAATTCATACAAACACTTTCCCTTTATAGTAAATTTGTTTTTGCTAGTTTATGTTTATGAACAGAGACCTACAGATGTAATATAGTAAAGGAAACTCATTTGGGAAGCTTATTTATTTATTTATTTATTTGTTGCACCCTGTACAGTATTAACAATCATACATTTAAATCTCACACATCAGGCCAACATACACAGGATTTTAAAAAAGTATTTTAAATTTCCTACATAAGTCCACAGTGGGGTCCAGAGATTCCAGAATTTATCCGTTTGGTGACGTAGATCATAGGTCAGTTTCTCCAGAGGAAGCAGAGCTGCAGCCTGGGAAAGCCATTGCTCAACAGATGGTGGAGAGGGGCTGGCCCACCGAGTTAGGATACATTTTTTTGCCAGAAATGAAAACATTAGAAACAAAAATTTACTATCAGTATCAAAAATACGTTCCACTCCTGTTCCCAAAAGCTACAGGGCAGGAGACTCTTCTGAAATGGTGTTTGGAAGATTTCTTCTACCCTAATATGTACTCTGTCCCAGAAAGTGCCAATTCTTTTACACTGCCAGAACGCATGAAAAAATGTTCCTCTTTCAGTTTTACATTTAAAACACAAATTAGATCTATCTGGAAACATCTTCTGTAAGCAAACAGGTGTGAAATATATCTCATTCATGAATTTAACATTAAGCTCATGAACACCAGATGAGGAACATTTGGGAAACAAGTCTTTACAAATATTGCACCAGTCCTCTTCTGTGATTGGTTGGCCTAAGTCCCTCTCCCAGCCTCCTCTCAGACTGTCTGATGATGGTTTAACATGTTTTAGCAAAATGCCATAAATTGGTGAAATCACCCCTCTAGCCTGGCTGTTCTTAACTAGCAACTCTTCAAGGTCGGTTAATTCCTTTCTGAATCTCCCATCCTTAATAGTTGAGATGATCAGGTGACAAACCTGGAGATGTTTTAAAAGTCTGACCTAGGTAACTCGTACTCTTCTTGCAGTTGTATGAACGATTTGAACAAACTTCCAGAAAACATGTGGGAAATGTTTTTAGTCTCTCTGTCAAACCAAACTGAGAGTCCAGAGCTATTCAGCTGAAAAGAGAAATCTGGGTTATGGGCCAGGGGGGACAATAATGGTAATAGCTACTTACAGATGAAGAATTTGAAAGATATTTTGAAACAGGAATGGAGAGTTTTATTCAAATTAATGAGGACCGTTTTTTAAGGAGTGTCTCTTCCTAAACTAATGAAAAAACAGGCAGAATCATTAGACAAACCCCTTTAAAGCTCTCTATCAAATGCCAAATCAGAAATCACATGGACCAGATGGATTCCCAGCTGAATTTTATAAACGTTTTCGGTCACTTATCTTATATATGATCAGTATTTTATTGAACATTTTATAATTAACACAATTTACAAAGCCTCAGAATAAACAGTAGTAAATATCACAAAGTCAGGAGCAGGGAAAAGAAAGTTACAGTATGTTATTATTATAATTACAATATCAAAGATGTACAACATTGTTTATTTCCAAAACAAAAAGAAAAAATAGTAATAATAATAATAAATAATAAAACAAACCAACAAATAAATAAAAGGAGGGTATATATGTAGTGCTACTACTTTAACAGATGTGATTGGATCATTTGGACAGGTGTGCGCTATGAGGTGGGGTTTGCTGAGTCTGAACCAATATGACCGAGGAATTTCTGCCACTTCTTAAAATACTGATTAGGTGTCCCTATCAACCTGAAAGAGAGTCTTTCATAGGAGGCCACTATTTAATAACTCGTACCATTCACTTAAGGTGGGAGCCTGAGACGACTTCCAGTGTCTCAATAGTAGCCTCCTGCCTACCATAAGAGCTGTCTGGATCCAATCACAGTAATAAACAGTCACGGAAATCAAAGGGCCTGGATCCCCCAAAACATATAGGCTGGGTAGACAGGGATACTGTACCCCGATTATCATTTCGATGGTTCTGTGTAGCTGCAGCCAAAAGTCCTGAATTACCGAACAATCCCACAGACAGTGAATTAGTGTACCTTCCAAAGAACACCTCCAGCAAATAGGGCAGTCTTTCAAGTTTGCTCTGAATAACTTACTGGGTGTCCAATAAAAGCGATTAATAATTTGAAACTGTACAAGCCTAGTTCTAAGTTCTCTGGACATTTTCTTTGATTTCCTTAGAATATTTAACCAATCATTATCAGTGAATGTAACATTTAAATCTTTTTCCCATGCTGGTTTTAGCGAAGAGTGTTTGATGGACTTCTGTAGCAGAATATAGTAATACCTAGATGCTTCATGACCAAGGCCGAGCAAATTAAAGAAATGTTTTTGATCCTTTGCCTGTGGGGGTTGTGTACCAGCCCCAAACACGTGTAAGCAAAGACTGCAAATTTGGAGATACCGCCAACTCTGGTTAAGGGGAAGTCCATATTCATGCTGGAGACGCTCAAAGGATTTAAGAGAATCCCCTACATGTAGGTCCTCCACCATATGAATGCCCTGCAGTACCCAAACCTTCCACAGAAACGGAGACTTGCCAATACATAATTTAGGATTTGACCATATGCTGGAAAGGTTGTTCAAAAATGGACTGAATCCAACCAGCTTTGAGACTTTGCACCATACCCACTGAAGATGTGAAATGACTGGGTGATCTGACTTCACAACAGAAGGACAACTAATAACAGGAAGGGGGTGGCATACATGGCTCTCTATATCGAACCAAGGTGGAGCTCTTTCAGGGGGAAGTGACCATCGCACCAAGTGTCTCAAGCAAAAAGCATAGTGGTAGAGCAGGAGATTAGGTATGCCCAGCCCTCCCTGATCCACTGGTTTTTGTAATTTACTCAGGCGTATACGAGGCCGTTTACCATTCCAAAGAAAAACATTGCAAAGCTTCTCAAAATGATGAAAATATTTCAAAGGAATGGAGATTGGTAGAGCCTGAATAATGTAGTTAAATTTTGGGGCAACATTCATTTTAAGGACATTGGCCTTTCCCCACAACGAGAGATAGAGTGGGGACCACCTGTCTATTTCCGCTTTAAAATGATCCAGAAGAGGTTCTACGTTAACCCTACTCAGATCAGACAAATTTGGGGGGAACAAGACACCGAGATATGTTATTCCTTTCTGAGGCCATAGAAATCGTGAACAGAATGCTGTTTTAGGGCAATAAGATGTCAGGGGGAGGGCTTCACATTTAGACCAATTTATTTTATACCCTGATAGTTTGGAAAATGAATCAATAGTTGTTAAGAGAGAATTCACCGATCTTTCGGGGTTAGAAATAAATGTTAAGATGTCATCTGCGTACAGCATTATTTTATGGGTCTTTTGGCCTATCTGAACACCAGGGAAGTCTGGATTCAGTCTTACAGCTACCGCAAGAGGCTCTAATGCCAAAGAAAATACAAGGGGGGATAAAGGCGATTTGGCGCACTCCTCTTTGTAGCCTAAAATATGGTGAAATAAGCCCGTTTGTAACAACAGCGGCTTTGGGCCCTGTGTACAAGATATGAATCCACTTTATGAAGACATCTCCAAATCCAAAAGCTTTCAGGGTCAGCAAAAGATAGCGCCACTCTACCCGGTCAAATGCCTTCTCGGCGTCTAATGACAGAGCAGCTATAGGTTCCTGGTCATTCTGAACATGCCACATGATGTCAATGAACCTTCTGATATTATCTGTAGAGTTGCGCTGATGGATAAAGCCAACCTGGTCAGGATGTACCAGTGTCTCCACTACTTTATCTAAGCTCTTTGCTAAGACCTTATCTAGAATTTTTGCATCACAGTTAATAAGAGAAATTGGTCGATAGCTCTGACAGTTATGGGGGTCTTTACCCTTCTTGAGGATGAGAGAGATCAATGCTTCAGACAGAGTTGGCGGAAGAGAACCATTTGCAAAAGATTCTTCATACATATTCAGTAAGTACGGGGTTAATTCCTTACAATACATTTTGTAAAATTCTACTGTAAACCCGTCTGGGCCAGGTGATTTGACGGTGGTTAAAAGTGTGATCGCATCTACAATTTCCTCCTCAAATACGGGTTTGTCAAGCTCCTCTTTCTGGTCTGTTGAGAATACTGGTAAACTAAGTTTGTCAAGAAAGGATTCAATCTCACCGTCATCCACCGCCAACTCTGTACTGTAAAGGTTTTTATAGAAATTATAAAATGATTCATTAATCTCTTTTGTAGAGGTTTTTAATTCCCCACCTAGATCTCTTATACTGGAAATTGTGCTTAAAGATTCCTGTTTTTTTTTATGTAGCTGGCAAGTAGTCTGCCAGCCTTATCTCCTTCCTCAAAATACCTCTGCCTGGCTCTGAAAAGAGAGAATTCCACTTTTTGTGAGAGAAGAGTATTAAACTCATATTTTAGTTGTGCCAGTTTGAGTAGGGACTCATTGGACAAGTCTATTTTGAATTTATCTTCTGCGACACTGATTCTCTGCTCTAATTCCAACTGTCTTGCAGTTCTATTCTTTTTTTTGTAAGCAGTGTTGGATTATGTGTCCCCTCAAAAAGGCCTTAAGTGCTTCCCAAGCCACAGCCACAGTTGATGCCGTAGGCAGGTTAGTTTCTGAATACATCTTAATCTCAGCATTAAGTGCTGTTCTAAATGCTTCATCCATCAGCAGACTTCAGTTTAGCCTCCACCGATGAGATTTTATTGTTTGGGTGAATGGTTGCATATAAAGTGTCACGCAGGCATGATCTGAGATTATTATATTCCCAATTTTACAAGATAAAATTGCGGGCATTAAATGTTTTGGATATGAGGAAGAAATCAATTCTTGAAAAGGTTTGATGTGGGGAGGAAAAAAATGTGTAATCCCTTAATGTAGGACTCAAAGTGCACCATATATCCACCAAACCTAAAGCTTCGCATAGATTTTCAAGAACCTGCTTTGATCTCCGGGGTTGGGAAGTGGATGGTCTACTCCGATCGAGCACTACGTCCAAGACCTGATTGAAATCCCCCCTAGAATGACTGGGTGATTACCCATTCTATTTATACTGCACTCTAGATCTCCAAAAAAATGGCTCATCCAAATTAGGTGCTTAGATATTTGCTAATATTAATGTTTATCCCTGGATTTCTGCCTGAACAATTAAAATTCTACCCTTTCTATCTTTAAATTCTTTTTTACATTGAAATTGTAAATGTTTATTGATGAGAATTGCCACCCCCCCGGGGTGAACATTGCCCACCCAGTCTCTACAAAGCCTCTTACACTCCTTGTCTGTGAGATGTGTTTCTTGCAAAAAGACCACATCATAATTTCTTGATTTCAAGAAAGACATTACTTTTCATCTTGTAATATTGTGATTTAACCCTTTCACGTTCCATGTGGTTCTGCTCAAACTCTGTGTATTTCCTAATTTAGCTGACATTAAATTTGACATTACAGCAGTATGGTGACCACCTGTCCATCATCTTCCAAATTTAGCTCAGTATGTAAAATGACCAAATCCCCAAGATCGTATTTATCCTTTGAATGAATAGATACACTGGCACTAATAAAAGGAGTAGAAATGACTGGGTAAAAACAGAAAAACAACCAACCAAACTGAAAAAACAAAACAAGATGATGTAAATAAAACAAATGGGCTTCCACTCTCCTGGCGCCCCGAAAAAACACCAACTAGGTCCGTGATCTGCAAGCCTGTGGCAGCGAGAAGGGCAGGGTCACCATCACAACAGCGAACTTTAAACAGTCTCTGTAACTCGACTAAACGGCTCCCTAAACGACGTGACAGGACGTGGGTCTCATTGTAACCTGAGAGCATCGACAAGGACATTATTAATGTAAGCGAGCAAAGGAGCTTAGTGATTAATATTGTCCAGACAACCAACAGAGCGGGATCCATAACAACCGTTCAATCAGTAACTCACTTCTGCACATGCGCAAAGTATCTAGAAAAGCGGTTTACATTTACAAGAGACCAAAATTCACGTAAACTATGTATAAACTATGAAGTGGGTAGTTAAGAGCGGCGCTCTTAAGCAGTAACGCACATAAAACCTGTCCGTAACAATATTTACATTACCTTCAAGTTCTCTGTTGCTAAGCCATGTTTAACGGCCAATCTGGCCTACATCAAGTCCAGGACTCCCGCGGTACAACGCGCCATCAGGTGGGGGCTCGGCCACCGGCTGTAGGGCTGAAATGAAGCTCAGCGCGGTGCGAGCACTCTCAAAACGCCGCTCTCCTCCGCCCCCCGTAGCGATACAGAGAACCGCCGGGTATTTCAGTTTGAAAGCTTTCCTGCGGCCTCTTGCATTCTCAACACTTTGCCGCAAAGACACCGTTTCCTTTGAATAGTCCTGGAAGATCCGGATGAGGTTGCCATTCCAGCGGATTTCACCCTTTTCCCTCGCCGCGTTGGTTACTGACTCCTTGTCCTCCCAGTTAAGGAACCGGGCGATGGGAATTCTCTCCGGCCTGTTGCTCCCCATACGAGCGGCTGCCAAGCGGTGACATCGCTCCACCACGAGCCCAGACGGGAACTCCAAGCCGAGCATCTCAGGAATCACATCCCACAGGAATTCTGCTGGGCCTCTCCCTTCGCAATGCTCTGGAAAACCCTGAAATCGCAGATTGTTGCGGCGGGATCTTTCCTGCAGCTCCACTATCCTTTGCTGGAGACTGGACATCTCAGCGCGAGTTGCAGATGGACTCCTCAAGTGAGTCCAGTCTGCTCTCTGCACTCCCAAGTCGGGTAGGGACCTCTGTGAGTTTGCCCTCTATCGATGATGTTGTTTTCCTGATTTCCTCCAGGCTGCGACTTTGTTCGGCAGACATTTGCTTGAGAAGCTCGTGTATGCTAGCAATCTCTTCTCGGTCGCCCGCGCCATCTTTAGCGTTATCACGTTGCCTGGTTTTAGGTGGACTGACGCGTTTAGATGCCATTTTATCCAGCAACTGTAGGTCGAATAGCTGCTTGACTCACTCAGAGAGGAGATAAATGTAATCTGAGAGCCGTAATGTCGAAATTCTGAGCAGAAGTTGCAATGGTGCACGGAGGTCTCCCCCTAAGCGGCCATTTCTCAGACTGCGTCACGTGACTCCCTCCTCACCTCCAATTTCTGAGATTTATCAGAAAGCAGTTACACCCCAACACATCAATACAGCCCTCATTACACTGATTCTAAAACCACATAAACATGCTACTGACTGCTCTAATTATCAGCCAATTTCATTAATTCTGAGATAAAACATAATCAGTAAAGCGCGATCCATTAGACTGGAGTCTGTTATCTCCTCACTAATAAGTACGGATAAGACTGGATTTATCAAGGGGAGACAAACCTCAGAAAACCTCATTTGGACCTTTTTATAAACCGATGTTTTAAAACAGAACACTGAAATAAAAAGCCTGCAGGCGAGGCGGGGAGTGTGGAGTCAGGACAACTTAGAAAATATCATTTCAGTGGATTATGGTTCAGTTATGTTCCCTGACTAAGCTCCTGAGATGTACCCCTGAGGGTCCCACCACAGTGAGAAAAAGGGTCCTGCCCCAGTGACAGTGTCGTACCGCTCTGAGAGAGTATAGGACTATTTATTTCTGCCTGCATCTCTAGTGTGACCACTTTGTGCATCGCTAAAACGCAGCATGTGTGGTTGTGAAGAGCGACAGTACATGAGGAGTTGAAGACGAGTCGATGAAACAGGTCAACAAGCCTCAGAGGTGCATCTGAATATTTTAAACTTCATATTGAATCTTCATCCTGAACGACTGACCACCTGCCAAACACCCTGGTATCTGGAGCCTTTACCTGCGGTCATCGGGTGGAAGGCAGGATACGCCCTGGACAGGTCGCAGGTCCATCACACAAACCAAAAACAGCCAAATGTTTTTCTACAATCTCAAAAACCTAAAAACTCAGAACAGTATAATAAAATATTAGCTAACACTTAGCATGCTATGTTATCTCTGGCCAGCAGGGGAGCCGCGTTTTTTCCTCTTTCTCTTTTGAGGACTAAGTGAAAGAAATCACTGTGAGCTACAACTGTGGCTACAATTAGCACTATAGACCAGCTTTGATCAGCAGGGCGTGGCTGTTTTTCCCCTCACCTTTCAGAGACCTGGTGAAAACTATTTCCCTTGATTCCTGATGGGTGAGGGAAAAAAACAGCTGCTGCTGCTGGTTAAACGTGTTAGCCAGTTCTTTATCATACCTTACCTGTCTAGTGCACCTCAGAAGTAGAACAAACTGTGGATGAAACTTCAGCAACTCTCTTTTTTGTCGTCTTCCCCTTCAGGGCTGTCTGTATTTTTATATGTAAGGTGTGTTTAGTGGCTTCTGTCAGAGGTTTGGACATTTTTCTGTTCTTAAAGCTTTCTGTGTGTTACTTTAGCATGGGGTTTCAATCTTTAACTGAACTCTGGGAAAAGTGGATTTGTGACAACAAACTGATTTGTTTGGTAGATAAATTGAGTGTTTAGGGTGGGAGTTTAGTCTGAACTGTGTGCTTCATCTCCAACAGCAGAAAAACCTAAACCTGAACTCACATCAAGCCATAAAGGAGCCGCACCGATAGGAAATCCAGTGGTTCTGTACTGTAAGCTGGATCAGTCTGCTGGATGGAGGTTTTACTGGTCCAAACACACACAGAGCCCTGAGAATGAGACCAAGCCTGAAACACACTCCTACACCATCAGCTCAGTCAGTGTCTCTGATGGAGGACAGTACTGGTGCAGAGCTGGGAGAGGAACCCCAGTCTACTACACTCACTACAGTGATGCTCTCTGGATAAACGTCACCGGTGAGTAGAAAACTTTCTGCTACTGATCTGGTGCTAAACATGGACTATAACCTGGATGCAGACAGCAGAGGTTTAATATACAGAGCTTCATGATCAGTTCACCTTTAACATTTAAAAGTTTTATTAAGGCTGTGTGGGAACTTCAGATCAAGCCTGCTGTGTGAACAGGAATGTATAAAGTGTCACATGGCTAGTTTTGGTTTGACTGACTCGCTGCCTAAAAGGAGAATTATACTATATATTTTTATATTATTCTGATTCTGGCGTAATTTAGTCATTCAGATGTGAACAGAGTCAGAATGTTTTGATGTGGAATGATGCATTAGAGAAAAACTTAATCACTTATTATGTCTTTACAGTGGTGGTGACGGGAACCAGCGGTCAGAGTTACAACAGTTTAATGTTCTGTCCTAAACCACCAGTGAAGCTACACATGTTTTAATGTAATGTTGACAGTGATATAGTGGTAAATATGAAATATGAACAGCCTGCATGTACAATCACAATCAAAATGATTATTATTATTCAGCCCCTTTACAAATTAGGTTTGTTAGAAAAAAATAAGTTTCAGCTGTTTGCAAAAAACCAAACAAGAACAATTTAAATAACTAGATAATTAGATAAGTTAGATAATTGGAAAAAAAATTGCTCAGAAAGAAACCGTATCTTTTTATTTTGGCTCATCTCTGAAACTCTGTTACCCGTGTGTTGTGAGGTTTACACCTGCCTTACCCTCTTTATTTAATACTGTCCCAAAGTTTTATCCACCTAAAGCAACCTATTTAAAACATTACATTCATTTGGGCAGTAGCTGTGTTTTTGCTTATAAAACAGCGACATTAGAATAAATACAAATAAACATTAATTCATTACAAGAAATCTTTGTTTTAAAAAAAGTATTTGGTGCATTATACACAACGGTTTGCCTTACGTCCTCCAGCCATCGCGTAGGTTTGTTTGGAGAAGTTTGGAAATGGTTAAATAAAAACACAATCAGACATAAAATTACTTCTTATTGTATTAACATTATTGGTTTTTGTTATGAGGCTTTTCTAAGTAAATAAATGCTTACTGCCCAATTAAATAGCATTTCAAATATATTTTATAATTCAGGGGCCTAAGGTTTGCACAATTCTGTACATCAGTAGAGAGAGAGCGAGAGAGAGCGAGAGAGAGCGAGAGAGCGAGAGAGAGATACAGTCAAATTTTCAAAAAAGGTTTTCACAGTTCTGTACATCAGTAAAGAGAGAGAGAGGGGGGGGGTACATCCATCCATCCATCCATCCATCCATCCATCCATCCATCCATTTCCTAAGTCGCTTCTCCGTCAGGGTCGTGGGGGGGTGCTGTGGGGGAGGGGTACACTCAAATGCGAATTATGCTTTGATGATGAAAGTTAACAATAAGTTAAGATCCTCTACAGAGAACAAAGTTCTGCACATTTAAAGCAGAGAAAACGGGGCTTGTGCAAAAGAAAGAAGGCAAATTTTATATTTTGTTATTTAATTTTATTTCCTCTAACAGTTTAAATTCAGCAGATAAATAGAATCGGTGCACTAAGATTTCAGGGGACATGCCATATTTATGTGTCCTCTGTAGAGGATGTGTTCACTTATTTTCACTTAGAAAATCAACCAAACAAAGTATCATAACTGAGGTTATTAATGTCATTATGCTCCACCCACTGGAGTCACTGTGCATTATGTGTGAGGCTGAAACACTGCAGGAATGAAATGATCAGACTGTGCTGTAGGGATGAGAAGATCCCTGTAAAGAACTGAACTGAAAGACTGAATTTGTTAGCCTGTTAGTTTGTTGTGTCTCTCTAGCCCTTTAAGTTCCATTAGGACTCATTTACCTGGAAACTGTGAGGATAATTTGCTGTTTAATGGACTCATAAGGCTGAATGAATCATTTACTGTGTGTTAAACATGTTAGTTAGATGAATGAACCAATAGAAATTGTCCAAAATTACCTTGTAATAAAGTTATGACTTGTTACATTAAAGTACACAGAAATATGAGATTTGGTTACTGCAGAGACATTTGATGCATTTGTGCTAGTAGTTTATTTATTTATGTATTTTTGGCAGTTTGTTTTGTGTATATATTGATGCTAGAGTCTGTATTTTACAGGTACGACCCGTTCAGACTCTCTGACAGTCAGTCCCAGTAGAGCTCAACACTTTAGTGCTGACTCTCTCTCACTGAGCTGTGAGGGTCAGAGTGACTCTACTGGATGGAGAGTGAGACGATACACACACAGTGAGAAGGTGTCAAATTGTTCATCAGACCTGGGATCAGTTACAGGATCTACATGCAACATCAGCTCCCTCAGCACATCCCACACTGGAGTGTACTGGTGTGAGTCTGAATCTGGAGAGAGCAGCAATCCTGTCAACATCACAGTGACCAGTGAGTCTGTATTATTTCATCAGCATCACTTTTGTACAAACCTCAATGTTTGTGTCACATGTGGTCATATTGTCAAAGAAAACCGATAGTTAATGGAGTATTATAAATATTCAATAGGCTTAAAAGTCAAATAGTAAATAAAGATTTTCAATATGCAAACAAGCATTTCTTCATCATTATTCATGTTTTATAAGCACCATGAGAGATCTGAACTCTCTTCTCCACTAGAGGGCAGTGAAGAGCCAGCATCTTTTGTTTTGGTCAGAGTTTATCTTTTTAGTCCAATGAAGGAAGCAGAGAAAGACCACTAAAGCTGGTTAAAGACTACAGCACACTCTACCAGAAGCTCAGCACTGCCTGGGGAGCAGATGTAGCAAAGCGCAGCTCATATAGATTTGTTAGAGTAAAACTTTCAACATCGTTTAGGTTTGGAATCAGTTAAATAAAGTTTCACACACTTGCTGTTTTCCAGCTAAAAGGTTCAACAAATCAACTCATTTGTCTGTTTATCTTAAAGACTTTACAGCCACATCTTTCCCATTGTAAAGTTCAAGCCACTTACTGTGGATTGGTGGTCTGGGTTTAATATGGTACAGTAATAGAAAGATGCTGAGTGGTGTCACTGTCTGTGGTTACTGTCTCCTGGCGTGTCCAGCGTACGGCAGCCTTGGGGGGATTACACTGGACTCATTTTTTTCAGATTGAGGTAAAACCACTGTGCACTCTGTTTTGATGCTCTGCTGTCTGTGTTAAGTACGGCTGTCTTTTGTACAGAGCACTCCAGGTGCTCAAACTCAAAGCAGCCAGCTAGTCTGTGTCACAGGTGTATTTTCTGTGCTGACCAGTTAGATCAAAAGGAAGGCGGTCCTTCAGTAATGACTGTAGTCACTGAGTACCCAGAACTGTATGATCAAACTTAGTGTGACCATAAATAAACAGATAACAGTGTAGTTTAGTTTATTTCTGGTAGCACCACACTTGCTAGTTAATGAAAATCACAGAACTTTCTGCCTCTACATATCGAAACAATATTTAGCACAACTTACTGACAGTTATGACGCTGCTGTCACTTAGTAACAGGCAGACGCACCCAGAACACCAAATCTGATTGAAGTGCACGACCCCGGACTATACACAATGTTTTATCAGCTGCCATTGTAATCGACCCTTTAATCAGCCTGTGGGATCTCACTTCACTGATTTCCTGGATTTTCTTTCTCCTCCTGCCAACGTGCTGCTAGTGTAGAAAGTTCTACCACCCAGGATCAACAAATGATTGAGTATCCACTGTTTCCCAATTCAGGAAGTGTTTAATATGGATACGCACACTAGGAGACTAAATAGAGGACTAAAATGATCAAAGAACTGTCAGAACTTTTTCCAAAACCACAGGCGTTGATCTCACACAACGTCAGGACATTCATGCATTCCCAGGCTGAGCGAGGGCTCAGTCTCTCATCTTGGATGCGTCTCTCCCAGCTGATGTTATTTATTCTGACTTCCCTCTGGCAAGAACTTTCAAAGCAGCACAGTGTGCATCACCCGTCAGCTAACACTGATTGGCCCTGTACTCCCTATTTATATTTATATTGAATATATTGCATCTTGCACCTTTTCCCACAGCACAGGAACATTTTGTATCACGGTTTATCTAGAAAATTCTATAAGATGTATCTCATAAATATAACTGTTCTGGGAAAGTGTGTATATATTGCAGCTTTACACTGTAGTGTTCAATAGTTTACTGTTTGTATTTCCCCTCTTTTGATCTCTTACATTGATCTCCTGTATTTCTCTACATAGTACTACACTTAACTACACAGTGTAATGTCAGTGCAGCTACTGCCCTCTATCTCATTCTTCTCTGACAGTCATCTGGATGTTTGGTGACACTTTTTTATTTATTGTTACTTGTTGTCTGGTGTATTTGTCTAGTATGTGCAATACCCCTCTTGTGTGTGCAGTATCTCCTTCCCCTGTTGCCCCCTGTGCACTTCTATTTACACTTATACTTCAATACGTAGAAGCATGCTGCTCTAGTGAATGAGTTTAATTGGATTTTTGAATGCCCTCTATTCTAAATACATATGAATATAAACCAAACTTGAATATTGAATGAGGCCATTGATGAGTTGGACATTGTTTTCACACAAATGAAATACATTATATCAGCCTAAGTACTTATACATATTAAATATATTGATGTAATGTATTATAATAATGTGGATGTTCACATTTGAATCAAGTAAATTTAAAGCAACCTTTAAGCAACTTTTTTCAGTTTAAAGGCCATCCAGATGGAAGTAAAATGACAGAGTAGTACCAGTAAAAGAGGAAGTTACTCCAGGACTAAACTACTGAAAACCTTTTTCTACTGAAAATACATAAAGAATTTGTATCAATCCCACATTTACATCTTTAGATCTGTCAGTACAGAGATCTCTGAGTTATAGTTCCTGTATTCTCTACAAATTCTTTCTTCAGTGTTGTCTTACTCTGTCCTGCAGATGGTTCTGTGATTCTGGACAGTCCTGTCCATCCTGTGACTGAGGGAGATCCTCTGACTCTGCGCTGTTTATATCGTGACCCAAAGCCCTCAAACCTCACAGCTGAGCTCTATAAAGATGGATCACTCCTCCAGACTCAGACTACAGGAGAGATGACCATCCGTACTGTCTCAAAGTCAGATGAAGGTCTCTACCACTGTAAACACCCAGAGAAAGGAGAGTCTCCACAGAGCTGGATCTCAGTCAGAGGTGAGAAAACCATTTCAGATTATTTGATTCTTTCTGCAGCGCTACAGTAAACAAACTCTTTAAATACAAACTTGTGTGTTTTTCTGTCTTTAGGTTCTGATTCTAAAACTGTAATATTAGCCGTGTCAGTGGTACTGAGTTTAGTCCTGATCCTCATCATACTGGGTCTGTTTTGGTGCTACAAGAAGAAGAAAGGTTTGAAAACTACTTTGTCTGTTCACTTTGTGTAAACTAATAATTTCTGTGCATTGCAGTAGCTGCTGATGATATTAAGAGGAAAGTGAAGTAACTTGTGCGTCTTTAATGTTCATGTTTCAAAAACTGCCAAAAGTGAAAAGCGGATGTTTTTAAATTTTATCACTGAACCACTAAAGCTGAAGATGTAGAATCTCTGTCTTCTACAGGAGATCAGCAGAACACCAATCAGACACCAGACCAGAGTCAGAGTCCAGGATCCACACAGCTGCAGATGGGTCAGTTTTACAGTGTTTATTACATAAACCTTTTTTTCTGCATGTAGCAAATTAAATGTTGTAGTTTTAAAATATTGCTGCATCATAAAAACAGCTTTGACTCAATCCCTCGCTTTTCCAAGCATTCATCTAAAAACCTCACTTGAGCAAATACAGTGATGGAACACCCCTACAGGAATTCCCCCAAGGAGAAATGGCGAACACCAGGACCGTGTTTAAGAGCGTGTTTAACACGGTGTAGAAACAGGAGGCCAGATTAAAGACTATATTTTGAGTAGTCAGTTTAAGGACTGGGAAAGCAGAATGAGGCTGGAGAAAAAAGTAGATATTGTTTTTATTTTAGATTCTGGACCTGAACCTGGTGATGTGACTTATGCTGAAATTGATATGAAAGACAAGAAGAAGCCAAAGAAAACTCAGGACAAGCTGCTTGAGGGTAAGATCAAGAGAAAATATCTAAATCAGTGATGTCAGGTGGTAAATTATTTTAATTGATCATTTTTGTCATGATTGGTCAATTTCCTCCCATTTTGTTATAGTTACAAATAAGCTTGATCAGAAAGTGATTTTTGTTTATATATATATAATTTTTTTTTTTTTTTTTGGCTTATGTGTTTTCACTAAAAGGATTGGCTTCTTGAGGTTTGCACCTGCGCTTTTAGGACCATGTTACTACAAACTAATGGAAGTCTATGTTACTCAAAATCTTTTGGGTGGTCCTTCTTTTAAACTACCTCTAAAGCTCAACTGCTTCAGACACAGACTCCTCTTTGACATCAAACTTGTTGAACTATGAATAGGATAAGGGGGGAATTTAGATTTTATTCCAGTGAACTGTACCTTTAATGGGCAGTCCTCACATTTATAACAGTGTTGATATGGTGAACGTGGATAACATTCATTTTATTTTCTATGCTTAAAAGTGAACTCTGACCATGTAAAACACAGCAGCGTCTCTAAACAGTGACTCTGACTGTTCTAGATGATTCTGCTGGCAGCTCCGGAGATCTAACTTATGCTCAAGTTAAAACCAAGAAAAAGAAATCCAGAGGAAAAGGTAATAACTGTGGAGCCCCGCTGGTGACATCCTGTATAAAAATAATGCATGGCCATGACTTAATTATCTAGTTCCTACGCATTACTAAGTCATGGCCATGACTTAGTAAAGCCTGGGAACGAGACTCTAATGCGTGGCCACAACTTAGTAAGACACAATCTCTTTCCCCTGACTTAATCATCTCATTCCCACACCTTAATAAGTAATGGCCACGCATTAGGATGTCGTTCCCACACGTTAATAAGGCGTGGCCACACATTATTTTTATTTATACAGGATCATCAGCAGGGCTCTGTAAATAACTGCATTTCTGCTTTAACAAAATCTGTTTTCTACTTAAATTGGCTTCAGTGTCTAAACTGATTTCTATACTAATTAATGCAGCGACACCATCAGATGAGGTGACGTATTCCCAGATTGCAATGAAAAGCCTTAAACAGGACAGCAAAGGTAAGAATTACCTACCACACATTACATCAAACAAGCCCTGGCTGATAAACTACATTTGTGGTCATTATATACATTTTATTTGCCACAATATCACTGTAAGGACTGTAGTTAGTGACTCGTTGGTGACTAGTCTATGACTGAATGGTTAAGTAGAGCTGAGAATGTCAACATTTATTGTTTTTGTCATAAATTAAGTAAAAATGTCAGTTTGCTTTCCTGAGCATGTCGTGGATGTCGTCAGCACTTCTAGAAGACTGACCTGCGTGTTTCATTACAAAGTTTCCTGTTTAATAGGATTGGTGCTACACAGTATGTTAAATAATCATTTGTATACTTTAATGAGATTTTTCATATGTGGCACTACTGGCTCTTTTTGCCTGTTCCAACATTTAAAATGTCAGAAAAATATAAAATCTTACATATTGTGTATGATGAAAATTTCTTCAAGTATCGTGATCTTATATTTTCTCTGTATCCTCCACCTCTATGGTTACACTAGACTGTGGCAGTTCAGTACTGCAGGATGTGATTGTTTAAGTGCTGCAGTCTGACCTTTAGTTTCTTTACTTTCTACAACATGTTCTCACCAACTTCACCTCACAACTAGTGTGTAGCACCATAATTACACAAGTGGCTACTTACAGGAGTGGAGGAGGTGGAGAAGCAGAATTTTCCGGAAGGAAAGAGCTTGACCCTTAGCTAGACAGGCTAGAGTTAGCTAAGGTAAACAACTTTGTAATGCAAACTCTTTTTTGAGTGATTTACCATAATAACTGCTCCGTTTAAGTTTCAGATTACAAAAAAACAACAAAACACTTTTGTTTGGTTATTGCAGCAAGAGGCAGAATACAGTGCAGTTATATTAGACGTCATGTGCAACAAATAGAACAGTTTGCTAAATTAAAGTCAGTTTGCATGCAGCAAATTAAACTGTAGTTTTAAAATATTTAGAATTTTATTGCTGCAGCATTAAAACAGCTTTGACTCAGTCCCTCACCTCTCCAGCGGTCATCTAAAAAACCCACTTCAGCAAATACAGTGATGGAACGGCCCTTCAGGAGTTCCCCAAAGGAGACAAATACCAGAACAAGAGCACACAGTATAACACAGTACAGACACAGGAGGCCAGATTAAAGACTGTATTTTGAGGAGTTTGTTTAAGGATTGTGAAAGCTGACTGAGACTGAAGAAAAAAAGTAGGTTTTGTTTTCTTTTAGATTCTGGACCTGAACCTGGTGATGTGACTTATGCTCAAATTGATCTGAAAGAGAAGAAGAAGCCAAAGAAAACTAAGAACAAGCTGCGTGGGGGTAAGATCAAAAGAAAATGTCTAAATTAGTGCTGACAGGTGATTAAAGTAAACGTGATTGATCATATTTGATTGTTTAATTGTTACCTATTTTACTGTAGCTGTAAATATTCTTGATCAGAAAGTTTTTATCACTTTCACATTAGTTTTATTTTCTCTCTGCATTCACATCAGCCTGAGCATGAAAATCACCTGAATTCCACAGAGTGACCAGTTTTCAGTTATCAAGATTAGCCTGTGTGCTAACTTTGACAGCACTAATCTAAACACAGTATAATCTGAATTCTGCTGTAGTTCCTGACCGTCTGTGCTGTAACAGATTAAATGCTTTCAGCCTGTTCCTGGTTGATGCTAATCCAGTGTCATTGCTCTCTGTAGGGAAGAGCAGGGAGGAAGCTGATACTGTCTACTCAGAGCTGAAGAACTGAGTAACAAAGGGAAGATGAGCTCAAACAGGTCATCACACTTCCCTTTCATAAATGACAAGTGACGGTGCCGGTCCAAAAAAACTCAAATATATGCAATCTTGATCAAAAGTTTAGGTACACCGAATTTACTAAACACTGAAGTCAGAAGTGAAAATAGTTTGATGAGCTTGAAAATGTTGATGAGCTTGAAGCTGAGCAAGAAACATAGCAAAGTACTAGTTAATATCTGTTTAATATAAAAAAGAAAACGCATTCCTTTCCCTGTAAATGTTCAGTTCAGTGTAAGAAAAGGAATGTGTTTTCTTTTTTATATTAAACAGATATTAACTAGTACTTTACTCTGTTTCCCGCTCAGCTTCAAGCTCATCACCATGAAAGCTAAATAACCATTTAAAACGTCTCTTTTTCTAAATGAACACATTGTTATTAATCTTTTGCACCAAATATGTTTTAAGGTTAGTTAGACGGGTAGAAATGTTATCAATCCTGTAGGAAAACGCAGGACTAGAGCAGCAACAGAACAAGGATACAGTCATATGCAAGAGTCTGATCACCTTAATCATATTACATTTTGTTGATTTTCTAAGTGAAAATAACCAAAAACGCAGACAGACATTCTCTACAGTAAACAACTTAAATATGACAGTTTTAGTGCACAATTTCTGTTTATTTGCTTAGTTAAAACAACATAACTTTAAAATTGTACTCTAACTTTGGCAAATGCCACATTTCAGGTTTTACTTTTTCTGATATGATAAGTTCAGCAGATAAACAGTAATTGTGTATTAAAGTGTGCAGACATTTCTTCTCTGTAGAGGAAGTGTAACTTACTTTCACTTAGACAACTCCATCCTCTGGAACTGCCACTCAAACCAGTGTTTGTTCTAGCATCTTACTCACCTGCCATATTACCCCACCTATCTGACTGTCACCTCACTGATCCCTTTCTCTGCCACTATACACGCTTTACCTGCTGCTGCACTCAGCACTTTAACTTTAGACTCATACTTTGCACAATGGAAGGTTTACAGGTATGACTGTGTGTGTGTGTGTGTGTGTGTGCGTGCGTGAGGTAGGAATGCAGGTTTTATTTTATTTTATTTTGTTATATTTTATATTCATTTGATCTCTTTCCCTATATGTGAATGTCTGTCTGATACTGTGCAGTGAGCTCCTGTAACCAAAACCAAGTTCCTTGTATGTGCAGCACACCTGGCCAATAAAGCTTGATTCTGATTCTGATCAGAACAGAGCTCAGTAACAGTCTCAGCAGTGATGTGTAACAGATGGAGCAACACTGACTCAGCACTGTAGATTAGCAGATGTGTGCTTTAATGTGGGTGAATATTATGGGATAGAACTTTACTATTATATTATTTTTATTATCAGTAGCAGCAAAACTAGTAAATAATTTTTGTATATATGCTCACTGGGCACTTTATTAGGTACACGTACCTTATATCTACACTGATGGTCTATTTTACCAGCTCCACTCGTCATATAGGTGCACTTTTGTAGTTCTACAGTTACAGACTGTAGTCCATCTGTTTCTCTGATACTTTGTTAACTATCTTTTACACTGTTCATCAATGGCCACAGGACCACCACAGAGCAGGTCTTATTTAGGTGGTGGATCATTCTCAGCACTGCAGTGACACTGACGTGGTGGTGGTGTGTCAGTGTGTGTTGCGCTGGTCTGAGTGGATCAGGCACAGAAGTGCTGCTGGAGTTTGTAAACACCTCAGTGTCACTGCTGGACTGAGAATAGTCCACCAACCAAAAATATCCAGCCAACAGCTTCTTGTGACCACTGATGAAGGACTAAAGGGTGTCCAACACAAGCTGTGCAGCAGCAGATGAGCTGTCGTCTCTGACTTTACATCTACAAAGAAAACCAACAATGCAGGAGAGACTAATAGAGTGGACAGCAGCACTGCTGTATCTGATCTACTCATACCAGCACAACACACACTAACACACCACCACTTTGTCAGTGTTACTGCAGTGCTGGGAACGATCCACTGCTTAAAATACCTGCTCTGTGGTGGTTCTGTTGGGGTCCTAACCACTGATTAATGGGGTACGGCTGGGATAATAGATAATGCAAACAAACAGATGGTCTAATGTCTCTAACTGTAGAACTAGAAAGTGCACCTGTGTGGTATGAAGAGCTGATGAGATGGTCAAGAAAGTGTGGATACAAGGTAAATGTCCCCAATAAAGTACTTGGTGAGTGTACAGTGTATCATTTTTTCTGGATAGTGTAAAACATTGTACTATGATTTTTTAGTTCACCCACCTCTACTAAACACTAAAGTCAGAAATGAAAATAGCTGTGAATCAGTGATGTTTCTGAAATGGTGCCGTTTCTGTTAAATGACTCAAGCTGTTCACTTTCTCATTTGTAATTACCTTATTTGAAATCTACACTTTACATAATCTGAAATACCAAAAATCAATAAAAGGCTCTTCTCTTGCAGATCCATGAAGGAAGCTTGTGTGCCTTAAATGCCCAAAAGGAGTCCCTGAAAAAAGTCACAGCTGTCCAGATGTGTCCTCTGAGTTCTCTCGGAGTGAGAATGGTAAATGTGTGTATTAGAGAGTGTGATGCTGTTGTAAAGCCAGTTTTACTGCACTATTCAAAACTAGTCTTTTACAGTGACGCCTGATTGGAGATTTAAAGGTGCAGACAGAAGATGCAGGACGTGACCTTCAAAACATTTTATGTTCATTTTAACATTTTAAAGTTCTATTTTCTTTCAGACGTTTCTGTAAATATTGTGTTACAGGAAAAACGTCTTAGTTACTCGTTTGTTGACTGTAACTCATTTATGAAAATTCGACTTCAAACTTTAAGAATATTCAGCAGTGAATTCAGGTTTTTTGAACAGTCAGTGAGATTAACATGCCTTAGTGTGTTAGATGATCTTTGGCTGTTTGAATGATGACAGTTTATTTTGTTATTTTCTACAGTATGAGGTCTAATTTCTTACCCATGATAAATATTATTATAGTGATAACCTCACTGTAAACTAACATGGTTATATACATACTGTGTGAAAGCTTTTAACATTGCTAAACTTTTTTATGTAATATTTTTATTTTTCTATAATCTGCATTTTTAAAAATGTCATATTTTGGTTTATTTGATTAATTTGATGGTTTTAGTCATTATTGTTATTATTATTGTTGTTGTTGTTGTTGTTGTTGTTGTTGTTTTTATTATCCTTATGCCTAACCATTACCATATTATCCTTATGCTTCACAAATGCTTAAAATATTCATTAACTGGTAAAAAATACAAAATGCAGTGGTACTAAGTTTTAATATTGCTATTCTTACTCTATTTTAACCCATTTGTTCGCTTTATTTTTACTTTTTAATCCAATTTTAGTTTCATAACAATTAATTCTCTTATGCAAGTTATTTGTTTAGTTTGGTTTTATAACTAACTTGATCAATATTTTATGATGTAAAAACGATTTCATTAATTTTTGAGTGATGCTTGGAATTAACAAATTTTTTAAAATTATTTTTCATTTTTGACCAATTCCTGGAATTTACATAAATAAACATTTTTAATCAAAACAGCTCTGACATTCTGTTCTTCTCTACGTTCAGAGAGAGAATTCAGCTTTGATCGGGGTCCGTCTGTAAAAGCTGTGGTTGAGTATGAAGTTTAAAGCAGATGGATGTTAAATGGGGGTCATTAACTGGCTGTTCTGTGTGTTTAAGTTCCACACCAGCTTGCTGTTTTTAGTTAAATGCTCCTGTCTTTATTTGGAGATGATCTGTGTCTGTATCTTATGCCAATCTACAACAATGCCTGCTTAAAAATCTTTTTCATGGATTAAAAAAAAACATTGTAATTTACATCAAATTAAATTTTAATTTCCAATGACTTAAAAAAAAAAGCAGCACATTCAAGTCAAATTAAACAGCATTCATCCTACAGTGTAGTCTGCACTGCTGGCAAGAACCCTGAAAAATGATGCCTAAGTAGTGCCGTATTTTGGAGAAGCATCTCATTCATTCTCTGTTGTGGATGTTCTATAATGCTGATCTGAAACCTGACCCCAATTACATCCTTCTAGCCTTTAATGTTATGGTGGGCTCCAAATATCAAGGCAAGAACAAAAGCAATGGCAGAGGTGATGAAGACAACGGCTGTAAACCATCAGATATGCAGACCTCAGTAAACATGGATGCCTCTATAGTCATCCTGCCACTTTACGGATGAACTACATTAATTCTCCACCAGCTCTCGGGCGTGAGAGCATTATGGGACACTGTTCTTCTGTTCTTATTGATACATGGGATCCAAAGAAACACGGTCACTTTCTCTATCACTGATAAAACTGATACCATCTGCTCTTCTTTCAGTACGTCATGTTCTGTGTTTTGCTCCTGATCTGAACAGACTAAACCTCTAATCTGCATAAGATACATTTGCAGTCCTGAAATGTAGATGCCTTTTTCAGTTCTAACGCCACTACAGAAGAGAACATCTCAAACATCCAAGAGCAGATAGAGAAGCACTTTATTCTATAGTACAGTAAATACCTAATACTGAACGGGTAAATATGATCTAATCTGCATTCTGGCACATACTTTGCAACTGTAGCACTGAGTATTAACAGGTAGTTACATCAGAACTGCAATGCTATGATGACTTAGTATTTAACAGGTGCTTATGAGGTGCTTCATTATTGGTATAGACTTTGGATTAAAGGGACCTTTTGCATAGATTAATGAGAACTGGTCACTGTGAGTGACCTGTAAACTTCTGTCCACATTTTAGGCCAAATATGATTCAATGCCTTTAACACCTTCAACTAAGATACTACATACAAACTTGGTACTGGTTTGTTTTTTGCACAGGATGCTGGGAATCATTTTTCACCTTCATGTTCTTCATATATATTAAACACGCAATGCGTTTAGAAAGGTAAAAACACAAGATTGGTGAAGTAAACTGGTGAACTTGGGCTGAGAGGCTGAAATGATGTGATTATCATTCAGAGTAGTTCAGTGTGAAATGCACCTGTAGAGAAATTTACAGAGTCAGAATCGTTCACTATTGTAGTACTAGGAACCAGACATCCACAAATCAATATATTATAGACCATAAATTAATATTTTGAGGCCACAAATTACTATAAGGCCAAAAATGTATATATTGAGCCCACAAAATACTATATAGCCACACATTAATATATCAAACTCACAATTTACTATAAGGACACAAATTAATATTTTGAGGCTACAAATCAGGCATCAGTGTTGTGTTACGTCTCCTAGGGGTAAGACGCACAAAGTGGAAGCAAGACTGCCCACTCAGACGCCAGACCAGAGCAAAAAAAATCTAATAAATAAATAATAATAAACACATCAAATACAGATTTGACAATTTATTCGATGCTTTGCACTTTCATCCTGTCATCAAAGTTATTTTCAGCAGTCAACTGAAGCAAGGACACAAAAAATAAAGGAAACATAACTTCAGGGAGGCCCAAGGCCCAAAATAACAAACAAAAGAGCTTAATAAAAATAAAAAATATAATATAACTAACTAAGCTAACAAAAGAAAGGGAAAGGAAATTATAAAACCACCACAATAAACAAAGTCCAACAGATCAAACAACAGGGCAGGCCTCTCCTATGTTTCCTTTCATAAAAAAGAAACAAGATGATAAAAAAGGCACCTGTAGGCCAGCAAATCATCCACAGTAACTGGTCTGTCCACTGGCGGGCAGCCAGGGGAGCGGAACTGTGCGAAGCCAAATAAGAAAATAGCCGCTCCATATTGCGCCAAAACACCAAAGACCTTTTATAACCAGCGCCAACTGGAACAGGCAATCACACGCCGGGAAAAACGAGATCAGTCACGCAGCAACGTCCACCTGAGAACACTCAGACAGAGAGAGAGAGAAAAGGAGACATCCAGACACAGGACATCCAGTAACAGTTAAACTGGGTGGGCTTTTGCATAAGACCATGTAGGACGTGTAGCTACCATCATAAAAGATGATCATCAGGAGCTCTGAATCCTGGCTGTGTGTCTCTATAATGATGATAAAGAAACTTTTCTTTTATGGCTCCTAAACTGTGGAATAACATCATCAAATATTAGGACTGCAAGCTCCATAAGTGTTTTAATATCCAGATTAATCGTATATTTTAGATGAGCATATCGTGGAGTTTCCTTTTCATTCTGCAGATCATTGTATTTTATCTTGCATAGAGCAGCAAAGTAGCTAAAACTAAAAAGCATGAAAACAGCATTTGAAAGAAAAAGCTATAAACCATCAGATGTGCAGACCTCAGTAAAGACTGATCTACTGTCACTTTGATGATGAACTGAACAAATTCTCCACCAGCTCTTCAAACATTCAGAGACACTGTCCGTCTGTTCTTCTAGGTATGTGGGACCCAAAGAAACAAGGTCACATGCTGCATCACTGATAAAACTGATACTATCTGCTCTTCTTTCAGTACGTCATGTTCTGTGTTTTGCTCCTGATCTGAACAGACTAAACCTCTAATCTGCATAAGCTACATTTGCAGTCTTAAAATATAGAAGCTTCTTTAGGTTCAGCACCACTGCAAAAGAGAACATCTCAAACATCCCAGAGCAGACAGACAAGCAGACTGTAGCACTTTAATGTGTAGTACAGTAAGTGTCTAACGCTGAATGGGTGAATATGATCTAATGACAAGTCATTTCTGGTAAACACCTTGTAATTACGCTGCAGCACTAAGCTTGTATTTACAGCAGTACTACAACATCATGAATACTTAGAACTGAACAGGCAATTATGAGGTACTTCATTATTTGTATAAACACATTAAAAGGGCTTTTTGCACAGATCAGTGAGAAGTGATTACAGTGAATGATCTGTCTGCTTTTGTCTTTTGTCCACATTTAGGCCAAGTAGGATTAAAGGCCTTTAACACCTCGAACAAAGACACGACGTGAAACACGTTACTGGTTTGTTCTTTGCACAAGACACAGTTCATATTTTTCATGTTTCTTTTACTCATATACTGAACACACAGCGCATTTATAGAGGTAAAAACGCAAGACCAGTAAAGAAGTGAAATAGAAGTGAACTGGGTGAACTTGAGCTGAGAGGGTGAACATGATGTGACTGTTGCGCCACCTAGTGGTGGGATATAGTTTTATAAGATAGATTCTTTATCTGGGCAGATTACTCACTGAGCAATAATGACTTATAAATAGTTTAATTGCTTTTTGATTCACTCATTCATTCATTTTGATTTTGGAATGTTGAGCAACTGAAGTTGTACATCAAGCAAGAATGGGAAAGAATTCCACCTACAGAGCTTCAACAATTAGTGTCTCAGTTCCCAAACGCTGAGTTCTCTCTCTATTACACTCTCTCTCTCTCTCTCTATTACACTCTCTCTCTCTCTCTCTCTATTACACTCTCTCTCTCTCTCTCTCTATTACACTCTCTCTCTCTCTCTATTACACTCTCTTTCTCTCTATTACACTCTCTCTCTCTCTCTATTACACTCTCTCTCTCTCTCTATTACTCTCTCTCTCTCTCTCTATTACTCTCTCTCTCTCTATTACACTCTCTCTCTCTCTCTCTATTACACTCTCTCTCTCTCTCTATTACACTCTCTCTCTCTCTCTCTCTCTCTCTATTACACTCTCTTTCTCTCTCTGTTACACACTCTCTCTCTATTACACTCTCTCTCTCTCTCTCTATTACACACTCTCTCTCTCTCTATTACACTCTCTCTCTCTCTCTCTCTCTCTCTATTACACTCTCTCTCTCTCTCTATTACACTCTCTTTCTCTCTCTATTACACACTCTCTCTCTCTCTCTTTCTCTCTCTCTCTCTGTTACACACTCTCTCTCTCTCTATTACACTCTCTTTCTCTCTCTCTGTTCCACACTCTCTCTCTCTCTATTACACTCTCTCTCTCTCTCTCTATTACACACTCTCTCTCTCTCTATTACTCTCTCTCTCTCCTCTCTCTCTCTCTCTATTACACTCTCTCTCTCTCTCTATTACACTCTCTTTCTCTCTCTCTGTTACACACTCTCTCTCTCTCTATTACATTCTCTCTCTCTTTCTCTCTCTCTCTCTGTTACACACTCTCTCTCTCTCTCTATTACTCTCTCTCTCTCTCTCTATTACACTCTCTCTCTCTCTCTCTCTATTACACTCTCTCTCTCTCTATTACACTCTCTCTCTCTCTCTCTCTATTACACACACTCTCTCTCTATTACACACTCTCTCTCTCTATTACACTCTCTTTCTCTCTATTACACTCTCTCTCTCTCTATTACACTCTCTCTCTCTCTATTACACTCTCTCTCTCTCTCTCTATTACACTCTCTCTCTCTCTCTATTACACTCTCTCTCTCTATTACACTCTCTCTCTCTCTCTCTATTACACTCTCTTTCTCTCTATTACTCACTCTCTCTCTCTCTCTCTCTCTATTACACTCTCTCTCTCTCTCTCTCTATTACACTCTCTCTCTCTCTCTCTCTATTACACACACTCTCTCTCTATTACACACACTCTCTCTCTATTACACTCTTTCTCTCTATTACTCTCTCTCTCTCTCTCTCTCTATTACACTCTCTCTCTCTCTATTACACTCTCTCTCTTTCTCTCTCTCTCTCTCTCTGTCACACTCTCTCTCTCTCTCTATTACACTCTCTCTCTCTCTATTACACACTCTCTCTCTCTCTATTACACTCTCTCTCTCTCTCTATTACACACTCTCTCTCTCTCTATTACACACTCTCTCTCTCTTTCTCTCTCTCTCTCTGTTACACTCTCTCTCTCTATTACACACTCTCTCTCTCTTTCTCTCTCTCTCTCTGTTACACTCTCTCTCTCTATTACACACTCTCTCTCTCTTTCTCTCTGTTACACTCTCTCTCTCTCTCTATTACACTCTTTCTCTATTACACTCTCTTTCTCTCTCTCTTACACACACTCTCTCTCTCTCTTACACACTCTCTCTCTCTCTCTCTCTCTCTTTCTCTATTACACGCTCTCTCTCTCTCTCTTACACTCTCTCTTACACTCTCTCTCTCTATTACACACTCTCTCTCTCTCTCTCTCTCTCTCTCTCTCTCTCTACACAATGTAAAATCAGACTAATTCTATCTTTACAGTGCACTTACCCTAAACAGCCCTGGGTTATTGTATTCTTCCTCCAGAGCGATGACGAATGAGTTCACGATGATAATCATCAAAATGAACGCAGGAAATAAAAAGTGCTGAGTGAGGGAAGAAATGAACGCGTGACACCGCTCATCTCTCCTCCTGCACACAAACAACGAACACAAAAGAGCAACTGTTACTTTTCTTCAACTCCAATATTCTTTACTCTTGCACCACTATTCACACAGCAATATAAACGTTCTTCACACTGAGGCTAAAATAAATGAGTTGATCAAATTAAAGCTGAAATTTAAACGTTTCACACTGAAGCAGGAATATAAAGGCTTTCTGATGTTGATAAAGAGCTTTAAATCATTTACACTCTGCAGCTGGAGGTCGGGTCCTCCACCGAAAATCTTCTGCTGTCCATGATGTCGTGATAAACGAATCTCACACTGAAAACTGTCCAAAACACACAGACACACCACAATGTAAGCCTTTAGTACACATCGTCATGACAACCATTATGACATCAACATGGCAAAAAGCTTGGTTGTGACGTCATGGCTACGCCACCTTTGGACATTAACGTTAGCGACGTCGCTTTTACACTTCAGTAATTAACCTTATCGTACCGGTGGTCTTACAGGACCACCTGCTCTTTAGTTCTGAGCTTGTCTGCCGGATATTGTCGCATTAACTGCACAGCACTAAGAAGCCGTTTAGCCTGGTGAGATTAGCTGAGGCCGTTTCTCTCACAGCGACCTTCCCGCCCTTATTTAGAAACGAACGGAGGCCGTTTAAAATACTATCCTGACTCCGAAAAACCGCAGAGCAGCTCAAACTGCGCTCTTACTGCATCTTACCACATTAAGACGACTAGTCTCGGTATTTCTCCATTTCCTCTCTTTCATTAATGAAGAAATCACATTAAAGCACAAATCAGTAAAAACACTCACCTTTCCGGTCTCTGAGTTCACTGCCAGATGATGACGCTACAAAGGGGGCGTGGCCAACGTGCGTAGAGCGGCTGAGTTTCGCGCCAACAGCAGAGCAGGAAGAGCAAATTGAGCTTTTATGCTGTTACTCAGAAACTTCATAGAAACGACTGCAGGACCGGTTAAAGCTGAAAACCCTTCTGTCTCACAGCTTCAGCTCCACATAGAAAATATGGCGCAGCCACAGAAAAGGCTTCTACTGTTCATTAAAGCAAGAATCGTCTTTCCGGGTAGGAGAAAAATATCATGTTAGTCCTAGGAATGTTTTAATCGGGAAAACTGCGCGTGCGTTCTGGAGCTGCTCAAGAGTTTTTGGTGTCAGGTTCACGATTGTATTGAGAGGATAAGAACATCCATTTGTTTTTACTCCAGTTATTTATTGTAAGAGACCCCTAACCTAAGGAAAATCTGAGCAGTGAGGATAACCTCATATTTCATAAGGGTTTCCATGTGTCCCTTCGCTTTCGCCCTAACTGCTGACTTCATAGTGTCATCCCCTTTGATTGCGACTAGAGTCAATAGGAGGTCAACATAAAGGGCATCCCTAGGATCACCAAAGCACCCAAACACTTTTGTTAGGGCCCGATTCTTAGCCCACCACCTTGTTCTCCCTACTGGGGTCAGTTTTCTGTGTCTGCTGTTGTTGGTGAGGACCACTAAAGGACTGTATGTGCTGGTTCTGCTGATGTGAGGTGTGTTGTATGGGGGGTGTCGGTAAGAACACCATGAAGCAGTTGTCTCCCTTTCCTTTAGTTTCTTTATTAAACTCACACTTGAATTACATGTGCAAGAGCCTCAGTTGTGTGTGGTCTGTAAACAGAATAATCAACATACTGAATTAAACTAACAAAATAATAAATCTTCTTAGCATTACTTCAATTACTTAAACATAGCTGAATTAGCATGACTAACTATCTCGACACTTAACAACACTTACTTGGTTGGAATGCACGCACACAACTCCTCACATGCTATCATCTTGAGGCTGTGATCCAGCCAAGCTGAAGTGATAACTTGCCTGAAGCAGCAGAGCTGAACCTGTGCTCTATGCTCCATATAAACTAAAACTAAACTGCACGTGAAAAGGGGGGCGGGGCTAGGCTTCAATGCCAGAGTCTTTCTTACAGCTGTCATCACTCATCTCCTCCCACTTCTGCATCTGTTTCCATGACTCCCTCAGAAACACTGCCACATTGTTTAGTTTAGTAACACCAGACATGGACCTGTGTAGGAGACTGCTCAGAGAGAAATGCAGAGAACCCCTGATACTGTCCCTGCATATTGGCAGCACCTTCAGTGGAGTTGCCAATGTAAATGGTGAGCTCATCTAAGGTCTGTTTCAATGCCTCTGTGAAATACTGACCTGTGGACTTTTCACAGTCCACCACAGCAACCAGCCGCTCATGAATGACATCTGTAACATATCTTAAGATGATAGCACACTGGTCTGTTGATGAAACGTCTTGAGCAGTATCAATTTGAACTGAAAACATGCCTGCCTCTCTAACCTCATCTGCAATCGTGCTCTTTATCAACTTTTTAAGGACGTCCACAACGTTGTTGTTTATGTCCTTCGATATAAGAGTCACAAGAGAACCCCTACCTTTTGCCCCACTGTCATGATGTATTTTGCTTTGCTCAATACAACTGCTAATGTGCTGCTGAGGGCACAGATCATACCAGCTCAAAAGAATGAACAACTCTAAAAAGTTGCCACGATTGACTGCAGTGTTTTCTAGAGTATAAGCACTCTCTGCTTTATCCCCTCTGTAACTGAGACCACATTTTCCTATGACTTTAACCACATCTACTATGTGTTCCATTACCTGATGCTTCTTTTTCACCTGCTCATGATGTAAAGACATTTGTTTGCCTGCCAGAAGGCTTTTTACATCTGCCCCTTTAGCCATCAGAAAGTAAGCATCAGCACCATCCCTGTGGATCTTACTTCTCATGCTCTCCAGTGCGCTGATGAATATGTTTCCATGCCTTCATACCAGCCTTTCTGAATGGATTATCAGTTGCAGCAGGTGCAAATGCCAAACAGACAGAACAATACAGCGGCTGTTACAGCGTCATCCCACCTCTCTCTTCCCCGGCTGCAGCCCTCAGAGTAAAGTAGTGAAATATTCCTTCTTTATATTCCTTCTGTTATGGGAAGTGTCTTTACAGGCTTCTAACGGTCAACTGTTCAAAAGAAATACAGATTTATGACTGATATTAAAATGTTTTAAATGCACACACTGCTTAAAAAACACACAACAGCAAAGACGTTTCACATTTTGAGTCATCAGAAACCAAGACCCACCATTAGTTTATCCTTTTTAATGTAATAAATAAATCTCCAAACAATGTAAACAAACTGTAATTGGACTAACAATCAAAATTAAACTGAATTTCTCATCCACTTTTATTCACTCACTCACTGGATTGGCTGGATTGATCTCCACAAACTCCACTTTGACAAGTAACTGTATCCTCCAGGATGGAATCTGGCAGCTGTACATCACATCATAAACACATGTTCAGAGCAGTTTATGATAAAATATTAATAAAGGCAGTCAAATGCAGAGACACCATGACCCAGTTCAGCATTAGCTGTCTATCATTTACTTTTACCAGTCATGTGGAATTTAACAGTGCTGGTAATATTAGCCACGTTACCACTCACAGTGAAGTAAATTGACCAGGTGTCCCTGTTTTCTGGGGACAGGCCATGAGGACCAATGAGGACTGTGCCCAGAAGCCGGGGAGGTCTGGTTCCGAGCTGTCCCCATGTTCCTGTTTTTAACTGTGAATTAAAAACACACCAGGAAGTCCTAAAACAGACCTGGCAGCAGATCCGGCAGGCAGACATCTCTCATTGTGGTTGCTGTCGACTAACCACAGAAACTTCCGGTCCTAAAATCTGACTGGCTGAGCTGCTTTCAAAGCCGTTGTAAAGTCCTCCATATACGCTCACTCATGACCTGCTCACAATAACGGAGTTCTGTATCACTGCGCCTGCTCATCTTCAGAGCTGACCAAATCAGCTGTAGGTCAAATGTCATCTTTAGTGTCCATTTTCTGTTTCTGCGCAAAGTAATAAGTGAAAACGTTCAAATGGCTTGAGCGTCTCTTACAGCTGTCAAAGTCGTTGCTTAGCAACAGCGTCTCAGCGGAGTGATACAGTGTTTGTGAAAAACCTGTGATGTTATGGTGAAATAACAGCAGGGTTAGAACGCTTCTCAACCAATCAGCTTAGATATTCACAGTGTAATGCTATTGTAATTACTGCCACCTACATAATTCTTTACTGCCAGTCACCTGGACTGTTTACTGTCACTGCTTTATTTATTGTTACTTGTTATCTGGTGTATTTGTCTAGTATGTGCAATGTCCTCCTGTATGTGCAAGACCACCCTCCCTTATTGCCCCCTGTCCACTTCTGTTTATAATTCTATTTTCATATGTAGGAGCATGCTGCTGTAGTGTAAGAGCATCTTATTTTTTAATCCTGTGTTCTGAATACAAACACAAACAGCGTGAATTTGGAATGAGCACATTGCTGAGTTAGTTCAGTGGAGAAACAGCAGGAGATTCAGAGAGATAAAAAACACTGCACTGAAAACAAAGTGGATCATTTTAAATGAGTTAATTGTGTACATTGGTTTCACACGAATGACACACATCAACTTAAATTAATTAAGTTAATTACTTACACATAGTAATCATGTTGATATATTTCCTTCATGTGGAGCCAATGATCACATTAGAAGTACATTTAAAGCAACTTTTAAGCAACTTTTTTCTGTTTAATGGCCAATCCAGATGGAAGGAAAATCACAGAGAAGCTGGTAAAAGAGGAAATCACTTCAGGACTAATCTACTGAAATCCTTTTTTTTCTACTGACAATATTAACATATGAAAATACACAAAGAATCCCACATTGACACATTCATACACGTCAGTACTGAGCTCTACTACTGAGTTATAGTTCCTGTATTCTCTACAAATTCTTTCTTCAGTGTTGTTCTTACTCTGTCCTGCAGATGGTGCTGTGATTCTGGACAGTCCTGTTCATCCTGTGACTGAGGGAGATCCTCTGACTCTGCGCTGTTTATATCGTGACCCAAAGCCCTCAAACCTCACAGCTGAGTTCTATAAGAATGGATCACTCCTCCAGACTCAGACTACAGGAGAGATGACCATCCGTACTGTCTCAAAGTCAGATGAAGGTCTCTACCACTGTAAACACCCAGAGAGAGGAGAGTCTCCACAGAGCTGGATCTCAGTCAGAGGTGATCGAGTACACAGAATTACAAATTTTCTTTATATTATTTGATAATTTTATGAGTCTAACAGTTTCAGCACTGCAATGATTTTGTTTTTCAGATGAATCTAAATCAGGAGCTTCATTCTCAGTGTTCAGTCTGCTCAGTAGTTTAATGGCAGCATCTCCGTATCTGCTGGTGTCCATTGTGCTGATGGTGAAATGCTACAGAGCTCGAGGTAAGAGCGCAGTTTGTTCATTAACCTGAATGAATTGTCATTAAAATCATTTTAATTAACTTAATTAAAGGCTAATTTGAAGTGTTCATCATTGTGTATTTCACAGCTAAACCTGATGAGCTGAACTCAATGTGACCCTTAACAGAAGCTGGAGCTGGAGAAAGTTTCTTTGGTCATGGTTATGATCTTGTGAGAAGCCCAAGTTTGCGGTTTAGCAGTTTGCATGGCTGTGCTTTACCTTTCATAGTTGAGGAAGATGTTAAACCCCAATTAGAGATCATTTCATCTGGTAAGTCAGTAATAGAGGTTTTTAAATAATGACTCCACTACCCTGTATGATCAGTTGATATATTTGCTTTGCTAAATTCTTTGTTTTATTGTTACTACTGTAACAAACTTTCTGCTGTCAGCAAAAAAATATGTAGAAGGTCTTGATGCAGGTTAATATAATATTTTTGATATATTTGATAACTCGTAAATTTCATTATGTGAACTACAGTGATCAATCCCTTTTTAAAAAATATATTTTTGTTTTAATTTTGTTGTATTTTCCTCTTATTTCATTGCCAGTCATATTCATCCTTCACAGCTCTTTGTTTCAAAGGTAAACAAAACTGAGATGTAATTCTGTTCTGTCGGCATTAGTGCTTAATAAATATTAATAATAATATATTTACAGTTCTCTTGTAACAAACTACCCCTCCTGGGTCTCTGCTGCAGTGCACATGTGCTTTGGTTTGTTTTCTTTTCTGGCTCCACCCACTCCTCCATTTCACCCACCTACAGTTGGTCCTGGACTCATTGGCACTATTGATCTGCATTAGCTTAGCAGCAGTTTAGTCTTGAAACAGGTTTGGTTAAACTGGTAACATCAGGAGTCCAATAAGCAGCTTTTCATCAAATTAAACCTGACTGCTCTGTCAAAACAAGCACGAGCCTAAATAATCCTTACTAAACACCAGCTAAACTGCATGTACTGTCAAATTACATCATGATCAGCTCAACTAAAATTGTGTACAGTGCTGTGTCTTTTGCCACTTTCCAGGAATAAAGTTCATGTTAGGCCTCAAAACTAATGTAAATAGTGTAATGTAATGTAAAATGGGGGTTTTCCTTTGGTGTCTTTTAACAAAGTTACTCAAAATAAGTGCTTGATGTTGTTTTCCCACCTCAGGCTGTAAAATCAGAGACCATAAGCTGTTTTTTCTGAAATGTACTGCATTTTGATGACCCTGTAATGAACTTTTATGGAGCTGTATAAATGGCATTTAAAAGCCTGTTTCAACTAAATTCATTATTTTTCTAGAAAATTCATATAATTATGAAATACATTTAGAATATTTCAAATTAAAAAAATAAAAATCCAGAATTTCTTGTGTTTTCTGTTTACTACAATGTAAGACTGAAGAGTCCCGCTTTTGGACTCCAAGCATTTGACTGAGCGCACACTGTCATGATCATCTATGGATGTGGTTTTCAAATGGTTTTCTTTGAAATGTGGTCCTCACTAAACATCAAACACAGACACATTTGCTTTAGGAAAAGGTTTATAAATGACACACAGCTGCACTTTTCATGGGCAAAATGTGCTGCACCATGCAAACCATCTCCACAGACAGGCTGCTTGATTACAACACAATAATGCACAAAGCTAGACAATCTTTTTTCTCCAGCGTCATCAACAATAATATTAACAAAAGCAGAACAGTCTTCAACATGGCTGAATAACTAAGTCATCTATATATATGGCCCCTGAATTAGTTTCAGCTGAGAGATGTAATGAGTTTGTATACTTTAACACTTAAATTTTCCTAGCATGGTTGTTAAACCTCTTAAAAAAGAAAAGTCTAGAAGCAACTCTAGTGAGAAATTACAGACATTTCAAATCTACCTTTCATGGGAAAAATCATTGAGAAAATCATTTTCAAATGTAAGGTGTTGTTACTAGTCGTGGCCACTAGGTGGAAGTACATGCGCTACGCGTTGTTTCTCTTTATTATTGCTGTTTAGTAAATAAGACACAGTGTTGTGGGCTTCCTTGAAGGTGAGATAGGCTGACTGTGCTCTGGGCTTAATCCCAACTAATCCTTTAAAAAGATCTAACATCCATCAAGGTTTTGGACAGATTACCACTGGATAACATGTTCTGTTCAGTTAGTGGTCCAAATTAGTGCATATTTTCAAGCTGTTTTTGTGTTTTCTTTTGTAAATATATCAAGTGAAAAGGTGGTGTGACCTGTTTTATATGTAGGCTTGGGAATTTAAACTGTTTAAGAAGTTTGTGTGTTTTATTTAATGAGAGTGGTGAATGCCATTGAGTGCTGTGTACATTTTAAATGGAAGAAAATGTGAATGTTAGCTGAGACTTTCGTTGAGTGTAAGTTAGAAGTGGGGAAAAACTGCTGAATTGACAGTATTGTGTGCTTCCTTGAAGAAATGCCAAGCTTCTGTCTGAGCTTGACAATAAAACAGCGCCACCAGTTGATCACACCACATTCCTGCGCTTCCTGGTCCCTTTCATTACCATCAAAACACAACGCAGAGCCCAGCTGGGGAGCCATGTAGAGAGACGAGGGTTACACAAACAACTTACTGGCTGCCCTTAAACAGCTGTCTAGACTAATTTCAGTCAAAGTACTGAATCAGCTCTAATTAGGGTTATTAATGACCTTTATTTAAATACATTTAAAGACTGAGATACTATCACTGGTCTATAAATTGCTTAACGGTGTCGGCGCAGCGTAATTATCTGATATGCTGCAGCAATATGAGCCGAGCTGAGCTCTCAGAAAGGGCTTTGAGTCTTCTGCAGACCAACACAAGGAAAAACTACTTCACTGTTGCTCATGCAGTCCTCTACAATTCTGCACTCACCTGGGACGAGCTGCATGTCCCTCACTCACAATGAGCAGCACTGTGTTCAGCTTCAAGCTTGAAATAAGGCTCTGCTGTAGTGGATAAGTACAGTTCATGAATCTGTCACAAAGCAAACTTTATATGGGTATTAACATTAAATCCACATGTTTGAATAAAGACACTGAAGCTCTTGGCAAGTAATGAGTTTTCAGACTAACAGGCTCGTGTGAGATTTAATGGGAATTAAATACTTCGGACTTGGACTAAATGCTCACTCTCACAGCAAGTACAACACACAACAAGCTTTAATAATGAGCTGAGATCAGAGGAGCAAGCAAACAAAAGGCAGGACAGAGGAAAAGACAAAACTAAGAGTAAAAGTAGAAGAAGAGGACAGACACGCCCAATAGGCAAACATCTGGCACCAAGGACAACGGGGAGCTCCAGATGCTACAAAATATTTAAAGAAAGTCACTTACATTCATCAACAAGGCAGAAGACACTTTAGATCTGCCACTGTTAAGGCAGGTTGACTGTGAGACCATCACCATCATAAATATGGAGGAACGTGGTCAGAGACCAAAACTTAGTACTGCTTTTATCACCAGCCTAGATTTATCTGGGCTGAACAGGCCTGACTCACGTCCTGGTTATTATTATACACACACCCCTCGGGGCAACTTACTATCTCTTGAACTGTGGGAGGAAACCCACACAGACACGGGGAGAACACGTTTATCCTTCTGGGTCGGGGTGGGTGCTGGAGCCTATCCCAGCAGTCACTGGGTGATCACAGGGCAGACACACTGACATACACATTCACATCTAGGGGCAATTTAGCATGTCCAGTTGGCCTGGCTGCATGTCTTTGGCCTGTGGGAGGAAACCAGACAACCTGAAAGAAACCCGTGCAGACACAGGGAGAACATGCAAACTCAATACAGAAAGGACTGCAGTCGCCCCGCCTAACCAAACCCAGGCCCTTCTCGCTCTGAAGCGACAGCACTACCCCCTGCGCCACTGGGCCAACCTGACACTGGGACACTCAGTTTCACAAAAGCATCTGTGTGTTAGGATCAACCCAGTCTAGGAGAGAGAGAGTGTTCAGTGTGATGCTCGCTCTACCATTTAAGAATCATCTTTCTTTTAAGGTGCTTTTGAGAAAACCAGTCCAGAACAACATCCTCTCTCTCCTCAACTTTAGCAAGATTGGTGTTCACAAAGCAGTTCTGAGTTAGAGACTGATCTCAGATTCAAATCATCTGCATTTATGATGATCATAATCCCAAACACTGGTTCTAGATCAGCACTTTCATTATTGAGGTGGTTTTGTGAACTCAGGCTGTGAAGTTCAGCCAGTAGAGACACACTCCAGAGTGTTCTCTCTCTCTCTCTCTCTCTCTCTCTCTCTCTCTCTCTCACTGAGGTCATTCTCTCTTCAGTCTTTTCCTGATACCCCTGTTACTCATTTCTCCTGATGTTCTTCATGTTGAGCTGTTCTCAGTTTGTTCCTTGTAAAGTCTTGTTCTGTTCTTTCCTAGCAGTTCTAGTTGATCTCCCGGTGAATCTTGTTCTGATGCTGTCTTTATACTCACGTTTGTGTTTTTAGTTCCTGTCTTGAACTGTATGAACTCAGTTTCTCTCATTTTGCCTGGTAATGGAGAAACGAGTCTTCCTGAAGCTTTGAACCAACTGAATCGATTCAAAAATGATTCATTGTTTTGAAGCGCTCAAAACACCACAGACTTGCCACCTGCTGGTCAAATCGGTGTAAATGCATCACGAACCCCGAATTTATCACCTCACATTTTCATCATTATTATTTTCAGCATTGTATTGGATTTGTCTACATGATGCAGACCTTAAAATAAAAATGTGAAACTATGTTTTTCTGTTTTAATCATTTTCTTCTGGCAGTAGATCAAATCATAAATCATATTCATGTTCTGTATGGAATCTAAATCTGTGCATGTAAGCTGTTTTTGAACTGGGTGTTGGAAAGTGTTTGTACTTTTATAGGTTTTATTTATTCATGTGTTTATAATTCATACTGGGGAGACAGTAACATGTCAGGTGATCAGAACCGGATCTCACTGCCTGATCGCTGATCAGTAAAGTTCTGTTTGAATAAGTTCATTATTATGAACCTAAATGGTGAAAACTGACTGGAGATCAGTAGGTGACCCACCTGTATTTGACTCGGGTTCACTAAGGGGGTCGACCGACTGTATCTGAACAGTATTATGAGGTGAAGATCAAGATTTGATTGCGCATCATTTACTGCACTTGGCAGACGCTCTTATCGAGAGCGACTTACAATTCGATCAATTTACACAGGTGGGTGAAGGTGGTGTTAGGAGTCTTGCCCAGGGACTCTTATTAGTATAGTGTGGTTGCCCTGGTGGGGGACTGAACCCCAGTCTACAGCGTAGAAGGTAGAGATGTTAACCACTACACCAACCAACCAACATAATTTTCAGGTGATTCACACATCATTACTTACAATATTATTTAATAACCGGAACCTTTTAAAACATTAATGTATACTAATCTATACTAATAATTTATACTAATTCTAACACTGGACACAGCAGTGCAGCTCATTCAGCTTGGCTGTTCACTGTTGTCAGTCAAAAGCTGTTCTGTCCACAGTTCTGTCTCCACAGCTGGTGCATTTACAGTTTTATTATTTGTTGTTTATTAGTGGACTTGAATAGTGTCACTCAGTCCTCAGCAGCTCCACTGAAACCACATAATTTCACAGGATTTACTGCCAAATACTCGAGTATATCAGTTGTATAACCAACAATCAAACTTACACACCCAAAGGCCTGATATCCAACAAAAATGTAGACTAAGTAAAAGCAAAGTCAATCAGATTTCCTCATAAAAAAACTTCAGCAACACTTCAGCCTCAAAATTCTCATCAGTGGCGCTGGCTCTGCACACAACTATTAGTAATAGTCTATTACAAAAATGCTTTTTCCACTTTAGCTAAGCCGGGTCGGCAACATGTGGCTCTTCTATTACCCCGCTGTGGCTCCACAGCAGAACTAGAGTGTTAGGTAAAATATCTTAATCCTCCTTTGCTGTAAAATCGTTATAACACAGTTTTCACAATAAATGGTCTGAAATGCTGGAGTTAAGCATAACTGCTAATTCATCAACCTGTAACACTGAAGACTGACGTGCAGACTGCTGGTCTGAACAACGGAGATATCAGTCTCGCCCAGCTTGTAGCTGACAAAAAGGCGAAGAGAAAGATTTAAGATGAACATCGATCATTTGGAGACAAACTGACTTATCTGCATTTATAAGTCACTCCAGCTGGTTTCCTGAAATGTTTAATCTGCAGGAAGAAACTGTCAAACACCAAGTCGAGAGGCTGAAGTCACTTCTCATTCACCAGCTTCCCATTTTAATTTTTCTGTTCCACCTTAAATGGTGCACATTCTGCCAAGTCAAGCACCACTTAAGTTGGAACAGGACAAGTGGAACAAGAAGCAGGTGAATAAGAAACGACTTCAGCCTCCTTAAAAAAAAAAAAATCCAACATTGAAAGATGTTTTACTATAAATGGTTCCTGACTGAGATGTGAGAAAAGCAGTGACTTAATCTAAAGCTTAAAGCAGAACAAACTATTATATTATAACTAATATATATTATCTTCATAAATACCCACTAAATAAATATCTATAAAAGCAGACATCAGCACAGAACTACATCTACACTGGATCAAAACATTAAGATCATCAGCGATGAGCACATGGATTAGGATCCTTTCATAACTGCAGAGAGGTGGATGAGAGACTCTGGCCAGGAGACACCACCGTGATGAGATAAGATAAGATAATCCTTTATTATTCTCACAATGGGGAAATTCTCAGTGTTACAGCAGCAAAGGGACAGCAAGTCCCTCCAGAAAAAGAAAAGAAGTAAAAAAGAAGAGAATCAATAAGCAAGTAATTACTTTGTTAAATACTTAAGGTATTTTTACAGTTTGTTACTGTATGTGGGCGATGACAAATATTTATCGTCTATTGTTAATCTCACTGTGATTATATCAGTACTAATAAACTCCCACTGAGGAGCTTCAGTTCACTATAACATACCGTATAATCACCGGTATAATATTTAGACATCCTAGAAGAGTGGATGTCTGTTACTGAGTCTCTGACGTGTCCCTGACTGATCCTCCGAGTGTAAACATGAATGTGTAAGCAGCACATGGGATAAACAGTAGGGGGCAGTATACAACAAATGGGCTTTTTAGAGAATGTGCTCGTGGGACTGCTAGAATGTGAAGGTGTAGGTGATGCAGGGTACATAGAGTTTACATAAGGATTCATTTTTTGTTTTAGCCTATAAAAATATATACCAGTGGGTTTAAGGACTCTCCTTCTAGATTTATTGTTGCAGGACTGTATAGACCTGGTTTGGAGGTCTGTCTTCATGGGTACAAACTTAGACTGACCAGTGAGGAAATAAAGTCAAGAGGTTATAGTCAACATACAGCACTAACTTGAATCATTTACCAAATAAAACTAGACAAAGTAAAATCAGAATTAGAGTTTGCATATACTGCCCTGTGATGGACTGGCGACCTGTTCAGGGTGTATCCTGCCTTTCGCCCAATGACAGCTGGAAGAGGCTCCAGCAACCCCGCAACCCAGAAGGAGAAGCGGCTTAGATAATGTGTGTGTGTGTGTGTGTGTGTGTGTGTGTGTGTGTGTGGGTTTGCATATATAGCTTATGACAGCACAGTCAGCCTAAAGAAACTGGCTTGATGAAGTTTAATGCCTGTAGAACTGCATAGAGATTATACTCTGTGCTCTACACAAACACAACAAATTACAGTTTCATCACAGTGTAAGACGAGAGATCTCTCACAGTGTAAGTGCTGTCCTTCATCTACATCCCTGCACACCCACACCTATTTATTTACACCTGGCATTAATACCCTTGATGTTTTCCCTTGTTTGGCCTCTGCTTTCAGACCTATTTGCTGCAGTTGGAATAGTGTATCTCTGAAAATTACAGCAGAAGGAAAAAAATACTTTACTTTTAATGTAAGTCAACATAACCAATCTGTTTTCTACATAATTTTGCCTCCATTCATCATGACATTTACACACCATGTCAAGGACAGACAGACATTCTCAAATTATACCAGAGACTGAAAAACAAAAAACTGGAGATATGAGAACAGCTGAAATATGACAGACCACTGTTTGTGCTGATGTTAATCATCTTTTCTTATCTTGAAGAAGCAGTTTGTGTGTTTCTATTTGTGACAGAATTTCCTAGAATGGGTGTTGACATGTTTATTGTGGTTTATATGTGTTAGTTCAGCTTTGTAGGTCTGACAAGTGGAGTTAGTGCTGAAAGGCCGTATGCTCTGCTCATCACTTCAGAAACACAGTAACGTTCAGTTGTGCACACAAAGAGCAAATTCAGCATCACCTAGAAAGTTACAGTCATCATACACAACAATAATTACAGGATTACAGGTCAGTTAGTTAGAGCTTACATTTTTACTTCTTCCTAGAAATATATACAAGTGGGTGTAAGGACGCTACTTCAGGATTCACAGGTGCAGGAGTCTATATAGGCTACCTGGCTTGGATGTCGGTCTCCAAGGCTACCAACATGGTCTGAGAAGTGGAGGGACAAGGTCAAGAGGCTACAGCCAACACAGAACTTATTTTAGTAGTTATGCAGTTGTTATGTAAAATGTATAAAGTAAAACTAGAAGAATGAAGAACATTTACAGTTAGAGTTTGAATATTATTATCACGATATATAATGGCTCACACGTCAATATTACAATATAAAAACACACCACATTATTAAAGTGAACAATGTCATGTATTTTATCAAGTTTCTCCGCAAAGTATCTCAATATTGATAAATGTGGTGACAGTTAAGAACGAAAAGTGCTGTAAATCAATGTTGTGGCAAAAGTCAACAAATGATCTCAGTACAGTCGATATGTGTAGAAACCAAACCTAATTCTTTTTTTCTAATACAGGCAGGGCAGGTGCTTCATTTCTGCTTACATGTTATATACATAAAAAAAAAAAATCATACAATGCTAATACACATAAAAGGTAGCATTAACTGACTGGCTAAGCACTGCTGCTTAATGCTTTGTCAGTCTTTACTACAACCAAGTGCAAACATTGTGTTTTCACTTTAATTACAACTGATTATCACTAATTTGCAAGACTTTATGGAAAAAACACACTAAAACATCAAAAATATAAACTATATTTTTCTTGAGAGCCATTTGCAGAAATCAACCCCGAGGGCATCAGTGCTGACCTTCATGCTTTGACTGCAGAACTGCATAGAGATTATACTGTGATCTACATATGAACACATATGGCATATTTGTGCAGTGTGTTATTTAACATAACACGGTCTATAAGACAAGAGAAGCCTAGAGTAACCTCACAAAAATGACTATCAATTATGACATTAACTTAATGGTTAACATTATATTTAACATTGTTTTTAATGAAGTATAACATCTTTTCTGCTCTTGAACAAACAGTGTGTTTTGTCTGTGTCAGAATTTCCGAGCACGGGTGTTAAAACGGTCATTGTGGTTTCTCTCCATGTTGGTTCAGCTTTGTGGGTTCGATCAGTGGAGGAGGGGCTAAAAGGCCTCGTGCTCTGCTGTCACTTTAGTAACACAGTACATTTCACAGGTTTTTGCTGTTATTAAAAGTAAAGTAAATAGTAAAGGCATTTGTATCTGTTCATGTATACGGATACTTCCAAAGAGAAATAAATAAAAACAAGCAAAAAACTGCAGTCCTGTGTGCAGACAGTGGGAGCATTTCTGCAGGACAAGCTCAGGAGAATATAGTTAGTGTGTGAAAACTGATCCATGTTATGTGGACACTACAGAACTTTCAAAATCTCAGAATCGCTGTACTGATCACTGTATGACATTTAGTTCTTGTGTTCTGTTGTCAGTGTAACAGTGTGTCCCCTATATGATGCTAAAAAGATCCAACAGAGTGCACTCAATCCCCCAAATACTGCTGACTCACAAAAGTGTCTCATGTTTGCCAAATAATAGCTTCAACATGTTGTTGTGGTTGCTTCTGCACTGAAAACAATAAAATGTAGCCTATACATGGCTGCATGAGTGAAACTGAAAATTTGCTTGAATTTTATTCATGACAATCCATTAAGTGACAGACAGGCCTTAGGAGAGTTGGTGTGGACTGACCTTGAAGCAGGAATATGAACTACATTAAAAATAAAAAAAAAAAAACTCTGAGCACTGTTTCACTGGTCATACAGCCACAGAAATCCAGTAGAGGTTTCAGGTTTGAGAGCAGAGGGGAGTTATTTAGAGGGTTGTGGTCTGACTTCTGTAGTTAAATAGTGGCAATGACACCTTCACCTAAAGAGGAATTGAAACTCAGTGATGCAGAAAGCTCCATGACGACAGTGGGCCTCAACTGAGCTCTGACTGTTCTTTTACTTAGATTTAATCCAAATTACAAATTGATTGCATAGAAATAACAGAAGAAAAAACTAAAATGTAAACTGTAAATGATCTGAGCAATCAAAACAGACACATAACCTACGCAGCCGCACTCAATCACACCATGCAGTGAAACACACATGTGCACCTTCCAGCTGGAGTCCAGAGCAGCACAGAGGGGGTTAAATCTGATATCAGGCCTCTCACTGCCTCTAAGAGCAGAACTGATGATCCGTTTGTACTAAAACCCCATTAACACAACATGATGAACCATGTGTACCGACTGCTCGCATGCTAATCAGTAACATCTCTCACCCAGTCATGTTTGGCATCAAATATAGAAACAGATGAAGCTCTCTCTGCACTTCCTTTTTCAAATTATCTACCATATTTGGATGCACATGGTTTCAGGACTCGGCTGAGTCTGCTTGAAAGTACTGCACATGAAGATTCCCTTAAATGACTGATATTTAGTGTAAAGTCTCTGGATTAGTGCAGATTAGGGATCATTGACATTTTACACCATGTGATGACCCTCTAATGTGCTCTTTCATTGGCCAGTTTCTCTCAGACACTGTATGAGTCTGTAAGTCAGTCTTTTAATGGAACATTTTAATTCCATTAAAAAATGATCAAAATAATTTAATCTGGTAAAATCACTCAGTGGTAAAAGCTCTGTGCTGTGAAAAAGTAACTGTAAAAGTAAAATTTAAAAAGTTGTACCCGATTTATTAGTTATTTTACTAGATTTTAAAGATAACGAGTAAAAATGTTTTTTGTTTTGTCTTTTCATTTTTTAAATAATTATTTCACTTAAATGTAGGCAAAAGTTATTCAATGCCAACTGGCCCTGTGTATTTGAGTATTTGCCACTCTTTAGTTACTAAATCAACCAATTAACCAAATGTAGTTGATCATTTGGATCAATTCAATAAGACACACCCAAGCTTGATTTCTGCCATCCCTGTTGAATCTAATCATCATTTAAACAGAACCTTTCCAGCTCTGTAAAGTAGTCCAAAAGATCTCAACAAGCAGCACACTGTGCCACAATGAAAATAAATTCCAAAATTAAGAAGAGTTATTAAAACGTATAAATCATGAAAATGTTACACAGCCATTTCCAAAGCTCTGGGACTCCAGTGAACCACAGTGCGAGCCATTTTCTCCAAATGAAGAACACTTGTGGAACAATGATGAATCTTCCCAGAAGTGAAAGGCCTATCAACATTGTTCCAAGAGCACAGCAGCAACTCATCCAGGAAATCACAAAACAACCCAGATGCACATCTAAGAGACTGCAGATGATTCTCATCTCAGAGAAGGTCCATGTTCATGATTCCACCACTGGAAAGAGAGTTCTCCATGAAAGAGTTGCAAAGCAAAAACACAATCAAGAAGAAAATTCCTCTCAATTGCCAAAAATCACCTTGATGACCTCCAAAAATATTGGAATGTTTTATGGACTGATGAGTAATAAGTGGAACTTTTTCTGGGTCCCATAACATCTGGTGTAAAGCTATCACTGTATTCTACTAATAACATCATATCAACAGTAAAACATGGTGGTGGTAGTATGATGGTGTAGGGATACTTCACTGCTAAAAAACGTGGTCAGCTTGCTATAATTGATGGAACCATGAGTTCTGCTTTCTAATATAGAACATCATCCAGTCTTCGGTCTGTGATCTGAAGCTCAAGTGTAAATGGGTTTTACAACACAATAAAGACCCAATGCACAAGGCCAGGTCCACGTCTGAATGGATTAAAGTTTTGGAGGGGCCTAGTCACAGTCCTGACTTGTACTCTTAAGGACCAGGGGCAGTTAAAGGGGCAGTTCTTGTTCAAGAACCTTCCAATATGGCTAAACTAAAGCAATTCTACAAAGGATATAAGTACTAATCCTTGGATGATTTATCCAGATGTTGGCACTCGAGTTTTTCCTTTCGGTTTTCCTGAATTGTATTGTTTTCCATCTCTCTCTCTCTGTGACGTGTGCTGTGAGTGTAAGAACACAGGAAGTTGATTGTTGAACGCACTGCTCAGTCAGTCAGTCAGTCATTACGGGGACAGTATGGAGTTCAGGTCTCTCTCTGTGATACTCTGTGAGTAAATGTTCTCTATGTCTTCATTAGAGTGAGAGCTGCTGTATGAAGTTGTTAATATTCAGTCTGAGGGCTCTGAGATGATCAGCTTCTGTGTGATTCAGTAACTGTATGTAGTTCAGATGGTTTACAAGCTTTTCTGTCATGCTGAATTCAGAGTGTGGAGAGTTTCAGTTGGAGGTCCTTTGACATGTTTATTAGAAAATGATATGAGCTCTACTCTGCATTGTGGGTCATTATCAATGAACATGTATTTGTGTCCTTAATTAGTAAATTAATATTTAATTAAAATAGACAGCTCACGTCTGAGTGACTCTTAAATGACTTTAAATAATAAGTCATGGCCTAAAACTAAATTTAAAACATATCACTCACTTTTGTATTGTTGATTAATAATGCCTTTGCTTATGCGTGTTCCTCATTCAAACTCATTGGATACAAAATTACATATTTGGTTCCATTGATTTTTTTTCTTAAGTTAAAGTTTGCATGATGTTTCTGTCATACAGCATTTTATTAAAATATTTCAGAACTGAAGCAAACCAAAAACATCCCTCCCCCATCTGACCGGTCCATTCATCCCCTCCATCTGTACTTTACATCACTGACCAAACTATAAATAAGATGTTAAGTAATAAAATGAGTGAAAACACATTAAAATAAAGATGCTGGCTTATATAATGTGCTTCATACCATTTGCTTCAATCTTTTCACCACATTAAACAAACCTGTCTCCACGTCTGAAGAGTAGATGCTCCAGCATTATTGACTGTAGCTGCAGCTGATTCTAACAGTACTGTGGTCAAGTAGCAGAAATAGTGTCGTACACTAAGATTATGTGGGATAAACATCTCTGCACAGTGATTTTTAGCAGATGTTAAACCAGTGATCCAGATCTTCTTTAGTTTTCCTGTCAGGGCTAAACTGGAGTCTTGGTTAAGCAATAATACAGTTGGATCCACAGAGATTTCTTTCCCAATCAGAGCAGATAATCTGTTAGTAACATTTATTCAGAAGTCATGAAGCTCCTCACATCCCACAACATCTGCAATATGTTCCCAATTGTTTCTGTTGTGGGTGACGGTTACAGCCAGGATTTAAAGCAGCTTTTATAAAGCATTACTGTGGCATCCAATATACACTCACAAGCAACCTGTTCAGTTGCTTGTTAACACAAATAGCTAATCAGCCAATCACATGGCCACAACTCAATGCATTTATGCATGTAGAGGTGGTCAAGACAACTTGCTGAAGTGCAGACTGAGCATCAGAATGGGGGAAGAAAGGTGATTTAAGCAACTTTGAACGTGGCGTGGTTGTTGGTGCCAGATGGGCTGGTCTGAGTATTTCAGAAACTGCTGATCTCCTGGAATTTTCACACAACCAAATCTAGCGTTTACAGAGAACGGTCTGAAAAAGAGGAAATATCCAGTGAGCAGTCAGTTGTGTGGACGAAAATGTCTTGTTGATGTCAGAGGAGAATGGGCAGATTAGTTCAAGATGATAGAAAGGCAACAGTAACTCAAATAATGTTTCCAACATCTATTAAAGGTGTTTAGAATTAAGGCAGTTCTGAAGGCAAAAGGGGTCCAACCTTTAACTAGCAAGGTGTACCTAATAAAGTGGGCGGTGAGTGTAATCTGTAATGATATTTAAAATGGATAATTTGGAGATTGGAATTTGAGTATTGATTACCGATCATGAAGTTTTCAGGTCTTCAAGTCTGTGTAACCCGAGCAGGTATATTGGCAGGACATTGTGTTTCTTCCTTGGTAAGAAATCAATTCTGTTGTGAAAGATGAGTTTATCACTCCTGCTGGTAAAGCACAGTGTGTCCAACCTGTAACATCATAATTCAGTAGATCTTACTGTAGGTTCATCTTGTATTAGTGACAGTATCAGCGGCGGTGGTCATTGATGCTGTAGATATACTGTGAGACTCTGCAGTGTTTGGCCAGTGCTCCGTGATAAACGTACTGATGTGCTGAATTTACTTTATTCAGATTAATATAATATAAGGTGAATGTTGCTGCAGTGGGACACTTTCAGAGACATTACTTTCTCCAGCTCAGCAAACCTTTATAACAAGCTCAACATCTCCTTTACAGAAACAATACAAGAGAAATGAACAAAGGCAGAACGATCTTCTGATCGTTGATGATGTTTCATGCGATTCTGTTAAAATGGGAGTAAAAATTTACAGTATTGTTAAAATTTACAGTCAGAGTGCGACACTTCATTTCTTTACCCCGTTGGTCATCAGACTGGTCCTCAGGTCTGTCTACCTTCATTTGATTTTCACTTCAAAATCCAGTATTGAAGAATGGCAAATGGGTCAATTCTGGCTTTGACGGTTATTCATTTACATTTACAGCATTTAGCAGATGCTCTTATCCAGAGCGACTTACAAGAAGTGATTTGTCAATCTAGAGAAAGTATCTTTGCTAGTTACCAATAGCTTAGAGAGAAAGACAGTCCTGAGCTCAGATACTGCTAGAAACAAATATGTCACTGTAGACACCAAGAGAAAAAGAAACAGAGTTGAACGCAGAACTCTGTGCCATTCAATGCAATACAATAACAATAAGATACAATACAATAAATAAAATAAGTGCAGCTTATAATTCAATGCTCATTTAAGTGCTGTGTAAAGAGATGAGTCTTCAGTCTGCGTTTGAAGACAGCAAGAGACTCTGCTGTTCGGACAGCCAGTGGGAGTTCATTCCAAGACCTGGGTGCCAGTACAGAGAACATTCTCGACGCTCATCTTCCGTGCAATTCAGTCGAAAAAGAAATAGCTTCATTTTACAGTTTCACAGATTATAAAATCAAAAACAAACAGCAGTGGAATAAAGGCTTGATTTTAACTGCTTTAAATTAACCAACAATAAACCGCAGAGTGCACCCATCGGTCGCAGGAGCTCAGAAATCAGACTGTCATGGTTAAAGAATGATGAGGACAGCATTAGTTTAGATTAGATCTGGCATTGTGGGAGGCTGTGTTACGTTTTTTTTTTTATAAAAACTGCGCCAACATGCAACACGACTCCACACCCATGCACCTCAAATCATCATACAGTCTCAATATTGAATCCCCAACACAGTTCAAATCAGAATAACTCACATTTGTAACTGAGTTTAAACCAAATAATTATACTCAATTAATAAATTAAAAGCATTAACTGGTCAGTCCGTTGCCAAGCCTCTCTTAATTGACTGCAGCATGTAGTATCTTATATATACGCTGTCGTCAGCAAGTCTCAATCCGTGTGATGCACTGGCCAGCTGCCTTCTCATCTGCGCCTCCTTCTCCTGCTCCTCAACTCCCCCACAATTATATTTATTATTTAAATATTTATTATTATAAATACTTGTTACATTTTTCTTTACTCACGCAAACAAAATATCCTCACTGATCTCCACACACACACACACACACACACACACACACACACACACACACCAAGCTGTGAAAAGCTGACACACACACAGCTGGAACAAGCGCAACACATAGACAGAGAGACACTGACCATACCACAGAGACACAAAGCAAATTCAAAAAAAAAAAAAAAAAAAAAAACAGCAAATTCAACATCATCCTAAAAACACAAACACTTACTCCTAAATCCTCAAAGTCGACTCATTCATACTTCTCCTATAACGTGCTTTATCCGCCGCTCCTTTTTCTTATTGCTCCTTCTAAATTTGTGCCACCTGCTGAGGTGCAGATCATTCAGTGAAAAGCTGCGTCAGACACTGTTCGTCAACTAGTGATCGAGTGGGAACTGGTTGTGTGTTGTGTTGCAGTTCAGTAAGACTCTTATTTTGAAGTAAGTGTCCTCCCGCCCTCTCTTGTTGAGTGAGTTAGTAAAGAAACAGACGAGCTGCTCCGCGCTGCCTCCTCGGTCTCATTTATTTACTAGTGTTGTATGAAGACGCTGCTCACCAGCATACAAACAAACTACAAACTACACCATTGATTTTTCCCCATTCTACACCTCCAGTTCCTTAGAACTGACCCGAAACTCACCAAGTGATTTTTCCAAGATTTTAGGCCCGTCTAAAACCGCCTCCCAGAGGGCTTTAGTCCAAACCTGCGGCGTCTCTCTTTAACTCTTATTCTCTCTTTTTCTTTATTCCTATTTCTCTTTTATTCTTCACTCTTATGTTCTCATCTCTCTTTACTTTTCCTCTTCTCCATTTTCATTGTCATCAGCCCTGACACCCATCTCCACCCACTCCATCCTGCCTGCACCCTCTTCTTCACCTCTTTTCTGCACTGTCCATTGCTCTGGATGGTTGACCCAAGATATTTGAAGTCATCCACCTTTACGACCTCTACTCCTCGCATCTTCAACTTTCCACCTGCCTCCCTCTCATTCACACACATGTATTCCGTCTGGTCTCTACTGACCTTCATTCCTCTCCTCTCCAGTGCAAACCTCCACCTCTCCAGATTCTCTTCCACCTGCTCTCTACTCTCACCACAGATTACAATGTCATCTGCAAACATCATGGTCCATGGAGCCTCCTGCCTGACCTCATCTGTCAACCTTTCCATCAACATTGCAAACAAGAAGGGGCTCAAAGCTGATCCCTGATGTAACCGCACCTTCACCTTGAAACCATTTGTCACTCCAACTGCACACCTCACCACTGTCTCACTATCCTCATACATGTCCTGCACCACCCTAACATACTTTTCAGCTACACCCGACTTCCTCATACAGTACTACAGTTCCTGTCTTGGCACCCTATCATATGCCTTCTCTAGATCCACAAAGACACAATGTAGCTCCTTCTGACCTTCTCTGTACTTCTCTACCAACACTCTCAACACAAAAATTGCATCTGTGGTACTCTTTCTGGGCATGGAACCAAACTGCTGCTCACTGATCTGAACCTCTCGCTTTAGCCTTGCTTCAACAACTCTTTCCCATACCTTCATGGTGTGGCTCATCAACTTTATACCTCTGTAGTTACTGCAGCTCTGCACATCACCCTAGTTCTTAAAAATGGGGACCAGTACACTGCTTCTCCACTCATCAGGCATCCTCTCACTCTCCAGGATTTTGTTAAACAACCTGGTTAAAAGGTCCACTTCTCTCCTAAACATCTCCATACCTCCACAGGAATGTCATCTGGACCAACTGCCTTTCCATTCTTCATCCTTTTTAAAGCTGCCCTCACTTCCACCTTACCAATTCTCTGCACTTCCTGATCCACTATCACTCCCCCCGTTGTCCTCCTCTCTCTCTCTCTCGTTTTCCTCATTCATTAGTTCTTCAAAGTACTCCTTCCATCTACAACACTCTGTTCACTCACTAGTACATTTCCCTCTTTATCGTTTATCAGCCTAACCTGCTGTACATTCTTTTCAGCTCTATATCTCCGTTTAGCCAAACGATACAAGTCCTTTACTCCTTCTTTACTGTCCAGCCTCTTATACAGCTCATCATAGGCCTGAGCCTTTGCCTTTGCCACCATTCTTTTCGCTATGCGACTAGCCTCACAGTACTCCTGCCTACTTCCTTCATCTCTCTGGTTATCCCACTTTTTCTTAGCTGCCTTCTTCTTCTGAATACTCTCCTGGACTTCCTCATTCCACCACCAACTTTCCTTGTCTTCTTTCCTCTGACCAGACGAAACACCCAAAACATTCTTGCCAGTTTCTCTCACCACCTTAGCTGTAGTTTCCCAGTCCTCAGGTAGGACCCCCAAGGGCCTGTTGCAATTTTTCCCTGAACTGCCTGCAACCTTCCTCCTCCTTCAGCTTCCACCATGTAATCTTTGGCTCTGTCTTCACTCTCTTCCTCTTCTTTATTTCTAATCTCATTCTACAGACAACCACCCTATGCTGCCTTGCTACACTTTCCCCTGGCACCACTTTACAATCTCCAATCTCCTTTAGGTGGCATGTCCTGCTAAGGATATAATCCACCTGTGTTTATTTTAAATTGTAATATGTACTAAAATTATATTTATGGCTGATATCCAAGTGTCTACAGGAAAAAATTTAAATAAAGTCTCAAACCAAAATCTGTCCAGCTAGCAAACACAAACGTCTGGATCTCCTTTTAACAGGCATGAAAATCTATATTTGCCAGTAGTTACTACTGATTACTGTAATCATTACTGTTGATAAATATTGCATTTATTGATTTATTTGAAAGCATGTCATGACATAGAAGTCTTCTTAAAATGACTTGTGTGGCCGTCCCAGTTTAACAGTAATACTGCATCAATCCACACTGGCTGTCGCTGCCTCAGGAGGGGCTCAGGAGTTGTGGCCATGGGAGCGGCCACACAGAGGCACATGGTGTGTGCACAGCCTCCTAAAAAGGAACTGTAATGTTTGAATGTCTTTGTCGGTGTAAAGTGTTATTTGTGGCTTATTGCATATTGGGGTGTTGTGTGTTAAGGGTTGGTCACCGTGAGGGTCAAGTTTATGGCTGTTGGTGACCTCTGCCTTTCTGCTGTGGCACTTCTTGTGATGGTAATCATGGCGTTCCCTCAGTCTTGTTCCACATTGACAACCTGGAGGGCCATTGTCCAGCAGAGTTGTGATTAACCTACACAAATACACCTGACTACATTTATCTGTTAATTGCCTGGTTTGGAGGGTGTGTTCAAGTAAAGAAAACTAAACTGTGCTGAATACCAGCCAGGGCTGAAGTTGTGCAGCCCTCCTCAATTCAATTCAAGTTTATTTATATAGCGCTTTTTATAACAATGTAGTCACAAAGCAGCTTTACAGAAGTTTGAAAACACACAGTTACAACATATATCCTGCAGTGAGCAAGCCAGAGGCGACGGTGGCAAGGAAACTCCCTCAGTCTGGAGGAAGAAACCTTGGGAGGAACCAAGACTCACAAGGGGAGACCCATCCTCCTCTGGTCAAACAGTGTTTACAATTTAATAAGCTAAATACCAACTAAAAGCTAAGAGGATCTCTGAAGACTGGATAGTAAAGCTTTAGAAACTGCACTGGTAGAGGCAGTTTCTGACTGAGTCTTCATGAAAAGTGGGAGTGAGCTGAAACAGTCCCATCCTATCTCAATGCTGGTGCATCTGGATGGCACAGTGATGTAATTGAGGGTGATGCAGTTGGCACAAATGAAAAGGAGAGCAGGTTGGTGATGGTGAGGAGGAGGCCCTGATGGTCAGACTTCAGCAAGATGGGAGGGCAGTCATTATCTCAGGAAGAGTAAAGAGACAAAATTAGTTCTGGTCAGGAGTGAGACTGTAATAAGTATGATTTCCCCCAGATTGTGGTTGGTGACTCTGGCAGATCTAACTATAACAGCACAAACTAAAAGGAGAGAACCAGAAGGTAGCATAGATATGAGAGTACCTTGAGACACTGGGATCCCCCCACTCTACTGTAAACAAACCTGTGTGATCGCGTGATGTGGTGGGTCAACAGCACCAACATGTCAGTTTACCATAAGCCTCTATGTGGCACGATTGGCTCCTCCCACTCCATGTGCGTTGACAGGACTGTCTCGACTATGTCCCTGGATTTGCCCATAATAAATCTCGCTTATCTCAGCGTGTGCGTCCGCCTCCTCACTCCCCTTTACACTATGCCCATGAACCCCTGGATCTCCTGCCTTTAGATAAAGGGGAAGGCTAATTATCAAAAGCTAAACTAAACAAATGTTTTCAGTCTAGACTTAAAGGTTGAGACTGTGTCAGAGTCCCAAACATTAACTGGGAGATTATGCCACAATTTGGGGGCTTTGTAAGACAAAGCTCTTCCACCCATTGAGGTCTTCTGAATTTTAGGAACCAGTAGAAAACCAGCATCCTGTGATCGGACTGTCACGGTTGGCTCCTCCCAGTCCTGTCCATGTGCTCTTGTTTTGGTTTTGTAACTCCGCCCCTGATTGTTTTCACCTGTCCCTCATTGTTACGTGTATTTAAGCCCTGTGTTTGCCCCTTGTGTTTGCCAGTCTTTGTATCTTTGTATCGTTGTTTCATTGTACCTGGTCTTTGGTTGTGTTGATTCTAGTCTTTGTTATGTCCTACCCTAACTCTGTACGTGTCGGCTCATTGACCCTGGACTGTTCTGACCACGACCCTGGATTTGCCCGTAATAAATGTCGCTTATCTCAGCGTGTGCGTCCGCCTCCTCGCTCCCCCTTACAGGATTAAGCGAGGCAGTTCATAATGGGAAATAAGATCTTGCAGGTACTCCGATGAGAGACCATGCAGGGCTTTACACGTCAATAAGAGAATTTTATAGTCAATACGGAATTTGATAGGAAGCCAGTGTAATGCTGTTAAAACTGGGCTGGTGATCAAATGTCCTGGTTTTAGTGAGTACTCTAGCTGCAGCATTCTGAACTCATTGGAGTTTATTTAGGTTCCTGTTGGAGCATCCTGACAACAACGCATTACAGTAGTCTAGCTTTGAAGTTACAAAGGCATGAACCAATTGTTCAGCGTCATGTAGGGATAATGCATTTCTTAACTTTGAAAAGTTTTGGAGGTGAAGAAACGCTGTCTTTGTAATATTACCTGTGTGTTTATTAAACATTAGATCTGAATCAATCGTCACACCAAGATTTTTAGCTACTGAACCAGGTATTGCAGAGAAGTCATCAAGATTTAACAATAAATCTGAGCAATTATTCTGAGCAGCCTTTGGACCAAGAAGGAGAACTGTTTTATCTGGGTTTAAAAGAACGAAATTCTGGAGCATCCAGTTTCTTATATCTTTTACACAGTCTTTTATTTTATTTAATCTGGATTTATCTTCTGGTTTGGCTGACATGTACAGCTGTGTATCATCAGCATAGCAGTGGAAACTAATTCCATGTCTATTTATAACTAAGTCTAATGGTAACATGTATAATGTGAATAACAGAGGACCTAAAACAGAACCTTGTGGAACTCCACATTTCACTTTTATATAATTAGATGATGCATTATTTAATTGTATAAACTCAAACCGGTCAGTGAGATACAGAAAAGAATAGAATGATCTATAGTGTCAAAAGCTGCAGTTAGATTGAGCAGTACCAGCAGAGATACGTGGCCTTGATCAGAGGATCATTTATCTTAACTAGAGCCGTCTCTGTGCTGTGGTGGGGCCTAAAACCAGATTGGAATTTTTCATACATCTTGTTCTTATGTAGACAGGAACAGAGTTGCTGGGCTACAGCTTTTTCTAAAATCTTAGAAATAAATGATAAGTTGGAAATGGGTCTGTAGCTTGACAATTCACTGGGGTTAAGATTTGGCTTCTTTATCAAAGGTTTAATCACTGCTAGTTTGAATGATTTGGGTACATGACCTAGGCTAAGAGAAGAATTCAATTATTAACTAACTAATTAGCTTCTCTACGCTGATGCCACAAAATTCGCTCTCATTTTGCTAATCTGACAAATGGTAAAGTGGGACAAACGAAATTAAATATAAGGAAACTTTACAAATGTTAACTACATTTGTAACTGCTACACTTTTATATCCCTGTGCTGTAAGTAATTAGAAAGAAAAAAAATGGAAAAAAGAGGAGGAACAATATTAAGTGTCCCACTTTACCAAGAAATCACTGTATTATATTATATACAGTGAGTCTTTGTGTAACAGAGGCTGAGGCAGGGTGCAAGTGCGAAGTGACTTCTTTCAAGATTCAGACAAATGTTATGACCACCTCATTGTTTCTGCGCTCATTGTCCATTTTATCAGTTCCTCTTACTTTATAGGTTCACTTTGTAGTTCTACAATTACAGACTGTAGTCCATCTGTTTCTATGATACTTTGTTAGCCCCCCTTTTGTTAAGCCCCCATGGACCCTTAGTCCATGTCAGTCAGTCCCTCAGAGGAGAGGAGACATGACAGAACCATGCCTATACAAGTGCTCCTGAAGTGCAAAGATGGTGGGTCTGGACCATAAAGAGGCACGGTCCCAGCCAACAGAAAGTCCAGAGGAACAGGCAATCCATTAACTGGATCAGATGGGACAGGGACAGGACCAGCACTGTAGACTGGTAGAGTCAGTCACTAGGAAACCAGCTCTGGAGAATTTATCCTAAAAGCGGGCACTGGAGCAGCTCAGGAAGCCAGCACTGCAACATGAGGAGCATCCACAGGAGCTACAAGCCAAAAAGCTGACAATGGAGTGCCTTGGTAAACCAGCACCAGATCAGGAGCTTAGCACAGGAGATCATGACAGCGGAACAACTTTAGCAGCTCTCGGAGCCGCTCCCGGTGTAGAAACAGGACCATAAGCGAGAACAGAAACAGAAGCCACCCAGTGCACAGGAACAGGAGACACATGGACTAGTGTGTTAGAAGACACGGAGAACAAAGACACATTCGGAGATGCTGAGACCATGGGCAGGGTTAGGAAACTCTGAGGCCTTGTGGTCAAGAAGCTTGGAGGTTGTACTGAAATCCTCAGGTGCAGGCTAAGCCGCTCTGCTGGAACGTGCTGCAATGTCCAGGGAGCCAAGTGGCCTGCTGTTATGTCCACGGAACCAGGCAGGCTGCCACGACATCCACAGAGCCAGGCAGGCCTGCGGCGATAGAGCTCTACTCTGTCTCCTTAGCAATCTCCAAAACAGTAGGCAGAACTTTTAGACCTTCTGCCACAGAGGACTCTGCATCCACTGTGCTCCCATCACCCCACCTGGCAAAACAGGGACTGGTGAGATATCCTTACAGCCCCTCCATACCACAACCCCCCAAAAGAAATTTCCTGTGGAAACCTCCTCCTCCTCTGTCAGTGGGTCAAAGGTAGACTAGAAGAGACCCCAGAACTTCAATGATTTCTCCAATGACACACATGACCCTTTGCACTCTGTAATAATCTGTGAGTAAATGTTCTCTATGTCTTCATCAGTGTGAGAGCTGCTGTATCAAGTTGTTACTGTGCTTCTGTGTGTTTTGGTTACTGTAGTATCTTCAGTGTCCCTCCACAAATACTGGCATCCCTGCTAATCATGAGCAACATGACCTGTAAAAACAATTACTTTATGATTTATTCAAAATATTAGCAAAAATCTTCTCTATTTAAGATCTAATCATTCAAAGAAAAATGAAATCTAATGTAAAAAAAATTCTTAAATCCATGTGTGCCACAATTATTGGCACCCCTAGAAATCTAAATGAAGTTTATTCTCATTCATATTTCATGTTTTAAAGTGCACCTGAGTGATTAGGAACACTTCAATGGTCAGCCTTTGCTTCCTGTTTCACTGGGGAATATACAGGAGGTGGAACACAGTCATCCATCACTTTGAGAAAGAGAATCCAGCAACAATGTGCAACAAAATGTTGTTGAACTCCACCAAATCAGGAAATGGCTACAAAAAAATAGTTTAACAGTTGTTGCCTATATTCACCATCATGGAAATAATTAAGAAGAATTAAGAAAACAACTGGAGATGTTAAGAATCTTCCAGGAAGAGGACGTATGGCTATACTGGCACTATACAAAGTGAGGAGAATGGATGACATGGACAAAGAATCTCCAAGGGTCACTAAGGGGAACTGGAGACGACACTTAGTTCTTGCTATCAGAGCTTCCCCAAACCACAGTAAACTACCACCTATATAACCACATGTAGTTTGGGGGCGTTGCTAGAAGAAAGCCTCTGCTGTCAAGGACCAACAAACTCAAGCTTCTACTGTTTGTCAAATGTTACTAGAACTTTCAGTGGGAAAGTGTTTTATGTGGATCTGTGATCCAGTAGGGCTGTATTTTTTTCCAAAGGCCCTGGACAATAATTTGGATACATGGTTATTGAGGACTTGGCTTTTAATTCTTAAACTGATCAGAATTTCTGGACAAAGTTAAACATTTGACTTAAGATACAAAGAATCTCCAAGCACCAGGATGTCAACTGATTATCGGAGTGCTCCAAGGACACAACTGCCCCCTTTTCCACCTCAGAACCAACTTCCCTCCCAAACAACTATGTACTGAACCACTGATGTACTGAAGGTCACAACAGGTAAAACACCTCAAGATGGTGGAAATGAAGAGGCGGGAAAAGGATAAACAAAAGAAATGCTGAAAGCAGCTCAAACAGAGGTTGAACTACGAAGGTGAAATAAAAGAATGAGAAACCAAAAAATTCACTTCAGCTGGAAGCTTGAAGGGAAGGTAGACTTTATGTTGCAGTTGTTGTCTTTTCTATAGCTTGGAGCATTTAGCAGCTCAACACTCCTTTAGTATTTTCAGTAGTTGTGGGGCAGACAATTCTTTTTAGCCCTCTTTTCTTCTTTCTGTAGTTTTGGGGCAGTTTCTTTTTTTCAGCCCTCTTTTCTTTTTTATTGTTGAAATGTCCACCTGTGCTGTGTACTGCACTGGTCACCCCTCTACAAAGGTGTAACAAAGAGCTATTGTTTGCCACAACATTAAGTAGGGAGTCCGCAGGTGTGTCGGGTTGGACCTAATCAGCCCGAGGGTTTCTGGGAATTGGAGTTCCCCGAACTTATGGCCCCTTGCTGGCATCACTCTCTGCTTGCAGCTGGCAGTGTAGGCTGGGCACCTTGCTGCTGTCGCCCTCTGCTGGCAGCTGGTGGTGCAGGCTGGGCACCTTGCTACCTTGCTGCTGCCGCCCTCTGCTGGCAGCTGGTGGTGCAGGCTGGACCCTTTCAGTTTCAAACTATGTTCAGCTCAAACAACCATGCTCAGAAATCTGTGTATGTGACGATGTCCTATGGTGAATTTGAGCAGATATGCAGGCTAATACACACACACACACACACACACACACACACACACACACACACACACACACAAAATATAATGTCCAAAGGGGAAAAAAAAGTTCTCTCTCTCTCTCTCTCTCTCTCTCTTTGCACTTGGAATCTGCAGATTTTAGATTTTAGTTACTAGTGTTTTTCGTGTCTTTGTTCAGTTTATTTTTGGTTTTTACTCACAGCAGTTTGAGAGAAGTGCTGTTAACTATTAGATTCACTGCGTTTGCATGTTAAATAGTCTAACTGAGCTGCGTCTGTTTTCAAGTTTCATCAGTTCATTTGGTTCACAGAGTTTTTTGGCCAACAATAGTTTGTTGTGAAAACTGTGAGCATAGTCTTAGAATTTCAGACAGAAGTAAACAGCGCCAACAAGCCATCATCGAAGCTGGCCACAGTGGCCCATTGTGACCTGCAGCCTGACCACACCAGTCAAGCATTGCGAGCCATGAAGGGCTGCCAGTAATTGTAGCGCACACATATTTAAGAACATGATTTATTTTCTGATTTTCTTTTTTCAATCACTGAACTTCAATAAAGGGTTAGATGTTTGTTAATATTTTGAATAAAAGATCAAAATATAAGCAGTAAAGAATGTTTTACAGCCTGTTTGGCTCACGTTTACCAGGAGTGCCAATATTTTAGGACACTGTAGGTCTGAATGTGCTTAGACACCGTCATTAATTAAAGGGGGTGTTTCTGAAAATGATTGAATGTGAACTAAAATAACAGCAGCTGTGTGAATGAAATTATACTGGGTTCTCACTGAGAAGAGTGTCTGTCAGTGTACAGCAGCGCTGTGTCTGCATCTGAGTGGTGTGAGTGATACGGAACATGTAGCTCTTCATTTTGGTGCTTATAGATCAGATGACATGTTTTGTTGATTTTCTAAATGAATAAAAGTCAACATCCTCTACAGAAACACACTTAAATAGGACATTTTTCTGCACATTTTAGTGTGAAGTTTCTGTTTAATTTGTTGACTTTAATATTTTGGAAAAAAGGGCAAAAAATGTAAAGTGTGCCAAAACTTTTTCACAGGAAACATTTTATGTTTTGCTTGTCGTTTCAATGTGTTAAATTCAGAAAATAGACATTAAGTATGAATAATTATTCTGATGGTAAACAAATGCATCATCATCTTTTACAATTGATATTTTATTGAGAAAAGTCACTGATCCGACTTTTTTTCCACTAAACAGGATGTTTGTGAATTTGCTGTACAGCTCAATCTCTGTCTGTAGGAATGACGACTGTGTGTGCCGACCCCACGACCTTCAAACTCCATCAACATTATGAAATTACTGTGTTTCTAAGCTGCAATACGTCCATATTTGGAGTGCTGGTTTGTCAAAGAAGGTCTGACACTTAAAGCTGACCATTCAGTGACCCGCCTATTACCATTATTTAATTATTCAGCTTATAAATAAAGAATCTGTACTTTGTTCAGAATTGTGAAGCCAAACTATGTTTTTGGATAATATTATTAAAAGTGTTTTGATTTTATTTAAGCCATTATATATAAGACAATAAGGTTACTGTACCTCCAGATGTTTCACCTGGTTTAAGGTTGGAATGGCTGTATTGCTGTGCTGCCCTTTCAGATTAAATCTGCCTGTGATAACAGCTAATCTTTCATATTAATGCTTCATATCCTCTGTTTCTGTCTCTGCTTTAGTGCTGACTGTCCTCATCCACAGTGGACAAACAGGTAAATATTTGACCTTTATATGTGAATTATTTAATTTATATTCATAAACATTTTATTTTACATTTTTAACCTTTCCTTTAATGGATGACATTACATCCCAGCTAGAAAGGAACATTCCCATAACTTTGGCTAATGTTACCTATAAGTTCTAATAATGTTTAAAATCGAATGTTCAGAGCACATTTTAAAGATGTTAACCATTTCAAATAACATTCCTATAAGGTTCCACGTTAACTGAGATGTAACATTTTAACTGCTACATTTGGAGGATGTTGTAAGGACGTTGTCAGGGCCATGGATTATGTTACATGCTGATGTTTTTAGGGACGTTCCCAGAAGATACTAGGAACAACCAAAAAAACTTCCCACTGAAAACATTACTAGAACATGTGTGTAAAAGTCTCAGAAAGTTTAAGAACAAAACGAGAGAATATTAGAGACTCCTACCTTCCATTAGTACCTACATACAAATAAGTGCACTCACGTTTTAATACAGTTACTGTTTATTTGCTGAATTTAACAAATTACAGGAAATAAAAGCATAAAGTATGTCCTGTACAGAAGGTTTGACCAGTAAATCTTGTTTAATGTTCAATTCCAATCAATTAAAAACAGACAATTCATCCCTTAGAATTTATTTAAAAGATCATGTGTTTCCTGTAGAGGATTAATTATTGATTCATTTTCAGTTAGAGAATCAACATATCATGTCATTTGACAGGGGTGACAAAATTTTGTATACAACTATAGATGCGCTTCACAGGATTACAACTACTGACTGTAGCCGGTCAGTTACTGCACAGTTTATCAGCTTTCTATCACATCCATCAATGGAAAGGGACCACCACTGGACGACTTCTGACCAGTTTAACTGTAATTACTGTAACTGTATCTGTACATTTTACTGCAGCTAACACAGCAGGATTAACTTATATAATAACTAATATTAATTGATATATTTTATAAGATTAGCTAATAAAGTTAAGATTAATTAATAAAGTATCAAACTTTAACTGATATATTATATAACATTAGAAAATAAGAACATGAAGTGAAAGATTAACCTGCACTGGGTCACTATATAACTATATAACCCTTTTTTAATCTAAAGTAATGTACTGCAGACTGAGAGAAAAGTGGTGATATACAGTCTATCCATCCATGCATCCACTTTCTAAGCCGCTTCTCCGTCAGGGTCGCGGGGGGATGCTGGAGCCTATCCCAGCAGTCTTCGGGAGGAAGGCAGGATACACCCTGGACAGGTCGCCAGTCCATCGCAGGGCAGACAGACAGACACAGACAGTCACTCATACCCAGGGGCAATTTAGCATGTCCAATCAGCCTGACTGCATGTCTTTGGACTGTGGGAGGAAACTGGAGAACCCGGAGGAAACCCACGCAGACACAGGGAGAACATGCAAACTCCACACAGAGAAGACCCTGGCCGCCTGGCCGGGGAATCGAACCCAGGCCCTCCTCGCTGTGAGGCGACAGCGCTACCCACCACGCCACCGTGCCGCCCGATATACAGTCTATACGATATACAGAACTAAAATTAACTACACTATATTGCCAAAAGTGTCTCTCATCTGCCTTCGCACACATATGAACTTGAGTGACATCCCATTCTTAATCCATAGGGTTTAATATGATGTCAGCCCACCCTTTGCAGCTATAACAGCTTCAACTCATCTAGGAAGGCCTTCCTCAAGGGTTAGGAGTGTGTTTATGGGAATTTCTGACCATTTTTCCAGGAGTGCTCTAAGTCTCCACTCTAAGGGGCCAACTCCAAACTGTTCCCACAAAGTTGGGAGCATGAAACTGTCCAAAACCTCTTGGTCTTAATTAAGAGTTGCTTTCGCTGGAACTAAGGGGCCGAGCACAACTCCTGAAAAACAACTCCACACCATAATCCCCCCTCCACCAAACTTTACAATTGGCACAATGCAGTCAGATAAGTACTGTTCTCCTAGCAACCACCAACTCGTCCATCGGATTGCCAAACAGAGAAGCGTGATTCGTCATTTCAGAGAACACGTCTCCACTGCTCTAGAGTCCAGTGGCAGCGCTTTACACCACGGCATTCAATGCTTTGCATTGTGCTTGGTGATGTAAGGTTGGATGCAGCTGCTTGGCCATGGAAACCCATTCCATGAAGCTCTCTACCTTGTTCTTGAGTTGATTTGAAGGCCACGTGAAATTTGGCGGTCTGTAGCGATTTACTCTGCAGAAAGTTGACAACCTCTGCGCACTATGCCCCTCAGCATCCGCTGACTCTGTCATTTTACATGGCCTACCACTTCATGGCTGAGTTGTTGTTGTTCCCAATCACGTCCACTTTGTTATTATACCACTGACGGTTGACTGTGGAATATTTAGTAGCGAGGGAATTTCACAACTGGACTTGTTGCACAGGTGGCATCCTATCACTGTACCACACGGGAATTCACTGAGCTCCTGAGAGCAACCCATTCTTTCACTAATGTATTAGTGAAATGACTAAAGGTATTGGGATGTACCCCTGAGGGTACCGCCACAGTGACAAGAGGGGCACTGCCCCAGTGACAGTGTTGTACCGTTTTTTCTGAGAGTGTAAAATGACCTAATATTCAGTAAAATTTAGTTAAATATCAGATAAAGAGCTACAGCTACCTGAAACAAACATTATAACTAGCATGCTAACATTAGCTAAGTAAATGTTATCAGTCTCACATCACAACTAAAGAAAATCCGGTTTATAATAAAGAGTTCTCTTGAAATAAAATGTCTACTGTTGTTGGTTTTACTGACAGAGGTCTATATTTATAAAAGTCTACATATTGTAGAAGTTTACTTACTGATTTCTATTAGAGACTCTGCTGTTCTGCTGTCTGATTAGCTGTTTAACTAACTCTGCTTTAACCAATGCTGTTATGATTTGAAAATGAGCCCTATGGTTGTTTTCTTAGTTACTGTCTAATAATTTTAAACGACAAAATTGTAAATTAACTAAATAAATAAATTCAACACCATTTCCAAAATGCTGTTGCTGTGCAAAATGTAAAACCTATATTTAATTGAGAACAGTAAAAAAAGTCCACATATCCATTGTTGAAACTGACAAATGTTTTAGTTTTCTGAGAAATTATATACACTGCTCAAAAAAATAAAGGGAACACTCAAATAACACATCCTAGATCTGAATGAATGAAATATTCTCATTAAATACTTTGTTCTGTACAAAGTTGAATGTGCTGACAACAAAATCACACAAAAATCATCAATGGAAATCAAATTTATTGATTAATGAAGATATATTAATGGAGGCCTGGATTTGGAGTCACTTACAAAATTAAAGTGGAAAAACACACGACAGGCTGATCCAACTTTGATGTAATGTCCTTAAAACAAGTCAAAATGAGGCTCAGTATTGTGTGTGGCCTCCACGTGCCTGTATGACCTCCCTACAATGCCTGGGCATGCTCCTGATGAGGTGGCGGATGGTCTCCTGAGGGATTTCCTCCGAGACCTGGACTAAAGCATGCGCCAAATCCTGGACAGTCTGTGGTGCAACGTGGCGTTGGTGGATGGAGCGAGACATGATGTCCCAGATGTGCTCAATCGGATTCAGGTCTGGGGAACGGGTGGGCCAGTCCATAGCTTCAATGCCTTCATCTTGCAGGAACTGCTGACACACTCCAGCTACATGAGGTCTAGCATTGTCCTGCATTAGGAGGAACCCAGGGCCAACCGCACCAGCATATGGTCTCACAAGGGGTCTGAGGATCTCATCTCGGTACCTAATGGTAGTCAGGCTACCTCTGGAGAACAGTTCCTCTGTTACTCTCACTGTAAAGGGTGAGCTCTTCACTATGATTTCTACTAAATGAAATTATTAATACAGTGTAGCAGGTCGAGGTTTTACAGCACTGAAATCTCTGGAGTTACCAGTTGATCTCAAATGTATCCAGGCAGTACCAGGGAGGTGCTAAGAAGTGCTCAAGAACCCTTTTTGCCTTTTTATATAAATAATGTACCTTTCATTAGACTTTACGTTCATAAGTCTTTTCCACCCCCCACATGTTTATAATTAATCTGTGTACCTACACAGTCCCTCACTGAGACCGCTGATAAAGGATCAGGTCTTTTAGAGAACTCTTAATCAAAACACCCTAAAATGCTGATCTTCAGTCAGACACTAATATATATACACACTACTATTGTGAGGTCACTGCAGTGGATTATTTTAATAAGCTGTTTAAACACAAATCACTTCTTATTCCTTCCAAAAGACAGAAAAGTAAGAACTGAACAGTGAAAGTACCAGCAGCTCCCACTTTGAGTCAGTCTCTTCATCACTTACAGCAGCTGCTTTTGTACAAGTGAGTTTAAGGACCAGCTTGACCTGGACAATGACGGTGTTAGCCCACTTAACACTGAGCTCTTCAGCTCCTGCTAGACCCCTGAATCCTACTAGACCCCTGCTAGACCCCTGAATGTGGCTCCAGCTGTAAAACCCATGTCCGGGTGTTTAAGGCTGGTTTAGGCGAGTCTGGGTGAAGGTGAGAGTTGGAGCTCCTACCTGCTCGTTAGGGGCTTCACGGGCAGAGCTTCACTGCTGAACCTCCCGACCTGCTCTATGACCACGGACGCCGCTTGGGCCGCTCTGGAAATCGTCCTCACGCACGTGATTTGCAACGCCCACGACCCGCGTCACGACTTTCTTCCATCTTAACTCGGCAGCCCCGACGCGGACTGCTGACTACGACCGGCAGAAGACCAGACGAGACTAAACGATACTGATTTACACTGCAGTGATCTACTGTCCTCCTTAAAGCAGTGGACTGCAGTAAAGAGTGATGCAGTAATTAGCTGTGATTTGCTGATTATATTGTGAGAGTCTGCCTGTCTCTGAACGTTGTGGTGATAGAGGACAGAGCTTCCCATCATTCCTTGCAGTTTTTGCAAGTCAGTTTTGCAGTCAGTGCAGCTCCTGCTTTGAACTCCCGGCCACTATAAAGATGTAGAACTCTGCTCTGCTGAGCTGCTGTGTTATTCTAGTGTAAAACAGGCTTTAGTCTGATAAATCATCAGAGCTCAGAGCTCAGAGCGGGGTGGGCTACTATGCTAGCTGACAACATGGATCAGGACAGATTTAGATGAGAACATGTTTGCAGAACAAATTAGTGAGTCATTATTTTATTATTTCTCTGTTCCACAGTTTCACTGAGTAAAAATACAGGCTGATGCATTTTCATTCGTTTATCATGGTACTCTGTTGTATTTGTTGATGGAAATAACAGTTTGTGTCAAAATGAATTGAAAATATTAGGAATTTTAAGACGAGTTTATGTTTAATTTCGGTTCACAAAATATTTGATGGGTTGTGAGACAAACACTGCCTCTGCATGAGGACCCTGACCTGAAAAGGTTTGGCTTTAAAAGAATGCAGTTACTGTGGAGATAAAATGGGACTGGTTAAAAAACAACACAGTAAAAAGTAAATAATACACATTGCTGTATATTATATTATATATTATTATTATTAATACATGTAAAAAGTACATGATTAGATAAATATATCGATAAATAGATAGACAGACTACCAGACAGACAGACAGACTATCAGACAGACAGACAGACAGACAGGGAGGCAGGCAGGCCATTGTTCACAGGTAGTAAAAGTGTAAGTCTGGCCTGAGAACAGAAACACAAGAAAATCCTAAATTGGATAAACCTGTAGAAAATCAATGATTGTTTGTTTTATTTGTTTGTCTCCTTTTCAATTACAAGTCATAAAGAGCGTAATTATCTGATGCTGTATTCTGTCAAAGTAATTGCTCCTCCTCCTTCTTCTTGGTGTAAAAAACACACGACTCCTCCAGTCAGTTCACTTCAGTAAATTGTTCCAAATTGTTTCTTTGCATAATCTCTCCTGATATTTTTGTGGATAAACAATGCCACTGCTCAAAATGCACATTCATTAGGTCAGTATCAGGTCAGTATCAGGGTCCCCAGTCCTGCAGCTCAGTGGAGACCCTGTGCTAAACGGGCAGTTCATGCTCGAAAATCACACAGTGCAGCCGAATTAAAGCAGTTCTCCTGTTTTAAGAGTGGGTCAAAATTCCTCCACTTCGATGTAAAAGACGCATCACAAGTCATCACAAACGTTTGATTGTAGTCGTTATTGCCAAAGTTGACACAACCAGATATTAGGTTTTGGGGGCAATTACTTTTTCACAATAGTTTGGTTGATAGGTTAGGTGGGTCACATGGTTTTGGTATTGAATAAATCTTTATCTTCAATAAAGGAGGGATCATTTAAAAGCTGCATTTTGTGTTTACTTGTGTTGTCTTTGTTTTAGAATGTAAAAATAGAAGTAGAAGAAATCGGGTGAGGGGCAAATACTTTTTCACAGCACTGTAGAAATCATCTTTATCTGAATTATTTGTTCTGAGGATTTCTTTCTCTCCACAGAGAGACCAAAACCTGCGGTGTCCATACAGCCTGATGATCAGGTGTTCAGAGGAGAGACTGTCACTCTCACATGTGACATACAGGGAGGAGGAGTCTCTAACTGGCAGTACAGCTGGTTTAAAGCTGGTTCATCCACTCCTGTCAGTAATGATCAGCAGTACAATATCAGCTCTGTTACAGCGTCTGACGGAGGAACATACACCTGTAGAGGAACAGAGACAGGAACATCACGCTACTCAAACACCAGTGATGATGTTACACTGACTGTATCAGGTGAGTGAGAAAAAGTTTTCAGCTCACTTAATACTTAACTAATGAATCAGAGCTCAATAAAACGTCTTCATTACATTGAATGATTATTAATACTTAACTAATGAATCAGAGCTTAATAAAACGTCTTCATTACATTGAATGATTATTAATACTTGACTAATGAATCAGAGCTTAATAAAACGTCTTCATTACATTGAATGATTATTAATACTTAACTAATGAATCAGAGCTTAATAAAACGTCTTCATTACATTGAATGATTATTAATGCTTAACTAATGAATCAGAGCTTAATAAAACGTCTTCATTACATTGAATGATTATTAATGCTTAACTAATGAATCAGAGCTTAATAAAACGTCTTCATTACATTGAATGATTATTAATGCTTAACTAATGAATCAGAGCTTAATAAAACGTCTTCATTACATTGAATGATTATTAATACTTAACTAATGAATCAGAGCTTAATAAAACGTCTTCATTACATTGAATGATTATTAATACTTAACTAATGAATCAGAGCTTAATAAAACGTCTTCATTACATTGAATGATTATTAATACTTAACTAATGAATCAGAGCTTAATAAAACGTCTTCATTACATTGAATTATTATTAATGCTTAACTAATGAATCAGAGCTGAATAAAACGTCTTCATTACATTGAATGATTATTAATACTTAACTAATGAATCAGAGCTTAATAAAACGTCTTCATTACATTGAATGATTATTAATACTTAACTGATGAATCAGAGCTTAATAAAACGTCTTCATTACATTGAATGATTATTAATACTTAACTGATGAATCAGAGCTTAATAAACGTTTTCATTACATTGAATGATTATTAATACTTAACTAATGAATCAGAGCTTAATAAAACGTCTTCATTACATTGAATGATTATTAATACTTAACTAATGAATCAGAGCTTAATAAAACGTCTTCATTACATTGAATGATTATTAATACTTAACTGATGAATCAGAGCTTAATAAACGTTTTCATTACATTGAATGATTATTAATACTTAACTAATGAATCAGAGCTTAATAAACGTTTTCATTACATTGAATGATTATTAATACTTAACTAATGAATCAGAGCTTAATAAAACGTCTTCATTACATTGAATGATTATTAATACTTAACTAATGAATCAGAGCTTAATAAACGTTTTCATTACATTGAATGATTATTAATACTTAACTGATGAATCAGAGCTTAATAAACGTCTTCATTACATTGAATGATTATTAATACTTAACTAATGAATCAGAGCTTAATAAAACGTCTTCATTACATTGAATGATTATTAATACTTAACTAATGAATCAGAGCTTAATAAAACGTCTTCATTACATTGAATGATTATTAATGCTTAACTAATGAATCAGAGCTTAATAAAACGTCTTCATTACATTGAATGATTATTAATACTTAACTAATGAATCAGAGCTTAATAAAACGTCTTCATTACATTGAATGATTATTAATACTTAACTGATGAATCAGAGCTTAATAAACGTCTTCATTACATTGAATGATTATTAATACTTAACTAATGAATCAGAGCTTAATAAACGTCTTCATTACATTGAATGATTATTAATACTTAACTAATGAATCAGAGCTTAATAAAACGTCTTCATTACATTGAATGATTATTAATACTTAACTAATGAATCAGAGCTTAATAAAACGTCTTCATTACATTGAATGATTATTAATACTTAACTAATGAATCAGAGCTTAATAAAACGTCTTCATTACATTGAATGATTATTAATACTTAACTAATGAATCAGAGCTTAATAAAACATCTTCATTACATTGTATGATTATTAATGCTTAACTAATGAATCAGAGCTTAATAAAACGTCTTCATTACATTGAATGATTATTAATACTTAACTAATGAATCAGAGCTTAATAAAACGTCTTCATTACATTGAATGATTATTAATATTTAACTAATGAATCAGAGCTTAATAAAACGTCTTCATTACATTGAATGATTATTTAGAAGTTTAAAAACAATATTAAGCTTCTTTCAGAACTGGTCTATAACTTTGTACAGACTTCAGCTCACTGTAGTGAAAACACCACGTTCACTTCACCAGAGCAGCTACGGCAAATTTAGAAACACAAACTCTGCTCTAAGACAGGCTCACACTGAGTCTTTGATCCACTCAGATTATTATGAAGTTCAGAAAGTTTTTCTTTTGTAACTTCTACAGTTCTGAAATCAGGGTTCGCTGATTCCCCACTTCTTGCGTCCTTGCAGTGTTTTCTGTGCTCTCTTTTCTGTAAATCATTATGATTGAAATTTTAATCATTATAACAGCGTCATGTTCAGCCTCTGACTGTAAATTATGCTCTGAGACTCTGTTCTTTCTTCTGTTCTCTCAGCTCCTGTTTTTAGAATAAGGCTATTTTTACAGCAAAGGGTATTTTAGTGGTTTATAATCATTATTTAACATTTCATTATGTTCCTAAAGACTTGACTGTGTAACTGTTTTACAGCTGACCATCCTCAGCAAACCTCGCATCTCCATTTCTGTTGATTTTCATTTTTTAAGATAATTTGAAAAAACGTTTTGGCCTTTATATTGTCTGTAAATTTAATGATAGATGGGCCAAAATAAACGGCCTAAAATGACTTGGAAAGAAGTCTGGTTCCATTGACTTACATTGAAAGTATTGTATGTTTGTTCCTTCTCCTCTAAAGTTTCCATTTTGGAGATACAATGTTTTGTTCCGACAGCAGTGATATGCACATGTTCCTATTCAGATAATATTTCAGACTGTTTGTTTAACCTTAGTGTATTTTGATGAAACACAAATTACAGATTAAAACTCAGTTCTCAAATAGACATTAAAGAACCAGTAGGAGCCTAAGGGTCCAGTGCAGTGGATCTCAGTGTGCTGTAGATTTTCATTCAGACAGTAAAATTACTCAGGATAAATTAACACAGTCGTTTAAGAAAATGCTCTTTTTCATGCTTATCCTAGAAAGACATTAGCACATTATTTGTGCTACTAACAGTTAGAACTTTGCTACTGAGCTTGATTTGAGCTGCTGGACATACCGACCCAGTGCAGCACACGGTTCAATGTCAGCAGTGTAAAATATTGGGAGAGTCTGTTCAACATAAATGATGAACTAACCCAACTTTGCGTAAATAGACCACAATATAGAAATATGTACACATATGTCATCTAGATATTTTTGGCAAATGCTGGACAAGCCTTTGTTGTTGTTGTTGTTGTTTTTTGGTCATTCATGGTTTGTACCTGTGGACGAAACCAGTCCTGCGTGTTCGTTGATGCAAAACAAATGAGACGAGTAGATCAGACTGAAGTGAAACAAACGGTTTTATTACAGAATTCTGGAGAGGTTACAAACAGAGAACATGCATCATGTATCTCCTAAGTAAGCTCTGACCCTGTCATGAGACATGGCTTTTATTTTGATAATGTGTTAGGGAATGCTTTTGGGATGCGTCACATGCACCGCGTCTGGGAGTTGATCGGTGTTGTGTGATTCGGTTCAGATATGTATAGCCTGTATGGTGTTCAGACTGTTTCCAATACAATTTATAAAACTTCACTTCTTGTCCGTCCATTTCGTGACATGGTGTCAGAAGTGGTGGCGTAAACGCTTCTGTAGAGAGAGAGAAAAGCGGCAGCGAGTTGTGGAGTGAAGTAAAGACAAGCGACGAGAGGGAGGAAAGTGAGAACGACGAGGGAAAATGCCGAAGTTCCACACGCCCGAAGCTTTCAACTTCACGCAGCCTTCCACGTGGCCGATGTGGAAGCAACGGTTTGCACGCTTTCGGATTGCAACAAAGCTGGATAAAGAAGACCAGGATGTGCAAGTAAATTCACTTCTGTATGCAATGGGCAAAGACGCTGAGCCTGTGTTTAGCACTTTTACTTTCACTGATCAGCAAGAGGCGAATTACTATGATACTGTAATGGCAAAGTTTGATGAACATTTTGTGCCCAAACGTAACGTTATACACGAACGTGCCTGTTTTCACCGACGCTCCCAACAGAGTGGGGAAAGTGTTGAGGCTTTTGTACGCAACTTGTACGAGCTAGCAGAGCATTGTGAATTTGGGGCTAGTAAGGACGAACAGATACGGGACAGACTAGTCATTGGGATCGCGGACGGTGAAGTGTCGCAGAAGCTTCAGCTAGAGCCTGAGCTCACGTTAGAGAAGGCAATCCAAATGGCTCGCCAATCTGAGCTCGTGAAAACACAAACACAAATGAGAACGGAAAGTGAAGTGAGCGAAGTTAACCACAAACAATTCAGAAAGTTTAAAAAGGGCTCTGCGGGGAAGTGGAAACATGCATACAAAGATAGAACAACAGAGGGAAAGTGCACAAGGTGCAATAGGGAGCACGAGAAGGGCGCGTGCCCTGCACATGGAAAAAAGTGCCGAAAATGCGACAAGACGGGACATTTTGAGATTGTGTGCAAAACAAAGACTGTAAGAGAAATAACCACACAAAATGAAGATGGAGAGTCAATGGGTGCATTCTTCTTGGGGTCTGTTCATGATGAGAACAGTGCAGATGAAAGATGGCACATTGACCTGCCAATCTGTGGCAAAATGTTACGCTTCAAAATTGACACTGGGGCCGATATTACTGTCATGTCATACAGCTCATATCTCAGTCTGCCCATGCGACCAGCCATGTGCCAGACAGCAGCAGACGTGCGCAGTCTTGGTGGCAAGCTTCAGTTCATGGGAAAGTTCCTGGCTATCACTGCACGAAAGGGGCAAAAATACAGCTTTTGGATATTCGTTGTGAGTGGCGCGTGCACAAACAATCTGCTCAGCCGTGCAGTTGCATGCAAGATGGAACTAGTGCTGAGAGTGGACGAGTTGGAGTGTGACAGTGTCTTCGGTGATATTGGATGTTTAAATTGCAAACCAGTGAAAATTGAGCTCAGAGAGGATGCTTAGCCCTACAGCGTCACAACCCCACGGCGTGTCCCCTTCCCGCTGCTCACAAAGGTAGAGCAGGAGTTAGCACGCATGCAGTCATTGGGGATCATCGAGGAGGTGAGAGAGGCCACGGACTGGTGTGCGCCGATGGTTCCAGTGGTCAAGAAGAACGGCAAAATTCGCATCTGTGTAGACCTAAAGCGACTGAATGGAGCGGTAAGGAGAGAGAGGTTCATCTTGCCTACGCTGGAAGATGTGGCGCCGACGCTGTCAGGGGCCGCTGTCTTCTCGACCCTTGACGCGTCCAGCGGCTTTTGGCAGTTACCCTTGGACCCAGCCAGTCAGAGGCTGACGACTTTCATCACTCCAATAGGGAGATTCTGTTTCAAAAGACTGCCCTTCGGAATCACCTCTGCTCCTGAAATATTTCAGAGAGAAATGAGCACCCTGCTACGTGAACATAAAGGCACAGTTGTGGTGATGGACGATATATTAGTGTCTGGGAAGACTAAAGCAGAACATGACAGCAACTTGAAAGCTGTAATGCAGACAATCAAGGCATCGGGGCTTAAGCTCAACAAAGACAAGTGCCACTTTGCACAGCCAGAGCTACGGTTCTTCGGGCATGTCATTGGAGCGGATGGAATAAAGCCTGATGGTGACAAGGTCAAAGCCATAACCAACATCCCAAGTCCCCAGAACGTTAGTGAACTCCGCCAAATGCTGGGTATGGTGAATTACCTGGCCAAGTTCTTGCCTCGCCTGGCCACCGTGCTGCACCCGGTCACCTCCCTGCTGAGGGGTGATGTCCAGTGGGTGTGGGGTGTCGCCCAAGAACAGGCCTTTGAAGAGGTGAAGAAGATGCTGGTCACAACACCAGTGTTGGCCTACTATGACCCCAGCAAGCGGACAGTGGTGAGTGCAGACGCCAGTAGTTACGGCCTAGGAGCCACCCTTCTCCAAGACCAGGGAGATACTCTACGTCCAGTGGCATTCTGCTCACGCACTTTGACAGAGACAGAGCGCAGATACTCTCAGATCGAAAAGGAGTGTCTGGCGAGTGTCTGGGCATGCGAACGGTTCTCACGTTACCTACACGGAATGGAGAGCTTTTGTCTAGAAACCGATCATAAGCCATTAGTACCATTGATCAACACCTACGACCTGGATAAAGCACCACTAAGATGCCAGCGCTTGCTAATGCGCCTCATGAGGTTCAATGTTAAGACAGTACATGTGCCAGGCAAACAACTCATAATTGTGGACACACTGTCCCGAAACCCACTGAAAGTCAGTGAAGCACCAGATACTGAAGAAGATGTGAAAGCCTACGTGCAAGCGGTGATGGCTACCAGACCAGTGTCTGACAGCAGACTGGAGAAAATCCGAGAGGCGACCCTCCAGGATGAGGATCTCCAGAGAGTCACTCACTATATCCATCACAGCTGGCCAATTCCAATATCGCAGTTGCCAAGCACACTCCATGGCTATCACAAAGTGAGAGCTCATCTTTCCGAAGCCGACGGCTTGCTGCTGTACGACGACAGAATCGTCATCCCGGGGTCACAGCGTATGGAAGTGCTGTCCAAGCTCCACGAGGGTCACTTCGGCTTGACCAAGGGCCGGGAGAGAGCCAAGATGTCAGTGTGGTGGCCGGGCATCGGACCGGACATTACCAGGTGCATTACAACCTGTGAGTTTTGCATCACACACAAACCTACTCAGAACAGAGAGACATTAATGACTACTCCATTACCTAGTGGGCCATGGCAGAAGATAGCTGCAGATCTGTTTGAGCTAGACGGGAAACAGTACTTAGTTGCAGTTGACTATTATTCCCGTGATATAGAGATAGCCCACCTGCCTAGTACAACTAGTAAGCAAGTGATCAGTTGCCTCAAGAGCATGTTTGTACGCTGGGGTATTCCCCTTGAGATCATCACTGATAATGGCACACAGTTCGTGTCAGCGGAGTTCAGTGAGTTCAAGAACGCCTATGACTTCCAGCATACAACTTCAAGCCCGCACTACCCGCAAGCAAACGGTGCTGCAGAGCGAGCAGTACAGACTGCCAAACGGATCTTGCGCCAACCAGACCCACACTTGGCATGGATGAATTACAGAGCCACCCCAAGTCAGTCAACTGGACAGAGCCCTGCCCAGCTTGCAGTTGGTCGCCAGATCAGAACGAGAGTCCCCACTCTCACAGAACATCTGCAGCCCCGCAATGTCAATGCTAAGCAGCTGAAAGAAAAAGACAGACAGACAAAACAGGCCTACAGGTTCTTCTACAACAGGAGACACTCTGCGCGTGACCTTCCAGCTCTACGCCATGGTCAGCACGTAAAGGTCAAGCTGGATGGGGAGAAGAGATGGACGACTCCTGGTGTGATAGTCTCAAATGCACCAGAGCCACGATCATACGTGGTGAGAACTGAGCAAGGCACAGTCACACGTCGAAACCGACGTCACCTGCAGCTCATCCCAGAGCAACCCAGCCTGGAAGGGCCGACACCACCAGAAGAACATGCCCAACCAGCTGGTGAGACCACTATTGAGCCAGTTCAGCCCACATCAGCACCAAAGGCTCCAGACCAGGCATCACCAGAAGGAGTGCCGGTCCAGCAGCCGCCTACACCAGTTCCTTTGGTCAAAAGGTCATCAGGAAGAACTATTAAGACTCCTGTGAAGTTCAAAGACTTTGTTCGATGAATGCTTAGTTTAAAGAAAAGAGAAATTAAGTTTGTTATAGTTAAAAGAAATACTATAGAAATGCTATAGAAGGTGGTCTTTACAGGAAGTTTACTTTGATGTTTTATTACAGTATGTCAGTGCGAAGACATACTTAGGATTATTTGTTTATTGATATTTGTTAGATAAACAAACTTAAAGGGGGAGATGTCATGAGACATGGCTTTTATTTTGATAATGTGTTAGGGAATGCTTTTGGGATGCGTCACATGCACCGCGTCTGGGAGTTGATTGGTGTTGTGTGATTCGGTTCAGATATGTATAGCCTGTATGGTGTTCAGACTGTTTCCAATACAATTTATAAAACTTCACTTCTTGTCCGTCCATTTCGTGACAGACCCCTTCTCATCTGACTCCCTTTTTAATAATAATAATAATAATAATAATAATACTAATAATGATAATACATTTTATTTAGTAATGGCGCCTTTCAAAGCACTCAAGGACACCTTACAACGGTTAAAAGAAGAATGGTAGAGTATAAAAGAGGATAAAAAAACAAATAAACAGATAAACAAATCAACATACATTCAAATACTTTCAACCAGACGAGAAACAAGACAAACAGAGAAAAGTGAAGATGAGGAATCAGGAGTATGCAAGTGTGAATAGATGGGTTTTAAGCCGAGATTTGAAGGTAGTTAGACAGTCAATATTGCGAATTTGGGTAGGAAGGGTGTTCCAGAGAGACGGGGCAGAGTGGCTGAAAGCTCTAGCTCCCACGGTGGACAAGCGGACTGGAGGGAGAGTGAGCTGGCCAGCTGACGAGGATCGGAGGGTGCGAGCAGGACTGTATGTCTTAAGGAGATCAGAGATATAAGAGGGAGCAAGTCCATGTAGAGCTTTGAATGTAGTTAGTAAGATTTTATACTGGATCCGGTAGTGGACAGGGAGCCAGTGGATCTCTTTAAGGACAGGGGTGATATGTTCGGTTACAGGCGACCTGGAGATGATCCTAGCTGCTGAATTTTGAACTAACTGGAGTTTATGTAAGTGTTTCTGAGGTAAGCCGAAAAGAATAGAATTACAGTAGTCTAGTCTCGATGTTACTAATGCATGGACCAGAATAGCTGTGCAGGATTGGCTGAGGAATGGACGCAGTCTGTTAATGTTCCTAAGATGGAAGTAGGCTGAGCGTGTGATATTGGAAATGTGTGTTTTGAAGGAGAGATGGCTATCAAGAACAACTCCCAGACTTGTAACCTGGGAGGACGGAGAGACAGTGGAATGATCAAGATTCAGAGTGAAAGACTGACTTTTTGCAAGGATGTTCTTAGTTCCTACTAGGAGAATTTCAGTTTTATTGGTGTTCAGCTGTAGAAAGTTTTCGGAGAACCATTTTTTTGCTTGGTCTAAACATTTTAACAGAGAGGAGGGTGGGAGAGTATCATTGGGTTTAGTGGAGAGGTAAAGCTGGGTGTCGTCAGCATAACAATGAAAATGTATTTTAAATTTCCTAAATATTTGGCCAATTGGGAGAAGATAAATTATGAATAGGAGAGGTCCAAGAACAGAGCCCTGCGGAATGCCACAAATGACTTTGGACATAGATGACTGGCAGTTCTTGAGGCGAATGAACTGGGAGCGATCATTGATATAGGAGGAGAACCACTTAAGCACAGTATCGGTGAGCCCAATAGATTTTAGACGATCAAGTAGTATTGGGTGGGAGATCTAACAGCTTTTAGATCTAAGAGAATGAGAATCGTAAGCCGACCTGAATCAGCTGCCACTAGAAGATCGTTGGTCACTTTCAGGAGAGCGGTTTCTGTGCTGTGGAGAGGACGAAAGCCAGATTGAAAGGTTTCATATAGGTTATTGTTACTAAGGTAAGTATGAATCTGAGTGTAGACAGTGTTCTCTAAAATTTTTGAAATAAATGGTAGACTTGAAATTGGCCGGAAGTTATTAAAATCAGTCTGATCTAATCCAGGTTTCTTAAGTATGGGTGTAATCATGGCCAGTTTGAGAGAGGCAGGGACAAGACCAGTTGAAAGAGAAGACTGAATGATAGCAGTAATAGGCGCACTTAGAGAGGAAGAGAAAGCTTTGACGAGATTTGTTGGAAGAGGGTCTAGAATACAGGTTGTAGACTTAGCTTTCTTAATAAGATGAGCTATTTCAATAGTTGTAGGGAGTGTAAAAGTAGATAAAGAAGAAGCATTGCAGTAAATCGGGAGTACACTTAGGGGTAGCATTAGCTGTGTGGGAAGAGGTTATCTGTTGATGTATGTTTTGGATTTTTGAGTCAAAAAATGACATAAACATATTGCATAGATCAACAGAGTGCATTTGAGTAGATGATGTGGCCGGTGATTGCAGCATATTGTTTACAGAACAGAAAAGGGCACGGGTGTTGCCCTCAGAAGCCATGAACAATGTCCGGTAGTAAACAGATTTTGCAGCAAAGATAGCTTCCTTGTAGTGCGTTAAGTGGCTGTTGTACATTTCTCTGTGTACTGTAAGTCCACTTTTCTTGAACAAACGCTCGAGCTGTCGTCCTCTGGATTTTAGGTGGCGCAATTCGGTCGGTGTACCATGGCGCACTACGAGCAAATGAAACTGTCCTTGTTTTTAGTGGGGCGAGTTTATCCAATAGGTCGTATAGCTCCCTGTTATACTGGGATAAGAGAGTCTCTGGGGAAACAGATCCTGAGTTCCATTGTAGAGAACACACTTCAGATGATAATAGATTCTGATCAATGTTCTTTATATTACGGAATGAAATGACTCGGGAACTAGTTTCCACAGCAGGTAGTGTTGCAGTGAATGAAATCAGATGGTGGTCAGAGATGGGAAGTTCCGTGGCTGTACAGTTTGAAGCAGTGATCCCAGAACAGCAGATGAGATCAAGAGTATGCCCTTTGCAGTGGGTTGGAAAATCCACAAGCTGTTGCAGGCCAAATGTGTCGATGCATGACAAAAAGTCCTTGGTAGTTGTATTATCTTTATTATCCATGTGGATATTAAAGTCTCCCAGGACTATGAGGTTCTGAGACATAGAGCAGATAGATGTTAAAAACGTAGAGAAATCATTTAAAAAGGCAGCATTGAACTTTGGTGGACGATAGATTGTGGTTAGGATGGTAGGAGTAGGTCCATTGATTTGGATTGTAGCAGATTCGAAGGAAGGCTGATGAGTTACAGACAGTCTGGACACTCTCCACTTCTCATTATAGAGAATAGCGATACCGCCCCCTCGCCCTGTGACGCGGGCTTCACTGGTAAACACAAACCCGGAAGGGATGCACTGATTTAACTGATAAAACTCACCGGGTTGCTGCCATGTCTCCGTTAAACAGAGAAAATCAAAGTTATGGTCCGTGAGTAGATCAGAAACCAGAGGGCTCTTATCAGAGAGAGAGCGGATATTCAGCATTCCGATGTTGACGCGGCTCACGCTGCGGACGCTGTTAGCTGACCGTGGTAGTTCTAAAGACTGAGCCCGAAAGCGTAGCCGTAGAAGTTCTTGAGCTGTATATTCAAAAGTGGGCATATACGTCGCACTAAGCATTGCACTGGATAGAATAAAAGAAAAACAATAAAACGAAAAACAATACACGAAGATTCGATAAAAACACGGTAATGGTAGCGGCAGCCAAACGCGCCAGCGTGCACCACACCATCTCCATCACCATCTTTTTATAGTCGCATGACCGCTCCTCCCTTACCCAAGATATCAGTAGATTCCATCAAGCCTCCAATGTGTGCGTTAGCCTAGCTCACCAATCTATACCATAAAACTTTAAGTATGTGCTCAGACGTGAGCGCGTCTGCAAGGTCAGCTTAAGGGATCCCCTGTGTTTATCAACTCCCCCCGTTTTCCAGACAATGGCTCTGCTTATCTGACAGGATGAACCACATGTGTGGTGTGCTAATCCCAGTGTCTACTACTATTAGCTTCGAGGTATTACCTGTTATCTGACGTCCTTGTGTATTCCACCGTTAGTCAGCACACAGCCTTATGTGCTGACTCTTAGCTCTTAGAATTGGACAATATGACCATTAAGCTTTCAATGCTAAACATAAGCATTATGTTTAATAAATCTTGATCTTTAATAAATCTTAAGAGTAATATGAACAATAATAAGGCTAATAATTCCGCATACCTTACATCTCTCCCATGGATTCCATTGTTACACGGTGTCTTTCATTGACTGACGCGTCTTTTTTCTGAATTCATACAAACACTTTCCCTTCATAGTAAATTTGTTTTTGCTAGTTTATGAACAGAGACCTACAGATGTAATATAGTAAAGGAAACTCATTTGGGAAGCTTATTTATTTATTTATTTATTTATTTGTTTGTTTGTTGCACCCTGTACAGTATTAACAACCATACATTTAAATCTCACACATCAGGCCAACATACTCAGGATTTTAAAAAAGTATTTTAAATTTCCTACGTAAGTCCACAGTGGGGTCCAGAGATTCCAGAATTTATCCGTTTGGTGACGTAGATCATAGGTCAGTTTCTCCAGAGGAAGCAGAGCTGCAGCCTGGGAAAGCCATTGCTCAACAGATGGCGGAGAGGGGCTGGCCCACCGAGTTAGGATACATTTTTTTGCCAGACATGAAAACATTAGAAACAAAAATTTACTATCAGTATCAAAAATACGTTCCACTCCTGTTCCCAAAAGCTACAGGGCAGGAGACTCTTCTGAAATGGTGTTTGGAAGATTTCTTCTACCCTAATATGTACTCTGTCCCAGAAAGTGCCAATTCTTTTACACTGCCAGAAAGCATGGAAAAATGTTCCTCTTTCAGTTTTACATTTAAAACACAAATTAGATCTATCTGGAAACATCTTCTGTAAGCAAACAGGTGTAAAATATATCTTATTCATGAATTTAACATTAAGCTCATGAACACCAGATGAGGAACATTTGGTAAACAAGTCTTTACAAACATTGCACCAGTCCTCTTCTGTGATTGGTTGGCCTAAGTCCCTCTCCCAGCCTCCTCTCAGACTGTCTGATGATGGTTTAACGTGTTTTAGCAAAATGCCATAAATTGGTGAAATCACCCCTCTAGCCTGGCTTTTCTTAACTAGCAGCTCTTCAAGGTCGGTTACACACCTCACCTTTACAGCATTATTAATGAACGGTAAGCAGTAAAGAGGAATAGGGCTACACGCTTCAGCTTCCATAGAGACGCAGCGAGAATCCAGCCTATTTGCACACCAACTGATCATCTGCTTAATTTGAGACGACCAGTAATACAACTGCATATTAGGCACACAGGCACCCCCTTCCTCCGTCGCTCTCATTAATTTGGAGAACTTCAGTCTTGGCCTTTTATTATTCCATACAAATTTTGAAAACATTTTCTCTAAATCCTTGAAGAACATTGTGGGTAAATGGCAAAGGATTGACTGAAATAAATAAAGTAAGCAAGGGAGGATATTCATTCTTATAACATTCCCCCTGCCAAATAAGGAAATGGGGAGAAAGTTCCACGATTTATGATCATGTTTTATATTACTCATGAGTGGGAGATCATTTTTGTCAAAGAGCTTATTAAGGTCTGCAGTAATGTGAATACCTAAGTATTTAAAACCTTCTAATGCTAACTGAAAGGGGGATGTACCTGCCCAAGGTGTGTTGGGGGATATATTTAGAGGTAGAGCTAACGATTTTAAAAACTGATCTTACAGCCAGAGAATTTACTGTATTCTGATATGCACTTCATTGTAGCTGGAATACATTTTTCTGGGCGGGCTCAGCAAAACGTCATCTGCGTAGAGTGAGATTCGGTGGTCTGCTCCTCCTACTCTATTACCTGAGATGTCCTGGTAGCATCTAATTGTTTCTGCCAGTGGATCAATTGCTATAGAAAAAAGCAATGCAGAGAGAGGGCAGCCTCGCCTTGATCCTCGGCCGATCTGAAACTTTTCAGAAAGCAACCCATTCATATTAACGACAGCGTCTGGGTCGGCTGCATACAGCAGTTTAACTAAATGAATAAAAGTAGGACCCAAATTGAGTTTTTTAAAAACAGCACACAAAAATGGCGAATCAATTCTATCAAATGCTTTCTCTGCACTGAGAGAATAGTATAAAACAAAGAAGTGACAAAATAGTATTAAAACACGAGAAAACAGGAAAACAGTGGCTATTATCCCCCCACAGGCACCAGCACCCTGCAGAGTACAGACAGGCACACGACTATTCAAACCAGCCTGTTTTTAAAGCCAACATCCCCTTAAACTGGACCAGCTCGACCTGGACAATGACGGTGTTAGTCCACTTAAGACTGAGCTCCTCAGCTCCTGCTAGACCCCTACTAGACCCCTGAATCCTGCTAGACCCCTGCTAGAAACCTGAATCCTGATAGACCCCTGCTAGACCCCTGAATCCTGCTAGACCCCTGAATCCTGCTAGACCTCTGAATCTTGCTAGACCCCTGCTAGACCCCTGAATCCTGCTAGACCCCTGAATCCTGCTAGACCCCTGCTAGACCCCTGAATCCTGCTAGACCCCTGCTAGACCCCTGAATCCTGCTAGCCCGCTGCATCCTGCTAGACCCCTGAATGCGGCTCCAGCTGTAAAACCCATGTCCGGGTGTTTAAGGCTGGTTTAGGCGAGTCTGGGTGGAGGTGAGAGTTGGAGCTCCTACCTGCTCGTTAGGGGCTTCACGGGCGGAGCTTCACTGCTGAACCTCCCGACCTGCTCTATGATCACGGACGCCGCTTGGGCCGCTCTGGAAATCGTCCTCACGCACGTGATTTGCAGCGTCCACGACCCGCGTCACGACTTTCTTCCATCTTAACTCGGCAGCCCCGACGCGGACTGCTGACTACGACCGGCAGAAGACCAGACGAGACTAAACGATACTGTGGCGAACTATCGCGGGACTGAGACACACCTGGAGCACGAAGATGGCTGCCTCCAGGGGCTGCTTTCAAATTAAAAGTCCCCATCTCACCCTTAACCCTGCTGGCTACAGCTAGTAACCTGCATATATGTACAGAAAGATGCAGAAAGCACAGTAACTTGTTTTCAGGCTGTTAAAAGTTAATATATCCGAGTATTTCAATACTACATGATCAAAGCATAAACTTTCAACAACGAGAGGTTTTTACATTTTATATGTTCAAATGTTTGAGTAACACATTTTCTGTTATGTCCATAAAAATTCACTGACAAACCAGTATATTCAGTACTCCTACCTTCCGTTGTTACCTGCAGACAGGTACTTACACTCAGTGGCCATTTTATCAGAAACACTTACCATATAGGTAAACATTAAAGGAGTGTATAAACTGGACAGAGACTGATGGGCTACAGTCGGTCAGTGTAGACCTACAAAGTGCACCTTTATGTAGGTGTTACTGATAAAATGTCCAGTGAGTGGCCACTCAGTTTACACAGCAGGCGTAACTAATTACTGTTGTCTACTATGATCACTATTAACACAGTAGATGTGTTTGAAATATTTCTAAAGCATTTCATTTTTACTGCAAGCAGAATATAAACCAGCTGTGATGGTGTTTCAGAGCCGTGTCTACAGTGGAGACTCTGTCACTCAGAGCTGTGGATCAGGCAGAGTAAACCAAACACAGCTGATACGTTTCAGCTTCTTTGTGCAGAAAGACAGACGTCAGCAGTTAATTTACAGAATAATTCTGCTGTAAACTGTAGAGAACTGCTGCACATTTACAGCAGAAACACTGCAGTGATCTACTGTCCTCCTTAAAGCAGTAGACTGCAGTAAAGAGTGATGCAGTAATTAGCTGTGATTTGCTGATTGTATTGTGAGAGTCTGCCTGTCTCTGAACGTTGTGGTGATAGAGGACAGAGCTTCCCATCATTCCTTGCAGTTTTTGTGACTGTGATTTTTGTCTTAACATGTAATTCTTACTGTAAATATATGTCTGAATGCAGTTTACATGTTCTGGTATTCTAGTCATGGTGGTGTTTTGTGTTTCAGTAACTGGACCAGCCTGTAAAGTTATAATACAGTATGGACGCCATAAATAAACAGAAGTTATTGTTATTTCACACTAAACCGTTTTAGCATGAAGAGTCAGTGCAGCTCCTGCTTTGAACTCCCGGCCACTATAAAGATGTAGAACTCTGCTCTGCTGAGCTGCTGTGTTATTCTAGTGTAAAACAAGCTTTAGTCTGATAAATCATCAGAGCTCAGAGCTCAGAGCGGGGTGGGCTACTATACTAGCTGACAACATGGATCAGAGCAGATTTAGATGAGAACATGTTTGCAGAACAAATTAGTGAGTCATTATTTTATTATTTCTCTGTTCCACAGTTTCACTGAGTCACAATACAGGCTGATGCATTTTCATTCGTTTATCATGGTACTCTGTTGTATTTTTTGATGGAAATTACAGTTTGTGTCAAAATGAATTGAAAATATTAGGAATTTTAAGATGAGTTTATGTTTAATTTCGCTTCTGAAAATATTTGATGGGTTGTGAGACAAACACTGCCTCTGCATGAGGACCCTGACCTGAAAAGGTTTGGCTTTAAAAGAATGCAGTTACTGTGGAGATAAAATGGGATTGGTTAAAAAACAACACAGTAAAAAGTAAATAATACACATTGCTGTATATTATAGTATATATTATTATTATTAATAAATGTAAAAAGTACATGATTAGATAAATAGATTGATAGATAGATAAATAGATAGATAGACAGACTACCAGACAGCAGACAGACTATCAGACAGACAGACAGACAGACTGACTATCAGACAGACAGACAGACAGAGACTATCAGACAGACTATCAGACAGACAGACAGACAGGCAGACAGACAGGCAGACAGGCAGGCAGACAGACTATCAGACAGACAGACAGACAGACAGACAGACAGGCAGGCAGACAGACTATCAGACAGACTATCAGACAGACAGACAGACAGGGAGGCAGGCAGGCCATTGTTCACAGGTAGTAAAAGTGTAAGTCTGGCCTGAGAACAGAAACACAAGAAAATCCTAAATTGGATAAACCTGTAGAAAATCAATGATTGTTGTTTTTTGTTTGTCTCCTTTTTAATTACAAGTCATAAAGAGCGTAATTGTCTGATGCTGTATTCTGTCAAAGTAATTGCTCCTCCTCCTTCTTGGTGTAAAGAAACACACGACTCCTCCAGTCAGTTCACTTCAGTAAATTGTTCCAAACTGTTTCTTTGCATAATCTCTCCTGATATTTTTGTGGATAAACAATGCCACTGCTCAAAATGCACATTCATTAGGTCAGTATCAGGTCAGTATCAGGGCCCCCAGTCCTGCAGCTCAGTGGAGACCCTGTTGACTCTAAATGTCACTTAAATAGAACCTGTCTGGCAACGTGAAGCAGGCTAGAACGTCTCAGGAATGACATGATGCCCAATCTAAAGAGACTCGAATATAGATATGAAACACACTCACTGAAATGAACCAGTCTGGAGTGGGTTAAAGTTGTTGCTGAGGCTCTGGGACTCCAGCAAATGTAAAACCTGGAGGCCTCAGTTGTCAGTAAAGTCCATAAAACACACTGAGCAAAAATGGCATCCATGGGAGAGTTGCAGGATGCAAACCATTACTGACCAAAACAAACAAAAATAACACAAAGGCTTGTCCAGCATTTGCCAAAAACTGTTTAGATGAGCCCCAAGACTTTTGGGATCACATTCTGTGGGCTGATTAGTCAAAGGTGGAACTTTTGGAAAACATGAGTCCTGTTACATCTGGCGTAAAGCTACCAGCACATTCCACCATTAGAGAATCACACCAGTACCAGCACTCAAACATGGTGGTGGTAGTGTGTGTGACCTAAAGCTCTAGCGCAGTGGGGTTATGCAGCAGGACAATAATCTGAAGCACATCAGCAAATCCACCTCTGAATGGCTCAAAGAGACATAACCTTAAGGTTTTGGAGCGGCCGAGTCAAAGTGCTGACTTGAATCCCATTGAGATGCTATGACAAGATGTTAAACGGGCAGTTCATGTTCGAAAAATCACACAGTGCAGCCGAATTAAAGCAGTGCTGCTGTTTTAAGAGTGGGTCAAAATTCCTCCACTTCGATGTAAAAGACGCATCACAAGTCATCACAAACGTTTGATTGTAGTCGTTATTGCCAAAGTTGACACAACCAGATATTAGGTTTTGGGGGCAATTACTTTTTCACAATAGTTTGGTTGATAGGTTAGGTGGGTCACATGGTTTTGGTATTGAATAAATCTTTATCTTCAATAAAGGAGGGATCATTTAAAAGCTGCATTTTGTGTTTACTTGTGTTGTCTTTGTTTTAGAATGTAAAAATAGAAGTAGAAGAAATCGGGTGAGGGGCAAATACTTTTTCACAGCACTGTAGAAATCATCTTTATCTGAATTATTTGTTCTGAGGATTTCTTTCTCTCCACAGAGAGACCAAAACCTGCGGTGTCCATACAGCCTGATGATCAGGTGTTCAGAGGAGAGACTGTCACTCTCACATGTGACATACAGGGAGGAGGAGTCTCTACCTGGCAGTACAGCTGGTTTAAAGCTGGTTCATCCACTGCTGTCAGTAATAAACAGCAGTACAGTATCAGCTCTGTTACAGCGTCTGACGGAGGAACATACACCTGTAGAGGAACAGTGAGAGGAACATCACGCTACTCACACACCAGTGATGCCGCTACACTGACTGTATCAGGTGAGTGTGAAAAAGTTTTCAGCTCACTTAATACTTAACTAATGAATCAGAGCTTAATAAAACGTCTTCATTACATTGAATGATTATTAATACTTAACTAATGAATCAGAGCTGAATAAAACGTCTTCATTACATTGAATGATTATTAATACTTAACTAATGAATCAGAGCTGAATAAAACGTCTTCATTACATTGAATGATTATTAATACTTAACTAATGAATCAGAGCTTAATAAAACGTCTTCATTACATTGAATGATTATTAATACTTAACTAATGAATCAGAGCTTAATAAAACGTCTTCATTACATTGAATGATTATTAATGCTTAACTAATGAATCAGAGCTTAATAAAACGTCTTCATTACATTGAATGATTATTAATGCTTAACTAATGAATCAGAGCTTAATAAAACGTCTTCATTACATTGAATGATTATTAATGCTTAACTAATGAATCAGAGCTTAATAAAACGTCTTCATTACATTGAATGATTATTAATACTTAACTAATGAATCAGAGCTTAATAAAACGTCTTCATTACATTAAATGATTATTAATACTTAACTAATGAATCAGAGCTTAATAAAACGTCTTCATTACACTGAATGATTATTAATACTTAACTAATGAATCAGAGCTTAATAAAACGTCTTCATTACATTGAATGATTATTAATACTTAACTAATGAATCAGAGCTTAATAAAACGTCTTCATTACATTGAATGATTATTAATACTTAACTGATGAATCAGAGCTTAATAAAACGTCTTCATTACATTGAATGATTATTAATACTTAACTGATGAATCAGAGCTTAATAAACGTTTTCATTACATTGAATGATTATTAATACTTAACTGATGAATCAGAGCTTAATAAACATTTTCATTACATTGTATGATCATTAATACTTAACTGATGAATCAGAGCTTAATAAACGTCTTCATTACATTGAATGATTATTAATACTTAACTAATGAATCAGAGCTTAATAAACGTTTTCATTACATTGAATGATTATTAATACTTAACTAATGAATCAGAGCTTAATAAAACGTCTTCATTACATTGAATGATTATTAATACTTAACTAATGAATCAGAGCTTAATAAACGTTTTCATTACATTGAATGATTATTAATACTTAACTAATGAATCAGAGCTTAATAAAACGTCTTCATTACATTAAATGATTATTAATACTTAACTGATGAATCAGAGCTTAATAAAACGTCTTCATTACATTGAATGATTATTAATACTTAACTGATGAATCAGAGCTTAATAAACGTTTTCATTACATTGAATGATTATTAATACTTAACTGATGAATCAGAGCTTAATAAACGTCTTCATTACATTGAATGATTATTAATACTTAACTAATGAATCAGAGCTTAATAAAACGTCTTCATTACATTGAATGATTATTAATGCTTAACTAATGAATCAGAGCTTAATAAAACGTCTTCATTACATTGAATGATTATTAATGCTTAACTAATGAATCAGAGCTTAATAAAACGTCTTCATTACATTGAATGATTATTAATGCTTAACTAATGAATCAGAGCTTAATAAAACGTCTTCATTACATTGAATGATTATTAATACTTAACTAATGAATCAGAGCTTAATAAAACGTCTTCATTACATTAAATGATTATTAATACTTAACTAATGAATCAGAGCTTAATAAAACGTCTTCATTACACTGAATGATTATTAATACTTAACTAATGAATCAGAGCTTAATAAAACGTCTTCATTACATTGAATGATTATTAATACTTAACTAATGAATCAGAGCTTAATAAAACGTCTTCATTACATTGAATGATTATTAATACTTAACTGATGAATCAGAGCTTAATAAAACGTCTTCATTACATTGAATGATTATTAATACTTAACTGATGAATCAGAGCTTAATAAACGTTTTCATTACATTGAATGATTATTAATACTTAACTGATGAATCAGAGCTTAATAAACATTTTCATTACATTGTATGATCATTAATACTTAACTGATGAATCAGAGCTTAATAAACGTCTTCATTACATTGAATGATTATTAATACTTAACTAATGAATCAGAGCTTAATAAACGTTTTCATTACATTGAATGATTATTAATACTTAACTAATGAATCAGAGCTTAATAAAACGTCTTCATTACATTGAATGATTATTAATACTTAACTAATGAATCAGAGCTTAATAAACGTTTTCATTACATTGAATGATTATTAATACTTAACTAATGAATCAGAGCTTAATAAAACGTCTTCATTACATTAAATGATTATTAATACTTAACTGATGAATCAGAGCTTAATAAAACGTCTTCATTACATTGAATGATTATTAATACTTAACTGATGAATCAGAGCTTAATAAACGTTTTCATTACATTGAATGATTATTAATACTTAACTGATGAATCAGAGCTTAATAAACATTTTCATTACATTGTATGATCATTAATACTTAACTGATGAATCAGAGCTTAATAAACGTCTTCATTACATTGAATGATTATTAATACTTAACTAATGAATCAGAGCTTAATAAACGTTTTCATTACATTGAATGATTATTAATACTTAACTAATGAATCAGAGCTTAATAAAACGTCTTCATTACATTGAATGATTATTAATACTTAACTAATGAATCAGAGCTTAATAAACGTTTTCATTACATTGAATGATTATTAATACTTAACTAATGAATCAGAGCTTAATAAAACGTCTTCGTTACATTGAATGATTATTAATACTTAACTAATGAATCAGAGCTTAATAAAACGTCTTCATTACATTGAATGATTATTAATACTTAACTAATGAATCAGAGCTTAATAAACGTTTTCATTACATTGAATGATTATTAATACTTAACTAATGAATCAGAGCTTAATAAAACATCTTCATTACATTGTATGATTATTAATACTTAACTAATGAATCAGAGCTTAATAAAACGTCTTCATTACATTGAATGATTATTAATACTTAACTAATGAATCAGAGCTTAATAAAACATCTTCATTACATTGTATGATTATTAATGCTTAACTAATGAATCAGAGCTTAATAAAACGTCTTCATTAGATTGAATGATTATTTAGAAGTTTAAAAACAATATTAAGCTTCTTTCAGAACTGGTCTATAACTTTGTACAGACTTCAGCTCACTGTAATGAAAATACCACGTTCACTTCACCAGAGCAGCTACGGCAAATTTAGAAACACAAACTCTGCTCTAAGACAGGCTCACACTGAGTCTTTGATCCACTCAGATTATTATGAAGTTCAGAAAGTTTTTCTTTTGTAACTTCTACAGTTCTGAAATCAGGGTTCGCTGATTCCCCACTTCTTGCGTCCTTGCAGTGTTTTCTGTGCTCTCTTTTCTGTAAATCATTATGATTGAAATTTTAATCATTATAACAGCGTCATGTTCAGCCTCTGACTGTAAATTATGCTCTGAGACTCTGTTCTTTCTTCTGTTCTCTCAGCTCCTGTTTTTAGAATAAGGCTATTTTTACAGCAAAGGGTATTTTACTGGTTTATAATCATTATTTAACATTTCATTATGTTCCTAAAGACTTGACTGTGTAACTGTTTTACAGCTGACCATCCTCAGCAAACCTCGTATCTCCATTTCTGTTGACTTTCATTTTTTAAGATAATTTGAAAAAGCTTTTTGGCCTTTATATTGTCTGTAAATTTAATGAAAGATGGGCCAAAATAAACGGCCTAAAATGACTTGGAAAGAAGTCTGGTTCCATTGACTTACATTGAAAGTATTGTATGTTTGTTCCTTCTCCTCTAAAGTTTCCATTTTGGAGATACAATGTTTTGTTCCGACAGCAGTGATATGCACATGTTCCTATTCAGATAATATTTCAGAGTGTTTGTTTAACCTTAGTGAAGCAGAGCTGCAGCCTGGGAAAGCCATTGCTCAACAGATGGCGGAGAGGGGCTGGACCACCGAGTTAGGATACATTTTTTGCCAGAAATGAAAGTATTAGAAGTAAAAATTTGCTATCAGTATCAAAAATACGTTCCACTCCTGTTCCCAAAAGCTACAGGGCAGGAGACTCTTCTGAAATGGTGTTTGGAAGATTTTTTCTACCCTAATATGTACTCTGTCCCAGAAAGTGCCAATTCTTTTACACTGCCAGAAAGCATGAAAAAATGTTCCTCTTTCAGTTTTACATTTAAAACACAAATTAGATCTATCTGGAAACATCTTCTGTAAGCAAACAGGTGTAAAATATATCTTATTCATGAATTTAACATTAAGCTCATGAACACCAGATGAGGAACATTTGGGAAACAAGTCTTTACAAACATTGCACCAGTCCTCTTCTGTGATTGGTTGGCCCAAGTCCCTCTCCCAGCCTCCTCTCAGACTGTCTGATGATGGTTTAACATGTTTTAGCAAAATGCCATGAATTGGTGAAATCACCCCTCTAGCCTGGCTTTTCTTAACTAGCAACTCTTCAAGGTCGGTTAATTCCTTTCTGAATCTCCCATCCTTAATAGTTGAGATGATCAGGTGACGAACCTGGAGATATTTTAAAAGTCTGACCTAGGTAACTCGTACTCTTCTTGCAGTTGTATAAACGATCTGAGCAAACTTCCAGCAAACATGTGGGAAATGTTTTTAATCCCTCTGTCAAACCAAACTGAGAGTCCAGAGCTATTCAGCTGAGAAGGTAAATCTGGGTTATGGGCCAGGGGGGACAATAATGAAAGACAATGAGGGATATTAAGATATTTCTTAGCATCTGTCCAGGTTATAAGAGTATTGTATAACACACAGTTCTCAGAGACACACCTCACCTTTACAGCATTATTAATGAACGGTAAGCAGTCAAGAGGAATAGGGCTACACGCTTTAGCTTCCATAGAGACGCAGCGAGAATCCAGCCTATTTGCACACCAACTGATCATCTGCTTAATTTGAGACGACCAGTAATACAACTGCATATTAGGCACCCAGGCACCCCCTTCCTCCGTCGCTCTCATTAATCTGGAGAACTTCAGTCTTGGCCTTTTATTATTCCATACAGATTTTGAAAACATTTTCTCTAAATCCTTGAAGAACATTGTGGGTAAATGGCAAAGGATTGACTGAAATAAATAAAGTAAGCGAGGGAGGATATTCATTCTTATAACGTTCCCCCTGCCAAATAAGGAAATGGGGAGAAAGTTCCACGATTTATGATCATGTTTTATATTATTGATGAGTGGGAGATCATTTTTGTCAAAGAGGTTATTAAGGTCTGGAGTAATGTGAATACCTAAGTATTTAAAACCTTCTAATGCTAACTGAAAGGGGGATGTACCTGCCCAAGGTGTGTTGGGGGATATATTTAGAGGTAGAGCTAACGATTTTAAAAACTGATCTTACAGCCAGAGAATTTACTGTATTCTGATATGCACTTCATTGTAGCTGGAATACATTTTTCTGGGCGGGCTCAGCAAAACGTCATCCGCGTAGAGTGAGATTCGGTGGTCTGCTCCTCCTACTCTAATACCTGAGATGTCCTGGTGGCATCTAATTCTTTCTGCCAGTGGATCAATTGCTATAGAAAAAAGCAATGCAGAGAGAGGGCAGCCTTGTCTTGATCCTCGGCCGATCTGAAACTTTTCAGAAAGCAACCCATTCGTATTAACGACAGCGTCTGGGTCGGCTGCATACAGCAGTTTAACTAAATGAATAAAAGTAGGACCCAAATTGAGTTTTTTAAAAACAGCACACAAAAATGGCGAATCAATTCTATCAAATGCTTTCTCTGCACTGAGAGAATAGTATAAAACAAAGAAGTGACAAAATAGTATTAAAACACGAGAAAACAGGAAAACAGTGGCTATTATCCCCCCACAGGCACCAGCACCCTGCAGAGTACAGACAGGCACACGACTATTCAAACCAGCCTGTTTTTAAAGCCAACATCCCCTTAAACTGGACCAGCTCGACCTGGACAATGACTGTGTTAGTCCACTTAAGACTGAGCTCCTCAGCTCCTGCTAGACCCCTACTAGACCCCTGAATCCTGCTAGACCCCTGCTAGACACCTGAATCCTGCTAGACCCCTGCTAGACCCCTGAATCCTGCTAGACCCCTGAATCCTGCTACACCCCTGCTTGACCCCTGAATCCTGCTAGACCCCTGAATCCTGCTAGACCCCTGAATCCTGCTAGACCCCTGCTAGACCCCTGAATCCTGCTAGCCCGCTGAATCCTGCTAGACCCCTGCTAGACACCTGAATCCTGCTAGACCCCTGAATCCTGCTAGACTCCTGAATCCTGCTACACCCCTGCTTGACCCCTGAATCCTGCTAGACCCCTGCTAGACCCCTGAATCCTGCTAGACCCCTGAATCCTGCTAGACCCCTGCTAGACCCCTGAATCCTGCTAGCCCGCTGAATCCTGCTAGACCCCTGCTAGACCCCTGAATGCGGCTCCAGCTGTAAAACCCATGTCCGGGTGTTTAAGACTGGTTTAGGCGAGTCTGGGTGGAGGTGAGAGTTGGAGCTCCTACCTGCTCGTTAGGGGCTTCACGGGCGGAGCTTCACTACTGAACCTCCCGACCTGCTCTATGATCACGGACGCCGCTTGGGCCGCTCTGGAAATCGTCCTCACGCACGTGATTTGCAGCGTCCACGACCCGCGTCACGACTTTCTTCCATCTTAACTCGGCAGCCCCGACGCGGACTGCTGACTACGACCGGCAGAAGACCAGACGAGACTAAACGATCCTGATTTACAGAATAATTCTGCTGTAAACTGTAGAGAACTGCTGCACATTTACAGCAGAAACAGCTCTGTGCTCTGAGACTCTGTTCTTTCTTCTGTTCTCTCAGCTCCTGTTTATAGAATAAGGCTATTTTTACAGCAAAGGGTATTTTAGTGGTTAATCGTTATTTAACATTTCATTATGTTCCTAAAGCCTTGACTGTGTAACTGCTTTACAGCTGACCATCCTCAGCAAACCTCGTATCTCCATTTCTGTTGATTTTAATTTTTTAAGATAATTTGAAAAAGATTTTTGGCCTTTATATTGTGTGTAAAGTTCATGAAAGATGGGCCAAAATAAACGGCCTAAAATGACTTGGAAAGAAGTCTGGTTCCATTGACTTACATTGAAAGTAATGTATGTTTTTCCTTCTCCTCTAAAGTTTCCATTTTGGAGAGACAATGTTTTGTTCCGACAGCAGTGATATGCACATGTTCCTATTCAGATAATATTTCAGAGTGTTTGTTTAACCTTAGTGTATTTTGATGGAACACAAATTACAGACTAAAACTCAAATAGACATTAAAGAACCAGTAGGAGCCTAATGGTCCAGTGCAGTGGATCTCAGCGTGCTGTAGATTTTCATTCAGACAGTAAAATTACTCAGGATAAATTAACACAGTCATTTAAGAAAACAGTCTTTTTCAGCTTATCCTAGAAAGACATTAGCACATTATTTGTACTACTAACAGTTAGAACTTTGTTACTGAGCTTGATTTGAGCTGCTGGACATACCGACCCAGTGCAAGCATGCGGTTCAACGTCAGTGCAGCAGACAAAATATTGGGAGAGTCTGTTCAACATAAATGATGAACTAACCCAACTTTGTGTAAATAGACCACAATATAGAAATATGTACACATGTGCAGTCGTGAATGACGTCTCTTTTTTCTGAATTTATACAAACACCATTTCACTTTATAGTAAATTTGTTTTGCTAGTTTATTTTTATGAACAAAAACATGAACTAACTCTAAATCTGCACTAAATCTAACTCTCTGAATCTGCACTGCTGTTCTCTTCTTTCTGTAGATCTACCCAAACCTACACTGACTGTAGAACCAGAGAGCTCTGTGTTCACTGGAGAGTCAGTCGCTCTGAAGTGTGAGATTAAAGGTTATGCTGGATGGACGTATCAGTGGTATAAACAGGATCCATGGCATAGATTGACTGCAGTGTCTCAGTCTGATTATCACACTGTAAACAGAGACACTCTCACCATCAGAGGAGACACTGTGATTAATGGAGATCAGTATCTGTGTAGAGGAGAGAGACGTGACAGACCAACATCATCAGAGTACAGTAACTCTGTTATTCTCACTGTAGAGGGTGAGTCCGTTAATGTTTATATTTTACGTCTTTTCATGTTCACATATAAACAATTCAGTTAGTCAGTCTGTTGGAGACTCTAATGGTTCTTCTTTTATGGTGACACTGTCGGTGGTCTAGAATAGTGGACCCCAAACCTGGTCGTGGAGACCCCCTTTGATCTAAACACTTTAACAGAAACACAAGAAGGTGTTTTAAGATGGGGGGGCAACTTATATATGACATGACAGATGATGTCCTGCAAAATGGTTACTTTGTTTTTTCATTTTATTTATAATTTGTGTCAAACAGATTGTGTCATACAGCTATAATAATGTGAGAAATGACAATAAAAATATCTAACTGACACATCAAACCACTGACGCACATCTCTCTGCTCTCTTGTTCTGGACCAACTTTATGTAAATGAGCTGAACTTTATGTAAATGAGCTGAACTTTATGTAAATGAGCTGAACTTTATGTAAATGACCTGGCCAACAGTTTTCAGCTCACTGCAATGAAAACACTGTGTTCAGTTAAACAGAGCAGCTACTACAGATTTAGAAAGTATAAAAACACAAACTCAGCTCTAAAACAAGCTCACACTCCACTCAGGTTATTATAAAGTTCAGAATGTTTTATTATTTATTCATCTGTTTATTGTTTATTTATTTGTTTGTTTGTTTTTAACTGTTGCAATCCTGAAATCAGGAGCTGCTGATTCCTTGTTTCTTGCTTCCCTACATTTTAGTGTTTTCTGTGCTCCTAACACATCTGATCTGTATAATGACATAATGAACAGGCCTTTACTGGGATCAGGTGGGTGTGTTAGTGCAGGTAACCATTAAAATGTGCAGGACAGGGGGTCTCCAGGACCAGGGTTGAGAACCACTGATGTGGAAAGAGACACCAAGAATTCATTTTCATTTATTTCTGTAAACTGCGTGGATGTTTCATTGTTTGTGTCCATTTCAGTGACATGTTTAGTCTCTGACTGCAAAATGTGCTCTAAGACTTTATTCTTTCTTGTGTTCTCACAGCTTTACCTACTGCTGAACTCACTGTAGAGCCCAAATGGAGCCCTGTGTTCATTGGAGAGTCAGTCACTCTGAAGTGTGAGATTAAAGGTCATGATGGATGGACGTATCGGTGGTATAAACACGATAAACAGAGTGAGCTGACTGCAGTGTCTCAGTCTGAGTATCACACTGTAAACAGAGACACTCTCACCATCAGAGGAGACACTGTGATTAATGGAGAGCAGTACTGGTGTAGAGGAGAGAGACATGACAGACCAACATCATCAGAGTACAGTTCCTCTGTTACTCTCACTGTACAGGGTGAGCTCTTAACTATGATTTCTACTAAAGGAAATTATTAATACAGTGTAGCAGGTCGAGGTTTTACAGCACTGAAATCTCTGGAGTTGATCTCAAATGTATCCAGGTGGTACCAGGGAGGTGCTAAGAAGTGCTCAAGAACCCCCTGAAAATCATTCAGCGCCCCGTTAGCACCCGTGAAAATGTTGCTTTGCCTTTTTATATAAATAATGTGCCTTTCATTAGACTTTACGTTCATAAGTCTTTTCCACCTCCCACAAGTTTATAATTAATCTGTGTACCTACACAGTCCCTCACTGAGACCGCTGATAAAGGATCAGGTCTTTTAGAGAACTCTTAATCAAAACACCCTAAAATGCTGATCTTCAGTCAGACACTAATATATATACACACTACTATTGCGAGGTCACTGTAGTGGATTATTTTAATAAGCTGTTTAAACACAAATCACTTCTTATTCCTTCCAAAAGACAGAAAAGTCAGATCTAACCAGTGAAAGTACCAGCAGCTCCCACTTTGAGTCAGTCTCTTCATCACTTACAGCAGCTGCTTCTGTACAAGTGAGTTTAAGGACCAGCTTGACCTGGACAATGACGGTGTTAGTCCACTTAACACTGAGCTCTTCAGCTCCTCCTAGACCCTTGAATCCTGCTAGACCCTTGAATCCTGCTAGACCCCTGAATCCTGCTAGACCCCTGAATCCTGCTAGACCCCTGCTAGACCCCTACTAGACCCCTGAATCCTGCTAGACCCCTGAGTCCTGCTAGACTCCTGCTAGACCCCTGATAGACCCCTGAATCCTGCTAGACCCCTGATAGACCCCTGAATCCTGCTAGACCCCTGATAGACCCCTGAATCCTGCTAGACCCTTGAATCCTGCTAGACCCCTGCTAGACCCTTGAATCCTGCTAGACCCCTGAATCCTGCTAGACCCCTGAATCCTGCTAGACCCCTGAATTCTGCTAGACCCCTGAATCCTGCTAGACCCCTGAATCCGGCTAGACCCCTGCTAGACCCCTGAATGCGGCTCCAGCTGTAAAACCCATGTCCGGGTGTTTAAGGCTGGTTTAGGTGAGTCTGGGTGGAGGTGAGAGTTGGAGCTCCTACCTGCTCGTTGGGGGCTTCACGGGCGGAGCTTCACTGCTGAACCTCCCGACCTGCTCTATGATCACGGACGCCGCTTGGGCCGCTCTGGAAATCGTCCTCACGCACGTGATTTGCAGCGTCCACGACCCGCGTCACGACTTTCTTCCATCTTAACTCGGCAGCCCCGACGCGGACTGCTGACTACGACCGGCAGAAGACCAGACGAGACTAAACGATACTGTGGCGAACTATCGCGGGACTGAAACACACCTGGAGCACGAAGATGACCGCCTCCAGGGGCTGCTTTCAAATTAAAAGTCCCCATCTCACCCTTAACCCTGCTGGCTACAGCTAGTAACCTGCATATATGTACAGAAAGATGCAGAAAGCACAGTAACTTGTTTTCAGGCTGTTAAAAGTTATATATCTGAGTATTTCAATACTACATGATCAAAGCATAAACTTTCAACAACGAGAGGTTTTTACATTTTATATGTTCAAATGTTTGAGTAACACATTTTCTGTCATATCCATAAAAATTCACTGACAAACCAGTATATTCAGTACTCCTACCTTCCGTTGTTACCTGCAGACAGGTACTTACACTCAGTGGCCATTTTATCAGAAACACTTACCATATAGGTAAACATTAAAGGAGCGTATAAATTGGACAGAGACTGATGGGCTACAGTCGGTCAGTGTAGACCTACAAAGTGCACCTTTAATTATTAATTAAGAGACACTTATTAGTCCCTGTGGTATATACGAGCGAGCACTCTGTGCTCGATTATGTGAGCCTGTCATTATCACCACGTGGGTGATTGATTGCTACTCACTGCGTGTGTGTGTGTTGTTGATTGCCCGAGTAAAAGAAGTCGTACTGCATCCTTGCTTCTGTGAATCACTGTTAGAAGTAACCCACAGTATTAATATTATATAGTTAGCACGAGACTACAACATGGTGTCAGAAGACGGAGGTACGGAGTAATACGAGGACAGTACCGTGAAAACAATTTTCGAAGCTTATCCACAGCAAACACAGTGTGCGCTGCAATTCAACGGCGCAAAATGGAGCAATTCAAGCCACCGTCGCTGCTGATACTCACAGGTAGCTTAGCTGAAAACTGGCGTAGATGGGAACAGGGGTTCCGGCTGTACATGGACGCTTCAGGTGCGTTGGATAAAGAGGAGAAGGTTAAATGAGCCATTCTACTTCACACTGTCGGCGAAGAAGCGTTAGAGGTGTATAACACGCTCACCGTCACCCCAACCGGAGAAAATAGCACAGTACTGATGGAGGACGTTATGAAGGCATTCAGGGACGACTCCAGTCCACAAAAGCACGTTGTCTTCGAACGATATCAGTTCTGGTCGCACACGATGTCAGCAGGAATATCGGTGGACAGATTTATCACAGAACTACACCAGAAAAGTAAAAACTGCGGTTTTCAGGAAATGAAGATGATATGATTAGAGATAAGCTAGTATTCAGCATAAATGATACTCGGTTGAAAGAGAGGCTGCTAAGAGACACTGATTTAACGCTACGCAAAGCCATAGAGATATGTAGATCTTCAGAGCTTTAAAAAACACAGCTTAAAACAATGTTATCAATACCTGTCAATCATGATACATCTGTGGATACGTTGAAAAAAGCAACTGTACAAAAACGGACAGGATGGAACAAAAGCAAAATGAACAGCAAAAAGCAAGCGACAAATGGATGCCATAAGTGTGGAAACAAACATGAGCCCAGACGATGTCCAGCTTATGGTGTAACGTCACAAATGTGGAAAAAACAACCACTTCGCAAAGGTATGTAGAGCAGACACTGAGAAAGGCAGTTCCAGAAAAGCAAAAACTGTGAATAACAGAGAGTGAAGTTCAAGCTTGACACAGGAGCTGCAACCAAACAACCAAATGCATAGCTATGCTTGACTTCCATATAACCAGCCATGCAGACAAACCGATTCTGGGTGGAAATGCGTGTGAGGAGCTGCAGCTGCTGAAGAGGATTGAAGTGCTCACAGCCAAGTCGCCACAGACAGGACCACTTCCAGCTACCAAAGAGGAGCTACTACGGAGATATGCAGAGGTCTTCACCTGGAGCCTTGCGACCTGAATCAAGCAGTCAAACGTCAGCACTACTCAATTCCTACTCCTGAAGATGTTCGCAGCAAATTAGTGGGAAAGTCCATCTTCTCCATCCTAGATGAAAAGGATGGATATTGGCAGATTAAGTTGGATGAACCGTCATCAAAGCTCTGCACTTTCAATACGCTGTGGGTCGCTTTGGTTTCCTCAGACTCCCGTTCGGGATCAAATCTTCCAGCGAAGTATTTCAACAAAAGAATTGTGAGACCTTCGGTGACATTCCAGGTGTACATGTCATCGCTGATGACAGGATTATTGCAGCATCATCGGAACAGGAGCATGATGTGATCCTGCATAAGGTGATGGAGAGAGCGAAAATAGCAAATGTGAAGTTTAACAAAGACAAAATTCAGTTCAAAGTCGACACAGTAAAATACTTGGGACATGTCATCACAGCAGCAGGTCAGCGAGCAGATGATGCCAAGATCAAAGCAATTGTTGACATGCCAACCCCTGATGATAAATAGTCTCCCATGTCTGTTAGGAATGACAAAGTTCTTGGCACAAAACATTCCAAATGAAGCTTCACTCACAGTTCCTCTCAGACAGTTGTTGAAAAAGGACACGGTATGGCAGTGGTGTCCTCACCACAGTGCAGCACTGAAAACTTTAAAGGAAACCCTCACACAAACCCCAGTGCTCAGGTACTTTGATCACAAGATACCACTTACACTACAGGCGGATTCTTCAAAAGATTGGGAGCTTGTCTGCTGCAGGAAGGCCGCCCAGTGTGCTATGCCTCGCGTGCGCTCACTGACACTGAAAAGAGGTACGCACAGATAGAAAAAGAGTTGCTTGCCATAGTATTTGCTGCCAAGAGATTTCACCAGTATGTCTACAGCAGACCAGTGACTGTGCAATCCGATCACAAGCCTCTAGAAGTCATAATGCGCAAGCTGCTGAGCAAAGCACCAGCACGTCTGCAAACAATGATGCTACAATTGCAAAGGTATGACCTGCATGTAACATACACTCCTGGCAAGGACGTGCACATTGCCGACACGCTATCACGTGCCAGAGTGGGCAGAGGCAGTGAACATATAGATGAAAACCCATGCGAGGAGAAAGTTGTATATGCCTTACAGGCCACAGAAGCTCTGAGTGAAGAAATGCTCAGTGGATTGAAGGAGGCAACCGCCACTGATGGCGTATTACAAGTCATATGTAAAAACCACATGAAAGGCTGCCCCACAAAGAAGCGCAGTCTTGACCACAGTGTCACTACACTGTTACTGGCCAATGCGAGATGACATCAACATCCAAAATGACATTGTCATGATAGGAGAGAAAATTGTCATTCCCCAGAGCTTCAGGAATGTGATATTAGAGAAATTGCATTTTGCACACCAAGGAGTGCAGCGTATAAAAGCGAAGGCAAGAAAAATCCTTTACTGGCCTGGCATGGCACGAGACATAGAGACCATGATTGAGAAATGTGCACAATGCCAGCAGCTACAACCCAAACATCAGCGAGAACTTCTCATTCCTCATCAGGTTCCAGAACTGCCATGGATGAAAGTCGGAGCAGACATCTTCGTGCTGAACGGTCAGTCGTATCTTCTGCTAGTTGATTATCTGACCAAATATCCAGAAGTGCTCAGTCTGCCTGATACAACTGCTTATACAGTAATTCAGAAAATGAAATCTGTTTTTGCAAGGCACGGGATCCCCAAAGAGCTGGTGAGCGATCACGTCCCATTTGTGAGTTACGAAATGAAATCATTTGCAGCTTCATGGGAGATCAAGCTCACACACTCCAGCCCAGGTTTTCCCTCGTCAAACGGAATGGCCGAGCGATCCATCAAGACAGTGAAACATGCGTTAAAGAAAGCCATGCAGACCGGCACAGACCCACATCTTGTACTGTTGTCACTGAGAAACACACCGGTGACGGGACTAAACATGTCACCTGCACAAATGTTGATGGGACGAGTCCTGCGGAGCAAACGTCCTTGTTCCAGGGCTGTGCTGAAACAGTCCACACCGCAGCATGTCCATGACAGAATACAGGATCTACAGCACCGTCAAAAACAACACTATGACCAGCATGCAAAGCCACTTCCTGTGCTGAGCTCAGGTGACACTGTGCACATGCAGACACGTCGAGGTTGGGAGCCTGCGGTTGTTATACAACAGAGAGATGAACCACGTTCCTACACCGTGCAGACTCCAGCAGGTATGATGTTCAGGAGGAATAGACATCATCTGAGGAGGATACATCCAAGTCTTTCCAGAACACAGACCCTGATGAACACATTGACTCAGAGGTGACACCTCAGACACCCAGATCAGACCAACCACCAGACGAGACGCCACACATTCCAACATCGTGAGAACAGAGACAATGAGCCTACTTGCTACACCAGATCTGGTAGGGCAGTCAGACGCCCTACCAGGTACAGGGACTAGTCCAGTGGACGACATAACAGGTCATTTAGTTTGTTCTTGTTGTTTAAAAAAAAAAAAAAAAGGAAGTGTGAATGTTAAAATTTACAGAAGAAGAGAAGATTTGTTTAAGTTGAAGTTATTTACATTTGTTTAAAGTCTAAACACAAAGGTGAACAGAACACAATGCAAAGTTTGACAAGAAAAGTGTTTGATACTGATTTACTGAAAAGTCAATTGTTTACTGAAAATATGATTTATAGTGCGCTGGAATCTACATCTTGAAATAAGAGTGAGTTTGAGTTAATACACTTTAGTTAATGTATTAAGTTCAGATGGCGATAGTCGTGGACCATGTCTCAGTCTTGGAAAAGAGGGATGTGGTGTATACGAGCGAGCACTCTGTGCTCGATTATGTAAGCCTGTCATTATCACCACATTGGGTGATTGATTGCTACTCACTGCATGTGTGTGTGTTGTTGAGTACCCGAGTAAAAGAAGTCGTACTGCATCCTTGCTTCTGTGAATCACTGTTAGAAGTAACCCACAGTATTAATATTATATAGTTAGCACGAGACTACAACATGGTGTCAGAAGACGGAGGTACGGAGTAATACGAGGACAGTACCAGCAACCTTCTGGTCACGAGGCTGGTTCCCTAACCTCCAGCCCATGACTGCCCCCGAATGTATTAGCTGTTATGTAGGTGTTACTGATAAAATGTCCAGTGAGTGGCCACTCAGTTTACACAGCAGGCGTAACTAATTACTGTAGTCTACTATGATCACTATTAACACAGTAGATGTGTTTGAAATATTTCTAAAGCATTTCATTTTTACTGCAAGCAAAATATAAACCAGTTGTGATGGTGTTTCAGAGTAAACCAAACACAGCTGATACGTTTCAGCTTCTTTGTGCAGAAAGACAGACGTCAGCCGTTAATTTACAGAATAATTCTGCTGTAAACTGTAGAGAACTGCTGCACATTTACAGCAGAAACACTGCAGTGATCTACTGTCCTCCTTAAAGCAGTAGACTGCAGTAAAGAGTGATGCAGTAATTAGCTGTGATTTGCTGATTGTATTGTGAGAGTCTGCCTGTCTCTGAACGTTGTGGTGATAGAGGACAGAGCTTCCCATCATTTCTTGCAGTTTTTGTGACTGTGATTTTGTCTTAACATGTAATTCTTACTGTAAATATACGTCTGAATGCAGTTTACATGTTCTGGTATTCTAGTCATGGTGGTGTTTTGTGTTTCAGTAACTGGACCAGCCTGTAAAGTTATAATACAGTATGGACGCCATAAATAAACAGAAGTTATTGTTATTTCACACTAAACCGTTTTAGCATGAAGAGTCAGTGCAGCTGCTGCTTTGAACTCCCGGCCACTATAAAGATGTAGAACTCTGCTCTGCTGAGCTGCTGTGTTATTCTAGTGTAAAACAAGCTTTAGTCTGATAAATCATCAGAGCTCAGAGCTCAGAGCTCAGAGCGGGTGGGCTACTATGCTAGCTGACAACATGGATCAGAACAGATTTAGATGAGAACATGTTTGCAGAACAAATTAGTGAGTCATTATTTTATTATTTCTCTGTTCCACAGTTTCACTGAGTAACAATACAGGATTATGCATTTTCATTCGTTTATCATGGTACTCTGTTGTATTTGTTGATGGAAATAATAGTTTGTGTCAAAATGAATTGAAAATATTAGGAATTTTAAGATGAGTTTATGTTTAATTTCGCTTCACAAAATATTTGATGGGTTGTGAGACAAACACTGCCTCTACATGAGGACCCTGACCTGAAAAGGTTTGGCTTTAAAAGAATGCAGTTACTGTGGAGATAAAATGAACAAACAAAAAACAAACAAAAAATAAATAAGTAAATAAAAATAATAAAAAAAAAAAAAAACACAAAGGCTTGTCCAGCATTTGCCAAAAACTATTTAGATGAGCCCCAAGACTTTTGGGATCACATTCTGTGGGCTGATTAGTCAAAGGTGGAACTTTTGGAAAACATGAGTCCTGTTACATCTGGCGTAAAGCTACCAGCACATTCCACAATTAGAGAATCACACCAATACCAGCACTCAAACATGGTGGTGGTAGTGTGTGTGACCTAAAGCTCTAGCGCAGTGGGGTTATGCAGCAGGACAATAATCTGAAGCACATCAGCAAATCCACCTCTGAATGGCTCAAAGAGACAAACTTAAGGTTTTGGAGCGGCCGAGTCAAAGTGCTGACTTGAATCCCATTGAGATGCTGTGACAAGATGTTAAACGGGCAGTTCATGTTCGAAAAATCACACAGTGCAGCCGAATTAAAGCAGTGCTGCTGTTTTAAGAGTGGGTCAAAATTCCTCCACTTCGATGTAAAAGACGCATCACAACGTTTGATTGTAGTCGTTATTGCCAAAGTTGACACAACCAGATATTAGGTTTTGGGGGCAATTACTTTTTCACAATAGTTTGGTTGATAGGTTAGGTAGGTCACATGGTTTTGGTATTGAATAAATCTTTATCTTCAATAAAGGAGGGATCATTTAAAAGCTGCATTTTGTGTTTACTTGTGTTGTCTTTGTTTTAGAATGTAAAAATAGAAGTAGAAGAAATCGGGTGAGGGGCAAATACTTTTTCACAGCACTGTAGAAATCATCTTTATCTGAATTATTTGTTCTGAGGATTTCTTTCTCTCCACAGAGAGACCAAAACCTGCGGTGTCCATACAGCCTGATCATCAGGTGTTCAGAGGAGAGACTGTCACTCTCACATGTGACATACAGGGAGGAGGAGTCTCTACCTGGCAGTACAGCTGGTTTAAAGATGATCCATACAGACGTGTCAGTAATAAACAGCAGTACAGTATCAGCTCTGTTACAGCGTCTGACGGAGGAAAATACACCTGTATAGGAGCAGTGAGAGGAACATCACGCTACTCACACTACAGTGAAGCCGTTACACTGACTGTATCAGGTGAGTGAGAAAAAGTTTTCAGCTCACTTAATACTTAACTAATGAATCAGAGCTCAATAAAACGTCTTCATTACATTGAATGATTATTAATACTTAACTAATGAATCAGAGCTTAATAAAACATCTTCATTACATTAAATGATTATTAATACTTAACTAATGAATCAGAGCTTAATAAAACGTCTTCATTACATTGAATGATTATTAATACTTAACTAATGAATCAGAGCTCAATAAAACGTCTTCATTACATTGAATGATTATTAATACTTAACTAATGAATCAGAGCTTAATAAAACGTCTTCATTACATTGAATGATTATTAATACTTAACTAATGAATCAGAGCTTAATAAAACGTCTTCATTACATTGAATGATTATTTATACTTAACTAATGAATCAGAGCTTAATAAAACGTCTTCATTACATTGAATGATTATTAATACTTAACTAATGAATCAGAGCTTAATAAAACGTCTTCATTACATTGAATGATTATTAATACTTAACTGATGAATCAGAGCTCAATAAAACGTCTTCATTACATTGAATGATTATTAATACTTAACTAATGAATCAGAGCTTAATAAAACGTCTTCATTACATTGAATGATTATTAATACTTAACTAATGAATCAGAGCTTAATAAAACGTCTTCATTACATTGAATGATTATTAATACTTAACTAATGAATCAGAGCTTAATAAAACGTCTTCATTACATTGAATGATTATTAATACTTGACTAATGAATCAGAGCTTAATAAAACGTCTTCATTACATTGAATGATTATTAATGCTTAACTAATGAATCAGAGCTTAAAACGTCTTCATTACATTGAATGATTATTAATACTTAACTAATGAATCAGAGCTTAATAAAACGTCTTCATTACATTGAATGATTATTAATACTTAACTAATGAATCAGAGCTTAATAAAACGTCTTCATTACATTGAATGATTATTAATACTTAACTAATGAATCAGAGCTTAATAAAACGTCTTCATTACATTGAATGATTATTAATACTTGACTAATGAATCAGAGCTTAATAAAACGTCTTCATTACATTGAATGATTATTAATACTTAACTAATGAATCAGAGCTTAATAAAACGTCTTCATTACATTGAATGATTATTAATACTTAACTAATGAATCAGAGCTTAATAAAACGTCTTCATTACATTGAATGATTATTAATACTTAATGAATCAGAGCTTAATAAAACGTCTTCATTACATTGAATGATTATTAATACTTAACTAATGAATCAGAGCTTAATAAAACGTCTTCATTACATTGAATGATTATTAATACTTAACTAATGAATCAGAGCTTAATAAACGTCTTCATTACATTGAATGATTATTAATACTTGATTAATGAATCAGAGCTTAATAAAACGTCTTCATTACATTGAATGATTATTAATACTTAATGAATCAGAGCTTAATAAAACGTCTTCATTACATTGAATGATTATTAATACTTAATGAATCAGAGCTTAATAAAACTTCATTACATTGAATGATTATTAATACTTAACTAATGAATCAGAGCTTAATAAAACGTCTTCATTACATTGAATGATTATTAATACTTAACTAATGAATCAGAGCTTAATAAACGTCTTCATTACATTGAATGATTATTAATACTTAACTAATGAATCAGAGCTTAATAAAACGTCTTCATTACATTGAATGTTTATTAATACTTAACTAATGAATCAGAGCTTAATAAAACGTCTTCATTACATTGAATGATTATTAATACTTAACTAATGAATCAGAGCTTAATAAAACGTCTTCATTACATTGAATGATTATTAATACTTAACTGATGAATCAGAGCTTAATAAAACGTCTTCATTACATTGAATGATTATTAATACTTAACTGATGAATCAGAGCTTAATAAAACGTCTTCATTACATTGAATGATTATTAATACTTAACTAATGAATCAGAGCTTAAAACGTCTTCATTACATTGAATGATTATTAATACTTAACTAATGAATCAGAGCTTAATAAAACGTCTTCATTACATTGAATGATTATTAATACTTAACTAATGAATCAGAGCTTAATAAACGTCTTCATTACATTGAATGATTATTAATACTTAACTAATGAATCAGAGCTTAATAAAACGTCTTCATTACATTGAATGATTATTAATACTTAATGAATCAGAGCTTAATAAACGTCTTCATTACATTGAATGATTATTAATACTTAATGAATCAGAGCTTAATAAAACTTCATTACATTGAATGATTATTAATACTTAACTAATGAATCAGAGCTTAATAAAACGTCTTCATTACATTGAATGATTATTAATACTTAATGAATCAGAGCTTAATAAAACTTCATTACATTGAATGATTATTAATACTTAACTAATGAATCAGAGCTTAATAAAACGTCTTCATTACATTGAATGATTATTAATACTTGACTAATGAATCAGAGCTTAATAAAACGTCTTCATTACATTGAATGATTATTAATACTTAATGAATCAGAGCTTAATAAAACGTCTTCATTACATTGAATGATTATTAATACTTAATGAATCAGAGCGTAATAAAACTTCATTACATTGAATGATTATTAATACTTAACTAATGAATCAGAGCTTAATAAAACGTCTTCATTACATTGAATGATTATTAATACTTAACTAATGAATCAGAGCTTAATAAAACGTCATTACATTGAATGATTATTAATACTTAATGAATCAGAGCTTAATAAAACTTCATTACATTGAATGATTATTAATACTTAACTAATGAATCAGAGCTTAATAAAACGTCTTCATTACATTGAATGATTATTAATACTTGACTAATGAATCAGAGCTTAATAAAACGTCTTCATTACATTGAATGATTATTAATACTTAATGAATCAGAGCTTAATAAAACGTCTTCATTACATTGAATGATTATTAATACTTAATGAATCAGAGCTTAATAAAACTTCATTACATTGAATGATTATTAATACTTAACTAATGAATCAGAGCTTAATAAAACGTCTTCATTACATTAAATGATTATTAATACTTAACTAATGAATCAGAGCTTAATAAAACGTCTTCATTACATTGAATGATTATTAATACTTAACTAATGAATCAGAGCTTAATAAACGTCTTCATTACATTGAATGATTATTATTACTTAACTAATGAATCAGAGCTTAATAAACGTCTTCATTACATTGAATGATTATTAATACTTAACTAATGAATCAGAGCTTAATAAAACGTCTTCATTACATTGAATGATTATTAATACTTAACTAATGAATCAGAGCTTAATAAAACGTCTTCATTACATTGAATGATTATTAATACTTAACTAATGAATCAGAGCTTAATAAACGTCTTCATTACATTGAATGATTATTAATACTTAACTAATGAATCAGAGCTTAATAAAACGTCTTCATTACATTGAATGATTATTAATACTTAACTAATGAATCAGAGCTTAATAAAACTTAATTACATTGAATGATTATTAATACTTAACTAATGAATCAGAGCTTAATAAAACGTCTTCATTACATTGAATGATTATTAATACTTAACTAATGAATCAGAGCTTAATAAAACGTCTTCATTACATTGAATGATTATTAATACTTAACTAATGAATCAGAGCTTAATAAAACTTAATTACATTGAATGATTATTAATACTTCACTAATGAATCAGAGCTTAATAAAACTTCTTCGTTACATTGAATGATTATTAATACTTAACTAATGAATCAGAGCTTAATAAAACTTAATTACATTGAATGATTGTTAATACTTAACTAATGAATCAGAGCTTAATAAAACTTCTTCATTACATTGAATGATTATTAATACTTAACTGATGAATCAGAGCTTAATAAAACGTCTTCATTACATTGAATGATTATTAATACTTAACTAATGAATCAGAGCTTAATAAATGTCTTCATTACATTGAATGATTATTAATACTTAACTAATGAATCAGAGCTTAATAAAACTTAATTACATTGAATGATTGTTAATACTTAACTAATGAATCAGAGCTTAATAAAACTTCTTCATTACATTGAATGATTATTAATACTTAACTGATGAATCAGAGCTTAATAAAACGTCTTCATTACATTGAATGATTATTAATACTTAACTAATGAATCAGAGCTTAATAAAACGTCTTCATTACATTGAATGATTATTAATACTTAACTAATGAATCAGAGCTTAATAAAACGTCTTCATTACATTGAATGATTATTAATACTTAACTAATGAATCAGAGCTTAATAAACGTCTTCATTACATTGAATGATTATTAATACTTAACTGATGAATCAGAGCTTAATAAAACGTCTTCACTACATTGAATGATTATTAATACTTAACTAATGAATCAGAGCTTAATAAACGTCTTCATTACATTGAATGATTATTAATACTTAACTAATGAATCAGAGCTTAATAAAACGTCTTCATTACCTTGAATGATTATTAATACTTAACTAATGAATCAGAGCTTAATAAACGTCTTCATTACATTGAATGATTATTAATACTTAACTAATGAATCAGAGCTTAATAAAACGTCTTCATTACATTGAATGATTATTAATACTTAATTAATGAATCAGAGCTTAATAAACGTCTTCATTACATTGAATGATTATTAATACTTAACTAATGAATCAGAGCTTAATAAAACTTAATTACATTGAATGATTATTAATACTTAACTAATGAATCAGAGCTTAATAAAACGTCTTCATTACATTGAATGATTATTAATACTTAACTAATGAATCAGAGCTTAATAAAACGTCTTCATTACATTGAATGATTATTAATACTTAACTAATGAATCAGAGCTTAATAAAACTTAATTACATTGAATGATTATTAATACTTCACTAATGAATCAGAGCTTAATAAAACTTCTTCGTTACATTGAATGATTATTAATACTTAACTAATGAATCAGAGCTTAATAAACGTCTTCATTACATTGAATGATTATTAATACTTAACTAATGAATCAGAGCTTAATAAAACTTAATTACATTGAATGATTGTTAATACTTAACTAATGAATCAGAGCTTAATAAAACGTCTTCATTACATTGAATGATTATTAATACTTAACTAATGAATCAGAGCTCAATAAAACGTCTTCATTACATTGAATGATTATTAATACTTAACTAATGAATCAGAGCTTAATAAAACTTCTTCATTACATTGAATGATTATTAATACTTAACTAATGAATCAGAGCTCAATAAAACGTCTTCATTACATTGAATGATTATTAATACTTAACTGATGAATCAGAGCTTAATAAAACGTCTTCATTACATTGAATGATTATTAATACTTAACTAATGAATCAGAGCTTAATAAAACGTCTTCATTACATTGAATGATTATTAATACTTAACTAATGAATCAGAGCTTAATAAAACGTCTTCATTACATTGAATGATTATTAATACTTAACTAATGAATCAGAGCTTAATAAAACGTCTTCATTACATTGAATGATTATTAATACTTAACTAATGAATCAGAGCTTAATAAACGTCTTCATTACATTGAATGATTATTAATACTTAACTAATGAATCAGAGCTTAATAAACGTCTTCATTACATTGAATGATTATTAATACTTAACTAATGAATCAGAGCTTAATAAAACGTCTTCACTACATTGAATGATTATTAATACTTAACTAATGAATCAGAGCTTAATAAAACGTCTTCATTACCTTGAATGATTATTAATACTTAACTAATGAATCAGAGCTTAATAAACGTCTTCATTACATTGAATGATTATTAATACTTAACTAATGAATCAGAGCTTAATAAAACGTCTTCATTACATTGAATGATTATTAATACTTAACTAATGAATCAGAGCTTAATAAAACGTCTTCATTACATTGAATGATTATTAATACTTAACTAATGAATCAGAGCTTAATAAAACGTCTTCATTACATTGAATGATTATTAATACTTAACTAATGAATCAGAGCTTAATAAAACGTCTTCATTACATTGAATGATTATTAATGCTTAACTAATGAATCAGAGCTTAATAAAACGTCTTCATTACATTGAATGATTATTAATACTTAACTAATGAATCAGAGCTTAATAAAACGTCTTCATTACATTGAATGATTATTAATACTTAACTAATGAATCAGAGCTTAATAAAACGTCTTCATTACATTGAATGATTATTAATACTTAACTAATGAATCAGAGCTTAATAAAACGTCTTCATTAGATTGAATGATTATTTAGAAGTTTAAAAACAATATTAAGCTTCTTTCAGAACTGGTCTATAACTTTATACAGACTTCAGCTCACTGTAATGAAAATACCACGTTCACTTCACCAGAGCAGCTACGGCAAATTTAGAAACACAAACTCGGCTCTAAGACAGGCTCACACTGAGTCTTTGATCCACTCAGATTATTATGAAGTTCAGAAAGTTTTTCTTTTGTAACTTCTACAGTTCTGAAATCAGGGTTCGCTGATTCCCTACTTCCTGCATCCTTGCAGTGTTTTCTGTGCTCTCTTTTCTGTAAATCATTATGATTGAAATTTTAATCATTATAACAGCGTCATGTTCAGCCTCTGACTGTAAATTATGCTCTGAGACTCTGTTCTTTCTTCTGTTCTCTCAGCTCCTGTTTTTAGAATAAGGCTATTTTTACTGCAAAGGGTATTTTAGTGGTTAATCATTATTTAACATTTCATTATGTTCCTAAAGACTTGACTGTGTAACTGTTTTACAGCTGACCATCCTCAGCAAACCTCGTATCTCCATTTCTGTTGACTTTCATTTTTTAAGATAATTTGAAAAAACGTTTTGGCCTTTATGTTGTCTGTAAATTTAATGAAAGATGGGCCAAAATAAACGGCCTAAAATGACTTGGAAAGAAGTCTGGTTCCATTGACTTACATTGAAAGTATTGTATGTTTGTTCCTTCTCCTCTAAAGTTTCCATTTTGGAGATACAATGTTTTGTTCCGACAGCAGTGATATGCACATGTTCCTATTCAGATAATATTTCAGAGTGTTTGTTTAACCTTAGTGAAGCAGAGCTGCAGCCTGGGAAAGCCATTGCTCAACAGATGGTGGAGAGGGGCTGGACCACCGAGTTAGGATACATTTTTTTGCCAGAAATGAAAACATTAGAAACAAAAATTTACTATCAGTATCAAAAATACGTTCCACTCCTGTTCCCAAAAGCTACAGGGCAGGAGACTCTTCTGAAATGGTGTTTGGAAGATTTCTTCTACCCTAATATGTACTCTGTCCCAGAAAGTGCCAATTCTTTTACACTGCCAGAAAGCATGAAAAAAATGTTCCTCTTTCAGTTTTACATTTAAAACACAAATTAGATCTATCTGGAAACATCTTCTGTAAGCAAACAGGTGTAAAATATATCCCATTCACGAATTTAACATTAAGCTCATGAAAACCAGATGAGGAACATTTGGGAAACAAGTCTTTACAAACATACATTTAATACATAGTATTAAAACACGAGAAAACAGGAAAACAGTGGCTATTATCCCCCCACAGGCACCAGCACCCTGCAGAGCACAGACAGGCACACGACTATTCAAACCAGCCTGGTTTTAAAGCCAACATCCCCTTAAACTGGACCAGCTCGACCTGGACAATGACGGTGTTAGTCCACTTAAGACTGAGCTCCTCAGCTCCTGCTAGACCCCTACATCCTGCTAGACCCCTGCTAGAAACCTGAATCCTGCTAGACCCCTGAATCCTGCTAGACCCCTGCTAAACCCTTGAATCCTGCTAGACCCCTGAATCCTGCTAGACCCCTGCTAGACCCCTGAATCCTGCTAGACCCCTGCTAGACCCCCGAATCCTGCTAGACCCCTGAATCCTGCTAGACCCCTGCTAGACACCTGAATCCTGCTAGACCCCTGCTAGACCCCTGAATCCTGCTAGACCCCTGAATCCTGCTACACCCCTGCTTGACCCCTGAATCCTGCTAGACCCCTGAATCCTGCTAGACCCCTGCTAGACCCCTGAATCCTGCTAGACCCCTGAATCCTGCTACACCCCTGCTTGACCCCTGAATCCATCTAGACCCCTGAATCCTGCTACACCCCTGCTTGACCCCTGAATCCTGCTAGACCCCTGAATCCTGCTAGACCCCTGAATCCTGCTAGACCCCTGCTAGACCCCTGAATGCGGCTCCAGCTGTAAAACCCACGTCCGGGTGTTTAAGACTGGTTTAGGCGAGTCTGGGTGGAGGTGAGAGTTGCAGCTCCTACCTGCTCGTTAGGGGCTTCACGGGCGGAGCTTCACTGCTGAACCTCCCGACCTGCTCTATGATCACGGACGCCGCTTGGGCCGCTCTGGAAATCGTCCTCACGCACGTGATTTGCAGCGTCCACGACCCGCGTCACGACTTTCTTCCATCTTAACTCGGCAGCCCCGACGCGGACTGCTGACTACGACCGGCAGAAGACCGGACGAGACTAAACGATACTGTGGCGAACTATCGCGGGACTGAAACACACCTGGAGCACGAAGATGACTGCCTCCAGGGGCTGCTTTCAAATTAAAAGTCCCCATCTCACCCTTAACCCTGCTGGCTACAGCTAGTAACCTGCATATATGTACAGAAAGATGCAGAAAGCACAGTAACTTGTTTTCAGGCTGTTAAAAGTTATATATCCGAGTATTTCAATACTACATGATCAAAGCATAAACTTTCAACAACGAGAGGTTTTTACATTTTATATGTTCAAATGTTTGAGTAACACATTTTCTGTTATGTCCATAAAAATTCACTGACAAACCAGTATATTCAGTACTCCTACCTTCCGTTGTTACCTGCAGACAGGTACTTACACTCAGTGGCCATTTTATCAGAAACACTTACCATATAGGTAAACATTAAAGGAGTGTATAAACTGGACAGAGACTGATGGGCTACAGTCGGTCAGTGTAGACCTACAAAGTGCACCTTTATGTAGGTGTTACTGATAAAATGTCCAGTGAGTGGCCACTCAGTTTACACAGCAGGCGTAACTAATTACTGTAGTCTACTATGATCACTATTAACACAGTAGATGTGTTTGAAATATTTCTAAAGCATTTCATTTTTACTGCAAGCAGAATATAAACCAGCTGTGATGGTGTTTCAGAGCCGTGTCTACAGTGGAGACTCTGTCACTCAGAGCTGCGGATCAGGCAGAGTAAACCAAACACAGCTGATACGTTTCAGCTTCTTTGTGCAGAAAGACAGACGTCAGCAGTTAATTTACAGAATAATTCTGCTGTAAACTGTAGAGAACTGCTGCACATTTACAGCAGAAACACTGCAGTGATCTACTGTCCTCCTTAAAGCAGTAGACTGCAGTAAAGAGTGATGCAGTAATTAGCTGTGATGTGCTGATTATATTGTGAGAGTCTGCCTGTCTCTGAACGTTGTGGTGATAGAGGACAGAGCTTCCCATCATTCCTTGCAGTTTTTGTGACTGTGATTTTTGTCTTAACATGTAATTCTTACTGTAAATATACGTCTGAATGCAGTTTACATGTTCTGGTATTCTAGTCATGGTGGTGTTTTGTGTTTCAGTAACTGGACCAGCCTGTAAAGTTATAATACAGTATGGACGCCATAAATAAACAGAAGTTATTGTTATTTCACACTAAACCGTTTTAACATGAAGAGTCAAGTGCAGCTCCTGCTTTGAACTCCCGGCCACTATAAAGATGTAGAATTCTGCTCTGCTGAGCTGCTGTGTTATTCTAGTGTAAAACAAGCTTTAGTCTGATAAATCATCAGAGCTCAGAGCTCAGAGCGGGTGGGCTACTATGCTAGCTGACAACATGGATCAGGACAGATTTAGATGAGAACATGTTTGCAGAACAAATTAGTGAGTCATTATTTTATTATTTCTCTGTTCCACAGTTTCACTGAGTCACAATACAGGCTGATGCATTTTCATTCGTTTATCATGGTACTCTGTTGTATTTTTTGATGGAAATTACAGTTTGTGTCAAAATTAATTGAAAATATTAGGAATTTTAAGACGAGTTTATGTTTAATTTCGCTTCTGAAAATATTTGATGGGTTCTGAGACAAACACTGCCTCAGCATGAGGACCCTGACCTGAAAAGGTTTGGCTTTAAAAGAATGCAGTTACTGTGGAGATAAAATGGGATTGGTTAAAAAACAACACAGTAAAAAGTAAATAATACACATTGCTGTATATTATATTATATATTATTATTATTAATAAATGTAAAAAGTACATGATTAGATAAATAGATCGATAGATAGATAAATAGATAGATAGACAGACTACCAGACAGACAGACAGACAGACTATCAGACAGACAGACAGACAGACTGACTATCAGACAGACAGACAGACAGACAGACAGACAGACAGACAGAGAGACTATCAGACAGACTATCAGACAGACAGACAGAGAGGCAGACAGGGAGGCAGGCAGGCAGGCAGACAGACTATCAGACAGACAGACAGACAGACAGACAGACAGACAGACTGACTATCAGACAGACTATCAGACAGACAGACAGACTATCAGACAGACAGACAGACAGGGAGGCAGGCAGGCCATTGTTCACAGGTAGTAAAAGTGTAAGTCTGGCCTGAGAACAGAAACACAAGAAAATCCTAAATTGGATAAACCTGTAGAAAATCAATGATTGTTTTTTTTTTGTTTGTCTTATTTTTAATTACAAGTCATAAAGAGCGTAATTATCTGATGCTGTATTCTGTCAAAGTAATTGCTCCTCCTCCTTCTTGGTGTAAAGAAACACACGACTCCTCCAGTCAGTCCACTTCAGTAAATTGTTCCAAACTGTTTCTTTGCATAATCTCTCCTGATATTTTTGTGGATAAACAATGCCACTGCTCAAAATGCACATTCATTAGGTCAGTATCAGGTCAGTATCAGGGCCCCCAGTCCTGCAGCTCAGTGGAGACCCTGTGCTCACATGCTAAATGCTTCTACACACACAAGCCAGCTTTACTAAAAGAGGCACTAATTACAGACAGTCTACTGACACTGTGGCCTGCGGGGGTCGCTAATGTAGTGGCTCATCTACTAACTATACTAATTGACATAACATACTGACATATGGTAAAGTAAATTTAGTTTGACCTGTGATGAAACAAAAACAGTACAAAGACAAAATATTAAATATTTCAATTTTGTCTTATTATGTTATAAACTTCATTGTTTTTTTGTAAATTTACCCTAATTCTGAAATCGATACCTGAAATACGCTCCAGACCTGTTGACTCTAAATGTCACTTAAATAGAACCTGTCTGGCAACGTGAAGCAGGCTAGAACGTCTCAGGAATGACATGATGCCCAATCTAAAGAGACTCAAATATGGATATGAAACACACTCACTGAAATGAACCAGTCTGGAGTGGGTTACAAAGTTGTTGCTAAGGCTCTGGGACTCCAGCAAATGTAAAACCTGGAGGCCTCAGTTGTCAGTAAAGTCCATAAAACACACTGTGCAAAATTGGCATCCATGGGAGAGTTGCAAGATGCAAACCATTACTGACCAAAACAAACAAAAAAAACACAAAGGCTTGTCCAGCATTTGACAAAAACTATTTAGATGACCCCAAGACTTTTGGGATCACATTCTGTGGGCTGATTAGTCAAAGGTGGAACTTTTGGATAACATGAGTCCTGTTACATCTGGCGTAAAGCTACCAGCACATTCCACCATTAGAGAATAACACCAATACCAGCACTCAAACATGGTGGTGGTAGTGTGTGTGACCTAAGGCTCTAGCGCAGTGGGGTTATGCAGCAGGACAATAATCTGAAGCACATCAGCAAATCCACCTCTGAATGGCTCAAAGAGACATAAACTTAAGGTTTTGGAGCGGCCGAGTCAAAGTGCTGACTTGAATCCCATTGAGATGCTATGACAAGATGTTAAACGGGCAGTTCATGTTCGAAAATTACACAGTGCAGCCGAATTAAAGCAGTGCTGCTGTTTTAAGAGTGGGTCAAAATTCCTCCACTTCGATGTAAAAGACGCATCACAAGTCATCACAAACGTTTGATTGTAGTCGTTATTGCCAAAGTTGACACAACCAGATATTAGGTTTTGGGGGCAATTACTTTTTCACAATAGTTTGGTTGATAGGTTAGGTGGGTCACATGGTTTTGGTATTGAATAAATCTTTATCTTCAATAAAGGAGGGATCATTTAAAAGCTGCATTTTGTGTTTACTTGTGTTGTCTTTGTTTTAGAATGTAAAAATAGAAGTAGAAGAAATCGGGTGAGGGGCAAATACTTTTTCACAGCACTGTAGAAATCATCTTTATCTGAATTATTTGTTCTGAGGATTTCTTTCTCTCCACAGAGAGACCAAAACCTGCGGTGTCCATACAGCCTGATCATCAGGTGTTCAGAGGAGAGACTGTCACTCTCACATGTGACATACAGGGAGGAGGAGTCTCTACCTGGCAGTACAGCTGGTTTAAAGATGATCCATACAGACGTGTCAGTAATAAACAGCAGTACAGTATCAGCTCTGTTACAGCGTCTGACGGAGGAAAATACACCTGTATAGGAGCAGTGAGAGGAACATCACGCTACTCACACTACAGTGAAGCCGTTACACTGACTGTATCAGGTGAGTGAGAAAAAGTTTTCAGCTCACTTAATACTTAACTAATGAATCAGAGCTTAATAAAACGTCTTCATTACATTGAATGATTATTAATACTTAACTAATGAATCAGAGCTTAATAAAACGTCTTCATTACATTGAATGATTATTAATACTTAACTAATGAATCAGAGCTTAATAAAACATCTTCATTACATTGAATGATTATTAATACTTAACTAATGAATCAGAGCTTAATAAAACGTCTTCATTACATTGAATAATTATTAATACTTAACTAATGAATCAGAGCTTAATAAAACGTCTTCATTACATTGAATGATTATTAATACTTAACTAATGAATCAGAGCTTAAAAAAATGTCTTCATTACATTGAATGATTATTAATACTTAACTAATGAATCAGAGCTTAATAAAACGTCTTCATTACATTGAATGATTATTAATACTTAACTAATGAATCAGAGCTTAAAAAAATGTCTTCATTACATTGAATGATTATTAATACTTAACTAATGAATCAGAGCTTAATAAAACATCTTCATTACATTGAATGATTATTAATACTTAACTAATGAATCAGAGCTTAATAAAACGTCTTCATTACATTGAATGATTATTAATACTTAACTAATGAATCAGAGCTTAATAAAACGTCTTCATTACATTGAATGATTATTAATACTTAACTAATGAATCAGAGCTTAATAAAACGTCTTCATTACATTGAATGATTATTAATACTTAACTAATGAATCAGAGCTTAATAAAACGTCTTCATTACACTGAATGATTATTAATACTTAACTAATGAATCAGAGCTTAATAAAACGTCTTCATTACATTGAATGATTATTAATACTTAACTAATGAATCAGAGCTTAATAAAACGTCTTCATTACATTGAATGATTATTAATACTTAACTAATGAATCAGAGCTTAATAAAACGTCTTCATTACACTGAATGATTATTAATACTTAACTAATGAATCAGAGCTTAATAAACGTCTTCATTACATTAAATGATTATTAATACTTAACTAATGAATCAGAGCTTAATAAAACTTAATTACATTGAATGATTATTAATACTTAACTAATGAATCAGAGCTTAATAAAACGTCTTCATTACATTGAATGATTATTAATACTTAACTAATGAATCAGAGCTTAATAAAACGTCTTCATTACATTGAATGATTATTAATACTTAACTAATGAATCAGAGCTTAATAAAACGTCTTCATTACATTGAATGATTATTAATACTTAACTAATGAATCAGAGCTTAATAAAACGTCTTCATTACATTGAATGATTATTAATACTTAACTAATGAATCAGAGCTTAATAAAACGTCTTCATTACATTGAATGATTATTAATACTTAACTAATGAATCAGAGCTTAATAAAACGTCTTCATTACATTGAATGATTATTAATACTTAACTAATGAATCAGAGCTTAATAAAACGTCTTCATTACATTGAATGATTATTAATACTTAACTAATGAATCAGAGCTTAATAAAACGTCTTCATTACATTGAATGATTATTAATACTTAACTAATGAATCAGAGCTTAATAAACGTCTTCATTACATTGAATGATTATTAATACTTAACTAATGAATCAGAGCTTAATAAAACGTCTTCATTACATTGAATGATTATTAATACTTAACTAATGAATCAGAGCTTAATAAAACGTCTTCATTACACTGAATGATTATTAATACTTAACTAATGAATCAGAGCTTAATAAAACGTCTTCATTACATTAAATGATTATTAATACTTAACTAATGAATCAGAGCTTAATAAACGTTTTCATTACATTGAATGATTATTAATACTTAACTAATGAATCAGAGCTTAATAAAACGTCTTCATTACACTGAATGATTATTAATACTTAACTAATGAATCAGAGCTTAATAAAACGTCTTCATTACACTGAATGATTATTAATACTTAACTAATGAATCAGAGCTTAATAAAACGTCTTCATTACATTGAATGATTATTAATACTTAACTAATGAATCAGAGCTTAATAAAACGTCTTCATTACATTGAATGATTATTAATACTTAACTAATGAATCAGAGCTTAATAAAACGTCTTCATTACATTGAATGATTATTAATACTTAACTAATGAATCAGAGCTTAATAAAACGTCTTCATTACATTGAATTATTATTAATACTTAACTAATGAATCAGAGCTTAATAAAACGTCTTCATTACATTGAATGTTTATTAATACTTAACTAATGAATCAGAGCTTAATAAAACGTCTTCATTACATTGAATGATTATTAATACTTGACTAATGAATCAGAGCTTAATAAAACGTCTTCATTACATTGAATGATTATTAATACTTGACTAATGAATCAGAGCTTAATAAAACTTCTTCATTACATTGAATGATTATTAATACTTAACTAATGAATCAGAGCTTAATAAAACGTCTTCATTACATTGAATTATTATTAATACTTAACTAATGAATCAGAGCTTAATAAAACGTCTTCATTACATTGAATGATTATTAATACTTAACTAATGAATCAGAGCTCAATAAAACGTCTTCATTACATTGAATGATTATTAATACTTAACTAATGAATCAGAGCTTAATAAAACGTCTTCATTACATTGAATGATTATTAATACTTAACTAATGAATCAGAGCTTAATAAAACATCTTCATTACATTGAATGATTATTAATGCTTAACTAATGAATCAGAGCTTAATAAAACGTCTTCATTACATTGAATGATTATTAATACTTAATTAATGAATCAGAGCTTAATAAAACGTCTTCATTACATTGAATGATTATTAATGCTTAACTAATAAATCACAGCTTAATAAAACGTCTTCATTACATTGAATGATTATTAATACTTAACTAATGAATCAGAGCTTAATAAAATGTCTTCATTACATTGAATGATTATTAATACTTAACTAATGAATCAGAGCTTAATAAAACATCTTCATTACATTGAATGATTATTAATACTTAACTAATGAATCAGAGCTTAATAAAACGTCTTCATTACATTGAATAATTATTAATACTTAACTAATGAATCAGAGCTTAATAAAACGTCTTCATTACATTGAATGATTATTAATACTTAACTAATGAATCAGAGCTTAAAAAAATGTCTTCATTACATTGAATGATTATTAATACTTAACTAATGAATCAGAGCTTAATAAAACGTCTTCATTACATTGAATGATTATTAATACTTAACTAATGAATCAGAGCTTAAAAAAATGTCTTCATTACATTGAATGATTATTAATACTTAACTAATGAATCAGAGCTTAATAAAACATCTTCATTACATTGAATGATTATTAATACTTAACTAATGAATCAGAGCTTAATAAAACGTCTTCATTACATTGAATGATTATTAATACTTAACTAATGAATCAGAGCTTAATAAAACGTCTTCATTACATTGAATGATTATTAATACTTAACTAATGAATCAGAGCTTAATAAAACGTCTTCATTACATTGAATGATTATTAATACTTAACTAATGAATCAGAGCTTAATAAAACGTCTTCATTACACTGAATGATTATTAATACTTAACTAATGAATCAGAGCTTAATAAAACGTCTTCATTACATTAAATGATTATTAATACTTAACTAATGAATCAGAGCTTAATAAAACGTCTTCATTACATTGAATGATTATTAATACTTAACTAATGAATCAGAGCTTAATAAAACGTCTTCATTACACTGAATGATTATTAATACTTAACTAATGAATCAGAGCTTAATAAACGTCTTCATTACATTAAATGATTATTAATACTTAACTAATGAATCAGAGCTTAATAAAACTTAATTACATTGAATGATTATTAATACTTAACTAATGAATCAGAGCTTAATAAAACGTCTTCATTACATTGAATGATTATTAATACTTAACTAATGAATCAGAGCTTAATAAAACGTCTTCATTACATTGAATGATTATTAATACTTAACTAATGAATCAGAGCTTAATAAAACGTCTTCATTACATTGAATGATTATTAATACTTAACTAATGAATCAGAGCTTAATAAAACGTCTTCATTACATTGAATGATTATTAATACTTAACTAATGAATCAGAGCTTAATAAAACGTCTTCATTACATTGAATGATTATTAATACTTAACTAATGAATCAGAGCTTAATAAAACGTCTTCATTACATTGAATGATTATTAATACTTAACTAATGAATCAGAGCTTAATAAAACGTCTTCATTACATTGAATGATTATTAATACTTAACTAATGAATCAGAGCTTAATAATACGTCTTCATTACATTGAATGATTATTAATACTTAACTAATGAATCAGAGCTTAATAAACGTCTTCATTACATTGAATGATTATTAATACTTAACTAATGAATCAGAGCTTAATAAAACGTCTTCATTACATTGAATGATTATTAATACTTAACTAATGAATCAGAGCTTAATAAAACGTCTTCATTACACTGAATGATTATTAATACTTAACTAATGAATCAGAGCTTAATAAAACGTCTTCATTACATTAAATGATTATTAATACTTAACTAATGAATCAGAGCTTAATAAACGTTTTCATTACATTGAATGATTATTAATACTTAACTAATGAATCAGAGCTTAATAAAACGTCTTCATTACACTGAATGATTATTAATACTTAACTAATGAATCAGAGCTTAATAAAACGTCTTCATTACACTGAATGATTATTAATACTTAACTAATGAATCAGAGCTTAATAAAACGTCTTCATTACATTGAATGATTATTAATACTTAACTAATGAATCAGAGCTTAATAAAACGTCTTCATTACATTGAATGATTATTAATACTTAACTAATGAATCAGAGCTTAATAAAACGTCTTCATTACATTGAATGATTATTAATACTTAACTAATGAATCAGAGCTTAATAAAACGTCTTCATTACATTGAATTATTATTAATACTTAACTAATGAATCAGAGCTTAATAAAACGTCTTCATTACATTGAATGTTTATTAATACTTAACTAATGAATCAGAGCTTAATAAAACGTCTTCATTACATTGAATGATTATTAATACTTGACTAATGAATCAGAGCTTAATAAAACGTCTTCATTACATTGAATGATTATTAATACTTGACTAATGAATCAGAGCTTAATAAAACTTCTTCATTACATTGAATGATTATTAATACTTAACTAATGAATCAGAGCTTAATAAAACGTCTTCATTACATTGAATTATTATTAATACTTAACTAATGAATCAGAGCTTAATAAAACGTCTTCATTACATTGAATGATTATTAATACTTAACTAATGAATCAGAGCTCAATAAAACGTCTTCATTACATTGAATGATTATTAATACTTAACTAATGAATCAGAGCTTAATAAAACGTCTTCATTACATTGAATGATTATTAATACTTAACTAATGAATCAGAGCTTAATAAAACATCTTCATTACATTGAATGATTATTAATGCTTAACTAATGAATCAGAGCTTAATAAAACGTCTTCATTACATTGAATGATTATTAATACTTAATTAATGAATCAGAGCTTAATAAAACGTCTTCATTACATTGAATGATTATTAATGCTTAACTAATAAATCACAGCTTAATAAAACGTCTTCATTACATTGAATGATTATTAATACTTAACTAATGAATCAGAGCTTAATAAAATGTCTTCATTTCATTGAATGATTATTAATACTTAACTAATGAATCAGAGCTTAATAAAACGTCTTCATTACATTGAATGATTATTTAGAAGTTTAAAAACAATATTAAGCTTCTTTCAGAACTGGTCTATAACTTTATACAGACTTCAGCTCACTGTAGTGAAAATACCACGTTCACTTCACCAGAGCAGCTACGGCAAATTTAGAAACACAAACTCTGCTCTAAGACAGGCTCACACTGAGTCTTTGACCCACTCAGATTATTATGAAGTTCAGAAAGTTTTTCTTTTGTAACTTCTACAGTTCTGAAATCAGGGTTCGCTGATTCCCCACTTCTTGCGTCCTTGCAGTGTTTTCTGTGCTCTCTTTTCTGTAAATCATTATGATTGAAATTTTAATCATTATAACAGCGTCATGTTCAGCCTCTGACTGTAAATTATGCTCTGAGACTCTGTTCTTTCTTCTGTTCTCTCAGCTCCTGTTTTTAGAATAAGGCTATTTTTACTGCAAAGGGTATTTTACTGGTTTATAATCATAATTTAACATTTCATTATGTTCCTAAAGCCTTGACTGTGTAACTGTTTTACAGCTGACCATCCTCAGCAAACCTCGTATCTCCATTTCTGTTGATTTTCATTTTTTAAGATAATTTGAAAAAACGTTTTGGCCTTTATATTGTCTGTAAATTTAATGAAAGATGGGCCAAAATAAACGGCCTAAAATGACTTGGAAAGAAGTCTGGTTCCATTGACTTACATTGAAAGTATTGTATGTTTGTTCCTTCTCCTCTAAAGTTTCCATTTTGGAGATACAATGTTTTGTTCCGACAGCAGTGATATGCACATGTTCCTATTCAGATAATATTTCAGACTGTTTGTTTAACCTTAGTGAAGCAGAGCTGCAGCCTGGGAAAGCCATTGCTCAACAGATGGTGGAGAGGGGCTGGCCCACCGAGTTAGGATACATTTTTTTGCCAGAAATGAAAGCATTAGAAACAAAAATTTACTATCAGTATCAAAAATACGTTCCACTCCTGTTCCCAAAAGCTACAGGGCAGGAGACTCTTCTGAAATGGTGTTTGGAAGATTTCTTCTACCCTAATATGTACTCTGTCCCAGAAAGTGCCAATTCTTTTACACTGCCAGAAAGCATGGAAAAATGTTCCTCTTTCAGTTTTACATTTAAAACACAAATTAGATCGATCTGGAAACATCTTCTGTAAGCAAACAGGTGTAAAATATATCCCATTCATGAATTTAACATTAAGCTCATGAACACCAGATGAGGAACATTTGGGAAACAAGTCTTTACAAACATTGCACCAGTCCTCTTCTGTGATTGGTTGGCCTAAGTCCCTCTCCCAGCCTCCTCTCAGACTGTCTGATGATGGTTTAACATGTTTTAGCAAAATGCCATAAATTGGTGAAATCACCCCTCTAGCCTGGCTTTTCTTAACTAGCAACTCTTCAAGGTCGGTTAATTCCTTTCTGAATCTCCCATCCTTAATAGTTGAGATGATCAGGTGACGAACCTGGAGATGTTTTAAAAGTCTGACCTAGGTAACTCGTACTCTTCTTGCAGTTGTATGAACGATTTGAACAAACTTCCAGAAAACATGTGGGAAATGTTTTTAATCCCTCTGTCAAACCAAACTGAGAGTCCAGAGCTATTCAGCTGAAAAGAGAAATCTGGGTTATGGGCCAGGGGGGACAATAATGAAAGACAATGAGGGATATTAAGATATTTCTTAGCATCTTAGCAGACCATGGAAACACATTCCATGAAGCTCTCTATGCTGTTCTTGAGCTGAGCTGAAGGCCAAATGAAGTTTGGAGGTCTATAGCGATTCTGACTCTGCAGAAAGTTGCCGACCTCTGCGCACTATACGCCTCAGCATCTGTTGACCCCACGCTGTCATTTTACATGGCCCAGCACTTCGTGGCTGAGCTACTATTGTTTCTAATCGCTTCCACTGTGTTATAATACCACTGACAGTTGACTGTGGAATATTTAGTAGTGAGGAAACTTCACGACTGGACTTTTTGCACAGGTGGCGTCGGATCACGTTCCATACTGGAATTCACTGAGCTCCTGAGAGCGACACATTCTTTCACTAATGCTTGTAGAAGCAGTCTGCAGGCCTAGGGGCTTGGTTTTATACACTGTGGCCATGGAAGTGATTCAGAAGGAAAGATGAGGAGGGGTACACCAGTCTGTGAAAGACTGCATAATCAAATAGTGGAACAATTCAAGAGTAACATTTTTCAACATAAAATAGCATCGAACTTTTGTTTTTCATCATCTATGGTACAGAATATCATTAGACAACTCAGAGTATATGGTGAAATCTCTGTATGCAAGGACAAGGCCAAAATACAGTATTTGCTGGCCGTGAACTTTGGGCACATCAGGTGGCACTGCATTTAAAACAGACATGATTCTGTAGTAGAAATCACTGCATGGGTTGACGTGCACATCTATGAAGGCACCGTTAATGCTGAACAATATATACATGTTTGGGCATATTTCTGTGTTTTCAGAGAAGCCTTGTTTATTTCAGCAAGACAATATCAAACCACAATCTGCACATATTACAACAGCATTGCTCAGTATTAAGAGTCCAGGTGCTAAACTGACCTGCCTGCTGTCCAGAACAGTCACTAAAACATTTGGCACATTATAAAATGAAATATACAACACAGGAGACCCTGAATTGATGAGCAGCTGAAATCCTATACCAAACAAGAATGGGAAACATTTCACTTTAAAAACTACAGCAAGTGGTCTCCTTGGTTCCCAAACGCTTACAGAGCATTGTTAAAAGAGGAGATGAAACCCGAGTGGTAAACATGCCCCCGTCCCTTTTTTAGAACATGTTGGCATCAAATTCAGTAATGCTATGAATTAATGTTGTCATGTATCCTTATTGTAAAGTGTTATTGATAAACCTTCATTTAATCCAAGCTAAAGTTTAACCTTTGTTGGTGCAGCCCATTCAGAAACAATCACAGCAGATTTAAAGACTCATTAATAAAATACAGTGTATAAGACGATTGAACTACTGCTTGTGTTGTAAAATGAAAAGCAGCTCTGATTCATCATTTCATACCAACAGGAAAACCCAAACCGACTGTGAGGGTGGATCCACAGCGCTCTGTCTACACTGGAGACACAGTTACTCTGACCTGTAAGGTGGAGTCTACTGGATGGGAGTTTCTCTGGTACAAAGACTCTAAGGAATTACAGCCTCAGAGTCCTGTAGGTAAAGACACCAACACAGTGAGAGTAACAGTGTCTCATGCAGGAAGAACAGAGTTTGAATGTGCAGCACGCAGAGGAGCCTACACAACACAGACCAGTGCTGCAGCCGTGATCACAGTTACAGGTTCGTCTGTTTTCTTGCAACAAATTTGACTTTAGAATAAATAGAGGAGGCATTTCTCATATCATTTATGATCAGTTATCCCATTATTCAGTCATTTTTCCAAACTCACGTGCATCTTCTGATTATTTGAATATAATATTTGAAAATTGAATATTTTAGTCTCAAAAGTTTCTAAATTATTCGTCCTGTTTTTACAGCGAGACCAAAAGCTACAGTGACAATAAACCCAGCTGATCCTGTGTTCATCGGAGAGACAGTCACTCTCACATGTCATATAGGAAGTGGACGTCATTGGCAGTATTACTGGTTTAAGGATAGTAAACCTCTCAGTGAAGCTCAACAGAGGAAGGAATACACCATTTCTAAAGTTGCTGAGTCTCATAGAGGAGTTTATATCTGTAACGGAACACAGTCAACACAGCCGCGTTACTCAGAGACCAGTGATGCTGTTACACTGACTGTATCAGGTGAGTAACGTCTCAGTCACAAAGTCTTTCTGCTGTTATTACTTTGAAACACTGAACTGCTTTTAATGCTCTGCTTCTAAATGTTACACCTGCAGTTTCAGATTCAGTAAATTGTTTGTGTATAACTGACAGCATCTTCCACACCAAACGCGTTTTTTCAGACAGCAAAAGTATTTTATTCACCCTCTATTTACTTTTGTGAACTCACTGTGGACAAAACCTCACTGACCAAACACGGTCACCTCTGCTTTTGGAATGACTGTAGTGGAGCTGATGGAGCAGCTGAGGTCCAGCTAAAATAAGTTTTTCACAAACACTAAAAGCCTCAGAATCTCTGAAAACACAGTCAGAAGAAACGGCTTCATCTTAGAATTTATAATCTAGATTTTATTTTAAATCGATTGGAGATGCACCGCTTAACTTTAAACAGATGAAGCTACAGACACGAAACACATATCAGACCAGTCAGCAGACGCAGCTCAAACCAAGTAGCGTGACGTCATCGAGCGGTGACGTCAGCGTCAGTTCGTAATTTGGCTGGAATATCACCCAAAGTCTCGATATTATTGCTCTGCTTTTTGCCCTTCATATTCCAACAATGGGTTAAAACAGGGACATGATTCACAGATGATGCTGACCATCTTGGCTCTGTGGAGATTTCAGCTAGTAATCCAGTCAGTAATCCAGTTCAGAAATCCATCGTCCAGTGAGATCCACCTTGAAAAACACAGATAAATAATGAAAAGATAATAAGGGCGTAACGTGGAGCGAGGAGGCGGACGCACGTGCTGAGATAAGCGGGATTTATTAAGGGCAAATCCAAAATCAGGGTGGAGACAGTCCAGGGTCAGAGAGCCAATACGGAGAGATCGTGGGGCCGACATGACCGACACCAGAATCAAACCAACTACACAGACAGAGATTGAAACAAAGCAAACATCAAACACAGACCAATACAAAGACCAGCGAAAACAAAGGGCAGACTCAGGGCTTAAATACACACCAGGAAGATGAGGGACAGGTGAAAACAATCAGGGGCAGAGTCACAAAACAAGGGGCTAAACCAAAACATGAACACATGCACAGGACTGGGAGGAGCCGATCATGAAAAAGCGTGAAAATATTGTTTAAAGCTTAATAATATGTAAAAATCAGTTGTCATGATGTTCATAGGGTCTTCATGATGTTCATAGGGTCTTCATGATGTTCATAGGCTCTTCATGATGGTCAGGAGCTAAATAGAAAGACTGAATGCTGAGTCACCGCCTCATAGAGGGCTCAGTTATATATTCAGCTTTACTAAAGCATCACTTCTTCATGGGTTCATGTTTGTGTCCCTTAAAGTAAAGTGGTGAAATATTACTTCTTTATCACTGTTAATGATTAAATAACGGATGAAAACCATTCATTAAGATTTTTTTTTAATCCATCTAATTGTCTTTACAGTCCTCTGTCAATGTTTCAAAAGAAATAAATACACACAACACTAATAGTAAAATGTTTTAGCTGCACATACAGCTCAGTAAACACAACAGCACAGTTGCAAATATGCGACATAGAACACAGACATTCCTGATACAATAGAAATAAGCAGCGCCTTAAAATGTGCCTGATGTTCAGTTTATTACAACAACATGTGAGACTTTAAAATGGTTTTACTTGATCCATTCAGGCCGGTTTCCTAGCAGCAAATAAACACTGAGCTAAAGCTTTATAATGTGACAAAATCAAAATCAAACAAATAAAAATATAAAAATTATTGTCTCAGCTTTTTATTGTCTTAGCTTCACAGACACAGCACCAGATATTTAAACAGTTTTCTTCTAGTTTCACTGACTGACAGAGAAGGACAACCTGTCCTGAAGAAACAGAAACACATGATGATCCCACCTGATCAAATGTGGGTCTTTGGTAGTTAAAACTTGTGAGAGGACTGTATACGATTATCATGAGATCATCATAAAGGCGTTTACACAATTATATAACATTTAACATTCAGTCGTCATGAAGAAACCAGGAGCCATAATTACTTTATCATTATCAGTTTATTAGTGTTTTATTTAACACTAAACAATTTGAAACAAACTGTAATTGGAAACTATCCAAACTAATCTGAATTACTCACAGCCTGCTAGCCTTGAGCTTACACAGTAGCCACAAGCTAACCCGCTAACAGTGAGCTAGCACACCAGCTGTGAGGAAACATGTTAGCCACACACAAAGACGCTAGAGTACACATAAGCTGCACTTACCAGGAGTGTGCTTTAGCACTTCTACTCAGTTCTGAAGTAAAGAATGGAGATTTTTTAGGGAAGGTACTGTTTGCCCTCACTGTGGATCTGCCTTTAACACCTCATTACAGTCTATGAATGTAGATTCATTCATGTGTTACACGTAAAGATACTTTTCTAAATAAAAACATTATTTAACGGTGTTCACTAATTATTTCATCAGTAACCAAACAGTGAAAAAGAAGGAAAGAAATAATTCACCACTTTACTTTGAAGGCTACAAACCTCAGGAGCCCATAAAGAAGTAATGCTTTAGTAATGCTGTATATATAACTTCACACTCCTGTTCAGTGAGGAGCTAAAGTTTAACCTTTGTTGGTGCAGCCCATTCAGAAACAATGACAGCAGATTTAAAGACTCATTAATAAAATACAGTGTATAAAACGATTGAACTACTGCTTGTGTTGTAAAATGAAAAGCAGCTCTGATTCATCATTTCATACCAACAGGAAAACCCAAACCGACTGTGAGGGTGGATCCTCAGAGCTCTGTCTACACTGGAGACACAGTTACTCTGACCTGTGAGGTGGAGTCTACTGGATGGGAGTTTCTCTGGTACAAAGACTCTCAGCCATTACAGCCTCAGAGTCCTGTAGATAAAGAGACCAACACAGTCAGAGTAACAGTGCCTGACGAAGGAAGAACAGAGTTTAAATGTGCAGCACGCAGGAAAAACTACTACTACGACAACAGTAAGAAACGCTATGTCTACTACAACGTCTACAACACACATCGCAGTGCTCCAGCCGTGATCACAGTTACAGGTTCGTCTGTTTTCTTGCCACAAATTTGACTTTAGAATAAATACAGGAGGCATTTCCTGTAATTTCATGTTCACTGATCCCATTATTCAATAACTATTTTCAAAACTCTCATCTTATGATTTCATATTTAAGTTCCAACAGTTTCTAAATTATTCGTCCTGTTTTTACAGCGAGACCAAAAGCTACAGTGACAATACAACCAGCTGATCCTGTGTTCATCGGAGAGACAGTCACTCTCACATGTCATATAGGAAGTGGACGTCATTGGCAGTATTACTGGTTTAAGGATAGTAAACCTCTCAGTGAAGCTCAGTGGAGGAAGGAATACAACATTTCTAAAGTTGCTGAGTCTCATAGAGGAGTTTATAGCTGTAACGGAACACAGTCAACAGAGCCGCGTTACTCAGAGACCAGTGATGCTGTTACACTGACTGTATCAGGTGAGTAACGTCTCAGTCACAAAGTCTTTCTGCTGTTATTACTTTGAAACACTGAACTGCTTTTAATGCTCTGCTTCTAAATGTTACACCTGCAGTTTATTCACTAGACAGTAAATTGTTTGTGTATAACTGACAGCATCTTCCACACCAAACGCGTTTTTTCAGACATCAAAAGTATTTTATTCACCCTCTATTTACTTTTGTGAACTCACTGTTGACAAAACCTCACTGCCCAAACACGGTCACCCCTGCTTTTGGAATGACTGTAGTCGAGCTGAAGGAGCAGCTGAGGTCCAGCTAAAATAACTTTTTCACAAACGCTAAAAGCCTCAGAATCTCTGAAAACACAGTCAGAAGAAACGGCTTCATCTTAGAATTTATAATCTAGATTTTATTTTAAATCGATTGGAGATGCACCGCTTAACTTTAAACAGATGAAGCTACAGACACGAAACACATATCAGACCAGTCAGCAGACGCAGCTCAAACCAAGTAGCGTGACGTCATCGAGCGGTGACGTCAGCATCAGTACGTAATTTGGCTGGAATATCACCCAAAGTCTCGATATTATTGCTCTGCTTTTTGCCCTTCATATTCCAACAATGGGTTAAAACAGGGACATGATTCACAGATCATGCTGACCATCATGTCTCTGGAGATTTCAGCTAGTAATCCAGTCAGTAATCCAGTTCAGAAATCCACCGTCTAGTGAGATCCACCTTGAAAAACACAGATAAATAATGAAAAGATAATAAGGGTGTAACGTGGAGCGAGGAGGTGGACGCACGTGCTGAGATAAGCGGGATTTATTAAGGGCAAATCCAAAATCAGGGTGGAGACAGTCCAGGGTCAGAGAGCCAATACGGAGAGATCGTGGGGCCGACATGACCGACACCAGAATCAAACCAACTACACAGACAGAGATTGAAACAAAGCAAACATCAAACACAGACCAATACAAAGACCAGCGATAACAAAGGGCAGACTCAGGGCTTAAATACACACCAGGAAGACGAGGGACAGGTGAAAACAATCAGGGGCAGAGTCACAAAACAAGGGGCTAAACCAAAACATGAACACATGGACAGGACTGGGAGGAGCCGATCGTGACAAAGCGTGAAAATATTGTTTAAAGCTTAATAATATGTAAAAATCAGTTGTCATGATGTTCATAGGGTCTTCATGATGGTCAGGAGCTAAATAAAAAGACTGAATGCTGAGTCACCGCCTCATAGAGGGCTCAGTTATATATTCAGCTTTACTAAAGCATCACTTCTTCATGGCTTCATGTTTGTGGCCCTCAAAGTAAAGTGGTGAAATATTACTTCTTTATCACTGTTAATGATGAAATAACCGACGAAAGCCAATCATTAAGATTCACAAAGTCTTTCTGCTGTTATTACTTTGAAACACTGAACTGCTTTTAATGCTCTGCTTCTAAATGTTACACATGCAGTTTATTCACAAGACAGTAAATTGTGTACACTGTGCACAATTATTAGGCAAGTCTTATTTTTGAGGATTATTTTTATTAATGACCAACTACAGCGCTCTCGGTTAATCCAAAATTTTAATAAACCTGTTTAAGAAAAATAAAGTGAAGTCAGGTCAATTGGACATGCCCCTAGGTGTGAGTGACTGTCTGTGTCTGTCTGTCTGCCCTGCGATGGACTGGCGACCTGTCCAGGGTGTATCCTGCCTTCCGCCTGATGACTGCTGGGATAGGCTCCAGCATCCCCCCCGCAACCCTGACGGAGAAGCGGCTTAGAAAACGGATGGATGGAAAGTGAAGTTTTGGGTTTCTTAAGAGAATTTCTATATGTGCACATTTACTGGGCAACTATAATGGTGCAGAATTATTACGCAGCTAAATGAAAAACACACATTTTCCCATCTCACGTTTTATTTTCATCTGTTCAAGTGAGAATTATAAACAAACAACTCTAAGCTTTCCAATGAACATTTCTAAGAAATAAAAAAAATAAATTAGTGACCCATATAGCCCCCCTTCTTTTCAATAACCGTGATAAGCCTTCCATTCATGGAGTCTGTCAGTTTCTTGATCTGTTGACGATCAAATTTTTGTGCAGCAGCAACCACAGCCTCCCAGACCCTGTTCAGAGAGGTGTCCTGTTTTCCTTCACTGTAAATCTCCCGTTTAAGAATTGCCCACAAGTTCTCAATTGGGTTCAGGTCAGGTGAGGAAGGAGGCCACGTCATAAGTTTTTCATCTTTAACCCCTTTACTGGCGAGCCATGCAGAGGAGTACATGGATGCATGTGATGGAGCATGTCCTGCATAAAAATCATTGTCCTTTTGAAAGATGCAGATTCTTCCTGGACCACTGCTTAAAGAAAGTGTCTTCTAAAAACTGGCTGTAGGCTTGGGAGTTGATTTTGAGCCCATCTTCAACCCGAAAAGGTCCAACCAGCTCATCTTTAATAATACCAGCCAATACCAGTACCCCATCTCCACCTTGCTGGGGTCTGACTCGAAGTGGAGCTCTGTCCCGTTACTGATCCAGCCACGGGCCCGTCCATCTGGTCCGTCAAGAGTCACTCTCATTTAATCAGTCCATAAAACTTTTGAAAAATCTGTCTTCAGATTCTTCTTGGACCAGTCTAGACGCTTCAGCTTATGTGTCTTGTTCAGTGGTGGTCGGGTTTCACCCTTCCTTACCTTGGCCACGTCTCTGAGTGCTGAACATCTCGTACTTCTTGATACTCCAGCTCGGTTGCAGTTCTGGAATATGACAGAACTGGAAGATAATGGGTTCCTGGTAGCTTCACGCTTGATTCTTCTCAAATCCTTGGCAGTTATTTTGCGTCTTTTTTTTCTCAACACGTTTCTTGCGACCCTGTTGACTATTTGCAACAAAACGTTTGATGGTTCTGTGATCACGCCCCAATATCTTAGCAATTTCAAGAGTTCTGCATCCCTCTGAGAGACTTTTGGTAATTTTTAACTTTTCAGAGTCAGTTCAATCTCTTTTTTTGGCCCATTTTGCCTGAAGAAAAAAGCTGCCTAATAATTATGCACACCTTGATACAGGGTGTTGACCTCCTTAGGCCACACCCTCCCTCATTACACAGATACACATCACCTGCTACGCTTAAATCCATTAAGCATTCAAGTTTATCCAGCTTGGAGTTAGAAAATATGCCTAAAAATGATACATTTTCAAAATACTCACTTGTCTAATAATTGTGCACACAGTGTATAACTGACAGCATCTTTCACACCAAATGCGTTTCTTTGGACATCAAAAGTATTTCATTCACATTTCATTAGAATTTATAATCTAGATTTTATTTTAAATTGATTGGAAATGCACCGCTTAACTTTAAACAGATGAAGCTACAGACATGAAACGCATATCAGACCATTAGCAGACCCAGCTCAAACCAACTAGCCTGACGTCATTGAGCGGTGACGTCAGCATCAGTTCGTAATTTGAATGATAATAATGAATATAGACTCTTTGTGCTGTTGTTGTGGCACAGAGTTGAAGAAAGCAGCTCATGTTAGCTACAGATGTACTCATACAAATGACTGATTTTATATAGACTATTTATCAGCGTATTTATTAAACAGGACAAGATGAACGCAGCGTGTGTTCTTGTTTTTATTTATTATCTTTTCAGGAGTAGCACTAGCCATTTACTGAGGTGAATCCCACTGGCATGTGGATAAAGATGCTGAGGACCTGCTCTGAGAAACAGCTCAACTTTAATAGATGCCGACAGCCGTTACATTATCATTAATGGAACCACAGTCAAGGACAGTCTAACCTTCGCTAATATTTATGGTCCTAATACAGACTCTCCAGCGTTCTTCCATTTACTTTTCACAGAGATATCTAAATTTCCTAATTCCTCCCTTATTCTTGGTGGGGATTTTAATATAGTCTTATATGCATGTGTGAATTTCTCATCAGCACATACTGGTACAGTCAGTCACTCAAACAATACATGTTAGATTTTGGACTGGTGGATATTTGAAGATCACAGAACCCTAACAGTAAAGAATTTACATATTACTCCCCACACCATAAATCATCCTAACTAATAATTCCATTTCACACAGAATAATTGACTCTGACATTAGCAGTATCATCTCAGATCATGCTCCTATTAACATTTCTTTTCTTGTAGAACATAAAGCTCTACCCCCTCCATGACGGTGCTTTAACACCGCTCTACTTACAGATGAAGACTTTGAAAGATATTTTGAAACAGGAATGGAGAGTTTTATTCAAATTAATGAGGACCGTTTTTTAAGGAGTGTCTCTCTTCCTAAACTAATGAAAAAACAGGCAGAATCATTAGACAAACCCCTTTAAAGCTCTCTATCAAATGCCAAATCAGAAATCACATGGACCAGATGGATTCCCAGCTGAATTTTATAAACGTTTTCGGTCACTTATCTTATATATGATCAGTATTTTATTGAACATTTTATAATTAACACAATTTACAAAGCCTCAGAATAAACAGTAGTAAATATCACAAAGTCAGGAGCAGGGAAAAGAAAGTTACAGTATGTTATTATTATTATTATAATTATAAAATCAAAGATGTACAACATTGTTTATTTTCAAAACAAAAAGAAAAAATAGTAATAATAATAATAATAATAATAATAATAAATAATAAAACAAACCAACAAATAAATAAAAATAAATAAAAGGAGGGTATATATGTAGTGCTACTACTTTAACAGATGTGACTGGATCATTTGGACAGGTGTGCGCTATGAGGTGGGGTTTGCTGAGTCTGAACCAATATGACCGAGGAATTTCTGCCACTTCTTAAAATACTGATTAGGTGTCCCTATCAACCTGAAAGAGAGTCTTTCATAGGAGGCCACTATTTAATAACTCGTACCATTCACTTAAGGTGGGAGCCTGAGACGACTTCCAGTGTCTCAATAGTAGCCTCCTGCCTACCATAAGAGCTGTCTGGATCCAATCACAGTAATAAACAGTCATGGAAATCAAAGGGCCTGGATCCCCCAAAACATATAGGCTGGGTAGACAGGGATACTGTACCCTGATTATCATTTCGATGGTTCTGTGTAGCTGCAGCCAAAAGTCCTGAATTACCGAACAATCCCACAGACAGTGAATTAGTGTACCTTCCAAAGACCACCTCCAGCAAATAGGGCAGTCTTTCAAGTTTGCTCTGAATAACTTACTGGGTGTCCAATAAAAGCGATTAATAATTTGAAACTGTACAAGCCTAGTTCTAAGTTCTCTGGACATTTTCTTTGATTTCCTTAGAATATTTAACCAATCATTATCAGTGAATGTAACATTTAAATCTTTTTCCCATGCTGGTTTTAGCGAAGAGGGTTTGATGGACTTCTGTAGCAGAATATAGTAATACCTAGTTGCTTCATGACCAAGGCCGAGCAAATTAAAGAAATGTTTTTGATCCTTTGCCTGTGGGGGTTGTGTACCAGCCCCAAACACGTGTAAGCAAAGACTGCAAATTTGGAGATACCGCCAACTCTGGTTAAGGGGAAGTCCATATTCATGCTGGAGACGCTCAAAGGATTTAAGAGAATCCCCTACATGTAGGTCCTCCACCATATGAATGCCCTGCAGTACCCAAACCTTCCACAGAAACGGAGACTTGCCAATACATAATTTAGGATTTGACCATATGCTGGAAAGGTTGTTCAAAAATGGACTGAATCCAACCAGCTTTGAGACTTTGCACCATACCCACTGAAGATGTGAAATGACTGGGTGATCTGACTTCACAACAGAAGGACAACTAATAACAGGAAGGGGGTGGCATACATGGCTCTCTATATCGAACCAAGGTGGAGCTCTTTCAGGGGGAAGTGACCATCACACCAAGTGTCTCAAGCAAAAAGCATAGTGGTAGAGCAGGAGATTAGGTATGCCCAGCCCTCCCTGATCCACTGGTTTCTGTAATTTACTCAGGCGTATACGAGGCCGTTTACCATTCCAAAGAAAAACATTACAAAGCTTCTCAAAATGATGAAAATATTTCAAAGGAATGGAGATTGGTAGAGCCTGAATAATGTAGTTAAATTTTGGGGCAACATTCTTTTTAAGGACATTGGCCTTTCCCCACAACGAGAGATAGAGTGGGGACCACCTGTCTATTTCCGCTTTAAAATGATCCAGAAGAGGTTCTACGTTAACCCTACTCAGATCAGACAAATTTGGGGGGAACAGGACACCGAGATATGTTATTCCTTTCTGAGGCCATAGAAATCGTGAAGAGAATGCTGTTTTAGGGCAATAAGATGTCAGGGGGAGGGCTTCACATTTAGACCAATTTACTTTATACCCTGATAGTTTGGAAAATGAATCAATAGTTGTTAAGAGAGAATTCACCGATCTTTCGGGGTTAGAAATAAATGTTAAGATGTCATCTGCGTACAGCATTATTTTATGGGTCTTTTGGCCTATCTGAACACCAGGGAAGTCTGGATTCAGTCTTACAGCTACCGCAAGAGGCTCTAATGCCAAAGAAAATACAAGGGGGGATAAAGGCGATTTGGCGCACTCCTCTTTGTAGCCTAAAATATGGTGAAATAAGCCTGTTTGTAACAACAGCGGCTTTGGGCCCTGTGCACAAGATATGAATCCACTTTATGAAGACATCTCCAAATCCAAAAGCTTTCAGGGTCAGCAAAAGATAGCGCCACTCTACCCGGTCAAATGCCTTCTCGGCGTCTAATGACAGAGCAGCTATAGGTTCCTGGTCATTCTGAACATGCCACATGATGTCAATGAACCTTCTGATATTATCTGTAGAGTTGCGCTGATGGATAAAGCCAACCTGGTCAGGATGTACCAGTGTCTCCACTACTTTATCTAAGCTCTTTGCTAAGACCTTATCTAGAATTTTTGCATCACAGTTAATAAGAGAAATTGGTCGATAGCTCTGACAGTTATGGGGGTCTTTACCCTTCTTGAGGATGAGAGAGATCAATGCTTCAGACAGAGTTGGCGGAAGAGAACCATTTGCAAAAGATTCTTCATACATATTCAGTAAGTACGGGGTTAATTCCTTACAATACATTTTGTAAAATTCTACTGTAAACCCGTCTGGGCCAGGTGATTTGCCGGTGGTTAAAAGTGTGATCGCATCTACAATTTCCTCCTCAAATACGGGTTTGTCAAGCTCCTCTTTCTGGTCTGTTGAGAATACTGGTAAACTAAGTTTGTCAAGAAAGGATTCAATCTCACCGTCATCCACCGCCAACTCTGTACTGTAAAGGTTTTTATAGAAATTATAAAATGATTCATTAATCTCTTTTGTAGAGGTTTTTAATTCCCCACCTAGATCTCTTATACTGGAAATTGTGCTTAAAGATTCCTGTTTTTTTATGTAGCTGGCAAGTAGTCTGCCAGCCTTATCTCCTTCCTCAAAATACCTCTGCCTGGCTCTGAAAAGAGAGAATTCCACTTTTTGTGAGAGAAGAGTATTAAACTCATATTTTAGTTGTACCAGTTTGAGTAGGGACTCATTGGACAAGTGTATTTTGAATTTATCTTCTGCGACACTGATTCTCTGCTCTAATTTCAACTGTCTTGCAGTTCTATTCTTTTTTTGTAAGCACAGTGTTGGATTATGTGTCCCCTCAAAAAGGCCTTAAGTGCTTCCCAAGCCACAGCCGCAGATGATGCCATAGGCAGGTTAGTTTCTGAATACATCTTAATCTCAGCATTAAGTGCTGTTCTAAATGCTTCATCCATCAGCAGACTTGAGTTTAGCCTCCACCGATGAGATTTTATTGTTTGGGTGAATGGTTGCATATAAAGTGTCACACAGGCATGATCTGAGATTATTATATTCCCAATTTTACAAGATAAAATTGCAGGCATTAATGTTTTGGATATGAGGAAGAAATCAATTCTTGAAAAGGTTTGAAGTGGGGAGGAAAAAAATGTGTAGTCCCTTAATGTAGGACTCAAAGTGCGCCATATATCCACCAAACCTAAAGCTTCGCATAGATTTTCAAGAACCTGCTTTGATCTCCGGGGTTGGGAAGTGGATGGTCTACTCCGATCGAGCACTACGTCCAAGACCTGATTGAAATCCCCCCCTAGAATGACTGGGTGATTACCCATTCTATTCATACTGCACTCTAGGTCTCCAAAAAAAATGGCTCATCCAAATTAGGTGCTTAGATATTTGCTAATATTAATGTTTGTCCCTGGATTTCTGCCTGAACAATTAAAATTCTACCCTTTCTATCTTTAAATTCTTTTTTACATTGAAATTGTAAATGTTTATTGATGAGAATTGCCACCCCCCCCGGCTCTTGGTTGAACCTTCCCAAGAAAGAACATTGCCCACCCAGTCTCTACAAAGCCTCTTACACTCCTTGTCTGTGAGATGTGTTTCTTGCAAAAAGACCACATCATAATTTCTTGATTTCAAGAAAGACATTACTTTTCATCTTGTAATATTGTGATTTAACCCTTTCACGTTCCATGTGGTTCTGCTCAAACTCTGTGTGTTTCCTAATTTAGCTGACATTAAATTTGACATTACAGCAGTATGGTGACCACCTGTCCATCATCTTCCAAATTTAGCTCAGTATGTAAAATGACCAAATCCCCAAGATCGTATTTATCCTTTGAATGAATAGATACACTGGCACTAATAAAAGGAGTAGCAATGACTGGGGTAAAAACAGAAAAACAACCAACCAAACTGAAAAAACAAAACAAGATGACGTAAATAAAACAAATGGGCTTCCACTCTCCTGGCGCCCCGAAAACACACCAACTAGGTCCGTGATCTGCAAGCCTGTGGCAGCGAGAAGGGCAGGGTCACCATCACAACAGCGAACTTTAAACAGTCTCTGTAACTCGACTAAACGGCTCCCTAAACGACGTGACAGGACGTGGGTCTCATTGTAACCTGAGAGCATCGACAAGGACATTATTAATGTAAGCGAGCAAAGGAGCTTAGTGATTAATATTGTCCAGACAACCAACAGAGCGGGATCCATAACAACCGTTCAATCAGTAACTCACTTCTGCACATGCGCAAAGTATCTAGAAAAGCGGTTTACATTTACAAAAGACCAAAATTCACGTAAACTATGTATAAACAATGAAGTGGGTGGTTAAGAGCGGCGCTCTTAAGCAGTAACGCACATAAAACCTGTCCGTAACAATATTTACATTACCTTCAAGTTCTCTGTTGCTAAGCCATGTTTAACGGCCAATCTGGCCTACATCAAGTCCAGGACTCCCGCGGTACAATGCGCCATCAGGTGGGGGCTCGGCCACCGGCTGTAGGGCTGAAATGAAGCTCAGCGCGGTGCGAGCACTCTCAAAACGCCGCTCTCCTCCGCCCCCCGTAGCGATACAGAGAACCGCCGGGTATTTCAGTTTGAAAGCTTTCCTGCGGCCTCTTGCATTCTCAACACTTTGCCGCAAAGACACCGTTTCCTTTGAATAGTCCTGGAAGATCCGGATGAGGTTGCCATTCCAGCGGATTTCACCCTTTTCCCTCGCCGCGTTGGTTGCTGACTCCTTGTCCTCCCAGTTAAGGAACCGGGTGATGGGAATTCTCTCCGGCCTGTTGCTCCCCATACGAGCGGCTGCCAAGCGGTGACATCGCTCCACCACGAGCCCACACGGGAACTCCAAGCCGAGCATCTCAGGAATCACATCCGACAGGAATTCTGCTGGGCCTCTCCCTTCGCAATGCTCTGGAAAACCCTGAAATCGCAGATTGTTGCGGCGGGATCTTTCCTGCAGCTCCACTATATTGAGAAGCTCGTGTATGCTAGCAATCTCTTCTCGGTCGCCCGCGCCATCTTTAGCGTTATCACGTTGCCTGGTTTTAGGTGGACTGACGCGTTTAGATGCCATTTTATCCAGCAACTGTAGGTCGAATAGCTGCTTGACTCACTCAGAGAGGAGATAAATGTAATCTGAGAGCCGTAATGTCGAAATTCTGAGCAAAAGTTGCAATGGTGCACGGAGGTCTCCCCCTAAGCGGCCATTTCTCAGACTGCGTCACGTGACTCCCTCCTCACCTCCAATTTCTGAGATTTATCAGAAAGCAGTTACACCCCAACACATCAATACAGCCCTCATTACACTGATTCTAAAACCACATAAACATGCTACTGACTGCTCTAATTATCAGCCAATTTCATTAATTCTGAGATAAAACATAATCAGTAAAGCCCGATCCATTAGACTGGAGTCTGTTATCTCCTCACTAATAAGTACGGATAAGACTGGATTTATCAAGGGGAGACAAACCTCAGAAAACCTCATTTGGACCTTTTTATAAACCGATGTTTTAAAACAGAACACTGAAATAAAAAGCCTGCAGGCGAGGCGGGGAGTGTGGAGTCAGGACAACTTAGAAAATATCATTTCAGTGGATTATGGTTCAGTTATGTTCCCTGACTAAGCTCCTGAGATGTACCCCTGAGGGTCCCACCACAGTGAGAAAAAGGGTCCTGCCCCAGTGACAGTGTCGTACCACTGAGAGAGTATAGGACTATTTATTTCTGCCTGCATCTCTAGTGTGACCACTTGTCTAGTGTGCATCGCTAAAACGCAGCATGTGTGGTTCTGAAGAGCGACAGTACATGAGGAGTTGAAGACGAGTCGATGAAACAGGTCAACAAGCCTCAGAGGTGCATTAGCAAATCAATTAGCATGCTATGCTATCTTTGGCCAGCAGGGGAGCCACGTTTTTTCCTCTTTCTCTTTTGAGGACTAAGTGAAAGAAATCACTGTGAGCTACAACTGTGGCTACAATCAGCACTATAGACCAGCTTTGATCAGCAGGGCGTGGCTGTTTTTCCCCTCACCTTTCAGAGACCTGGTGAAAACTATTTCCCTTGATTCCTGATGGGTAAGGGAAAAAACAGCTGCTGCTGCTGGTTAAACGTGTTAGCCAGTTCTTTATCATACCATACCTGTCTAGTGCACCTCAGAAGTAGAAAAAACTGTGAATGAAACTTCAGCAACTCTCTTTTTTGTCGTCTTCCCCTTCAGGGCTGTCTGTATTTTTATATGTAAGGTGTGTTTAGTGGCTTCTGTCAGAGGTTTGGACATTTTTCTGTTCTTAAAGCTTTCTGTGTGTTACTTTAGCATGGGGTTTCAATCTTTAACTGAACTCTGGCAAAAGTGGATTTGTGACAACAAACTGATTTGTTTGGTAGATAAATTGAGTGTTTAGGGTGGGAGTTTAGTCTGAACTGTGTGCTTCATCTCCAACTGCAGAAAAACCTAAACCTGAACTCACATCAAGCCATAAAGGAGCTGAAAAATGTTCATGCTTTATAGTTTATATAGACGTAGAAAACATCATCACAATGATTTGGTCTGAGGATTTCTTTCTCTCCACAGAGAGACCAAGAGCTGTGGTGTCCATACAGCCTGGTGATCAGGTGTTTATAGGAGAGACTGTCACTCTCAGATGTGACATACAGGGAGGAGGAGTCTCTAACTGGCAGTACAGCTGGTTTAAAGATGGTTCATCCACTCCTGTCAGTAATGAACAGCAGTACAGAATCGGCCCTGTTACAGAGTCTCACAGAGGAAAATACACCTGTAGTGGAACAGAGAGAGGAACATCACGCTACTCACTCACCAGTGATGCTGTTACACTGACTGTATCAGGTGAGTGAGATCATCTCTTCAGTGTTCATTAATCTCAGTATCACAGCAACACAGATGAGACCAGATGTTTGAGTTTGTGTTTTTATTAATGAAACTGACTCTAAATTCTCTGAATCTGCACTGCTGCTCTCTTCTTTCTGTAGATCTACCCAAAGCTACACTGACTGTAGATCCAGTAAAATTATTCAGAATGAATTAATCAACAGTATCTGGTGTTTGGTCACAAATATAAAAACACAAATAAATGAATGAATAAAAGGACCAATCTGGATTATAATGTTTTCCTTTTTCCTAACTCCTCCCCTTCTTTTCCCTTTTTCTCTTCCCCCTCCCACAAACCCTTCCACTCCCTCTCTACCCTCCCTCCATTAGGTTTTCCCTTTCACCTTACCCTTTGCCCTAGCGCCACCCGCCTAATAACCCCAATCCCCAAAGTAAATGTTACATTACTAAACAAACTGCCCAATTATCCCAATAAATGAATGAGAGTATATGATTAGAGAATTGGGATACAGAGAAAAAAAGAAAAATAGATAAATAAATACAAAAAAAATTACATAATAAAAAATAAAATTAATTAAAAAGGGGGGGGGGTCAGTCATCTGGCATGATCTGAAGAGACTTGAAATAAGAAAGGAAGAGGTTCCACTTTGAGTAAAACACAGCAGTATTGCCTCTCAGAGTGAATCTCATCCTATCAGGTCTAAGAAAGTGCATGACATCGCAAAGCCACCTTGAAATTAAGGGGTTTTTGGAGATTTCCATACCAACAAAATGCGGCGCCTCGCTAATAAGGATGTAAAAGCCAAAATGTCCAATTGTCCGCTGGTGAGCAGGAGTACATCTGTAGAAAGGCCAAATATCCACGCCTAGAACTTTTGACATAGTTTTAAAGTAAGCAAGCCAAAACTTGCGTAAAGTGGGACAGAGTCATATGGCTCAGATTTCACGGTGAGGTATGACATTTATCACATTGGTCGTTGGTGGTGTTCAGATCAAATTTAGAAAGCTGAGATTTAGATCGGTGAACTCTGTGCAATACTTTAAACTGAATCAGTTGTAATCTTGCACAAGGTACACTTTCCCGCCCCTTGGCGATAGCCTTATCCCACCATTGGTCGGTTAGGGCAACGCCCAGCTCGTATTCCCAAGATCTTTTAATTTTATTCGTGGAACAGGGGTCCTGATGAACAAGCTTCGAATAGATGTTGGATATACAACATTTTTGAAAGGGATCTAAAGACAGAAAGTCATCCAAGGGATATCCAACAGGTAGGTGGATGTAATCCAAAAAAAGAGAAGACACAGTGTCTAATCTGCAAGTATCTAAACAAGTGGGAAGGAGGCAGGTTGAATTCTGCTGATAACTGAGCAAAGCTACAAAAAATACCATCTTTATAAAGATCATGAAGGGATTTAATACCTCTGTTGTGCCAGCGAGGCTGTGTGTTGGAGAGCTGGCCGTATAAGCAGCTGAGAGGCACCAGGATCTTTGGTAGCTTTAGTGGCTTTTGAAGGCATAGTGACCTCCACCAAACAAGTCCACAAAGAAATTAAGCACAACGACAAACCAACCAAGACGTGTAAACGAGCCACAAAACATTAAAATAAAAGTCAACAACAATTCCAGTGAAGTTGGGACGTTGTGTAAAACATAAATAAAAACAGAGTACAATGATATGCAAATTCTTTTCAATATATATTCAATTAAATACACTACAAAGACAAGATATTTAATGTTCAAATGGATAAACTTATATAGTTTTTTGCAAATATTCACTCATTTTGAATTTGGTGCCTGCAACACGTTCCAAAGAAGTTGGGACAGGGGCAACAAAAGACTGAGAAAGTTGAGGAATGCTCAAAAAACACCTGTTTGGAACATTCCACAGGTGAACAGGTTAATTTGGTTAAAAGGGAGCATCCCTGAAAGGCTCAGTCAGAGTCCAACAGTTTAAGAACAACGTTTCTCAATGTGCAATTGCAAGGAATTTAGGGATTTCATCATCTACAGTCCATAATATCTGGAGAAATGATCTGGAGAAATCTCTGCAAGTAAGCGGCAAGGCAGAACACCAACATTGAATACCTGTGACCTTCAATCCCTCAGTTGGCACTGCATTAAAAACCCACATCATTCTGTAACGGATATTATCACATGGGCTCAGGAACACTTCAGAAAACCACTGTCAGTGAACTCAGTTCGTTGCTCCATCTACAAGTGCAAGTTAAAACTCTGCCATGCAAAGCGAAAGTCAGATATCAACAATACCCAGAAACGGCGCCGGCTTCTCTGGGCCCGAGCTCATCTGAGATGGACTGACGCAAAGTGGAAAAGTGTCCTGTGGTCTGATGAGTCCACATTTCAGATAGTTTTTGGAAATCATGGACGTCGTGTCGTCCAGGCCAAAGAGGAAAAGGACAGTCCGGATTATTATAGTACTGGTGGGAACTACGTTACCCAGAATGCTGTGTACGGGGAGAGAAAAGAAATAAAAGAAAAAGAGGAATGGACTTCAAGCGGTGTGGCTGGTCTTGTCTCTGTGTTAGCTAATGTAAGATATATTTATACATGGTGTCAGAAGCGGGCAGTTTAGTGAATGCCATGTATATTTACCACTTCATGTGTACAGTGAGTGGAGTCAAGCTGTGGCTCGAAGGGGAATTGAGGAGACTAAGGGAAGTGCGCGCGAAACTCGGGGAGAGCAGTGCAGCTTCACACAGGCAGCCAGTGTGTTTTCCTCCTCTGATTTGGCTCCTAACACACAGAACTGAACAAATGGCGGTTGCAGCAGTACAGATAACACACCCAGAGCCCTTCGACTTCTCCAACACTGCTGAGTGGCCAAGATGGATTAGGCGGTTTGAACGCTTTCGTCTAGCATCAGGACTGAGCACAAAACCAGAGGACTATCAGGTCAACTCCTTACTTTACGCTATGGGAGATGAAGCAGACGATATCATAGCAGTGCTGCCACTGAGTGACTCAGAATAAAAAGAAATATCACACAGTTGTACAAGCATTTGAGCAGCACTGTGTAGGTAGACATAATGTCATACTCGAGAGAGCCCAGTTCAGTCGCAGATGCCAAGAAGAGGGTGAAAGTGCAGAGGCATTTATCACAGCAGTACATAAGCTCACAGAGCACTGTAACTTTGGCACACTGAAAGAAGAGCTAATCAGGGATAGAATTGTTGTGGGAATCAGAGGCCACAGATTGTCGGAGCTTCTGCAGCTAGATCCTGATTTAACTCTGAGCAAAGCAATACAAAAAGTCTGCCAAAATGAAACTGTGAAAAAACAACAAGCTGTATTGCATGGCCCTAATAATAGAGAATCAGCCAAGGGCATTAATGTAGATGCTATACGAGGAAAAGTGGGAAACAAAAAGATGTTTCAAAACATAAAGTACACCTTTAAAATTGTTCGGCCTCTTCAGGACCACCTGAAAATGTTGATTTGCCTTTATATATAAATGGTATACATTTCATTAAACAACCCTTTCATAACTCTTTTTCATCTCTAAAAAGATGCGAGCACACGTATAATTAATTTGTGTACCTACACAGTTATTAATGAGAGCGCAGTGAGACTGCTGATACAGGATCAGTCCTGCTAGAGAACTCAATCAAAACACTAACTGCCTCCCTAAAGTGTTGATCTTCAGTCATACACTAAATATATATTCACTACTATTGTGAGATGCTGCAGTGGATTACTTTAATAAGCTGTTTAAACACAGATCACTGCTTATTTCTTCCAAAAGACACAGAAAAGGTCAGAACTCAACAGTGAAAGTACCAGCAGCTCACACTTTGAGTCAGTCTCTTCATCACTTACAGCAGCTGCTTCTGTGCAAGTGAGTTTATCGCCACAGCCTGTGTTCGTCTTTACAGCAGCAACGACCACCACAGCACCACGATGACTGATCACAATCAAACAGGACAGAATGTTAAATTAATCTGCATTTGCTCAGATTGTCAAATTTGAGTTCCTGTGAGTGCCGTCACCAAATTATCGCCAATCAAATCGTTATAGCCCCCAGCTCTGCCTCATGTCCTCAGCCCTCCCTCAGCCAGCCATCACTGCTTAGTAACCGTTGCTAACTGCCTTTGCTTCAGGCCATTATCAGTGTTTGAATTTGTAGCTCCAGCTATGGTTAAAGACCTGGAGTTCAGAGTAAATGTAAGATCCCGTCCCCGGTAGAGGAGAGTATGTCGATCTCTACACATCCAAAGATAAAATACCAAATTTTCATAACGTCATAATTGTCAGTTCTTTATGAATTTGGTAGTTAAGTTGGTCTTTACTTAGCTACAAAAGCTAAAGGACCAAAATCCCAAAGCAAACATCTAACTTACCCTAAACTGCTTATACAGCTAAGTTATACTTTGATGACTTAAAGTCACAATCATGTGGTGTTCACTGGGCAGAAGCTGTGTCTGTAGTGAGCGGCTTTATAGTGAAGGTGCTGTTGGTCAGTGAAGTGTTGGCTGTGTTTGTGTGAATCCTGTCTTCTGTTTGGTTGCTGTTGTTTACCACTGTAAGGTAGAAGTGGTGGATTAGGGAGGTGATGTCTGCACTGCTGTTAGCAATAGACTAAGGCCTGATGTGACTCAGCAGGACGCAGCGCATTTGGAAACTGTATCTACCAAGTTGACCTACATAAGGGTTCTTTAGTTAAGAAAATGGTACTGTGTAGAACCATGAACACTCCAAGAACTCTTTTTGAAAAGGGTTCTATATAGTAGCAAAAGGGGTTCTTTAGCTTGTAACAATAGAAGAATTTTTTGGTGCTATATAGAACCCTTTTTAAAAGGTTCTGTACACTGTTAGAAATAAAGGCACCATGCAGGTACATGATTCGTTCTTCAAGGGACAAATAATGTAAGTGTATCCTCAAAGGTGCAACAGCGGCTTGAAGGTTCAACTGTGTACCTTAAATATGTTTTTCCTAGTGGAAAAGTAGATATTTGTACCTTTTTATAAACCAATGTTTTAAAACAGAACACTAAAATGAAAAGCCTGCAGGCGAGGCGGGGAGTGTGGAGTCAGTACAACTTAGAAAATATAATTTCAGTGGATTATGGTTCAGTTATGTTCCCTGACTAAGCTCCTGAGATGTACCCCTGAGGGTCCCACCACAGTGAGAAAAAGGGTCCTGCCCAGTGACAGTGTCGTACCACTGAGAGTGTATAGCACTATTTATTTCTGCCTGCATCTCTAGTGTGACTGTAACCTGTTCATGAGTTCTTATTTTTAGAAGAAGTTCTGAAAAGGGCAATAACTGCTCGTCAGCATTTTCACCTGCAAGACCTTCATGCTCTACAACATCTTGCAAAAGGGAATGAAGTCTGCAGAGATAGTCAGAGGCCTTCTCTCCCTGGTTTTGATGTGTCTCCAAAAACTGAATATACAACTCCTCCCCTCCTGTAACACTCCCATAGACATTCTCCAACTCTTGAAGAGGCTTTAGGAGCTGCATTTTCACCAATGCACAATGCTACACTCAGTGCAGGGGAGAGCAGACTGTCAAGTATTATTTGGCGTTTGTGACTTTCAGAAAGGCTGGCATCACTCAGGACTTGTCTAGAATGTAAACGCCATATGTTAAAGGTTACCTCATTAGGGGGTTTGGGCAAGGTGCCAGAGAATACCCTTAATTTCCAAGGAGTACGAGTTTGCACTTTTGGTCCATGTTTGACAACATGCTCTACTATCACACGCTGGACATCTGTAGGAACAGGGAATGCTGTGGTGGTGCTTGTGGTGTGCACTTGGGCAATACTTGAATCCATCTCGGTAGTGTCCACAGCCCCAAAGGTTACTGAAGTAGGTGATTCTGAACGTTTACAGGCCGGAGTAGAGGTAACTGGGTTTTGTTGACTGCTCTCTCTAAGCTGACCCAAAGCATGGCGATTTAACGCTACTGGACTGACATTGTAGAGTTTAGCCAACTCATCTAATTGGTCTTTAAAGTTAATAGTCATGTCATCAGTTACTCGCACTATAGCTTTAGCGCCAGTTACATCAGGTGGGGGTTCTTCTGAAATAGTAGTTGGGCTATACTCATCTAGCTGAACTACCTGCCAACAGGGACCCTTCCCATAGTGAGTCAGCTCTTTATCCAAAAGAAGTGGAGTAATACTCTCCTCAAACTGGCATAAAACACTGTCTGCCAATGTCCCATCAAGACGCTGTATGTTTATTACACTGTCAAGAGTATCAAATGCTCTTTGTACCTCGGCTAAGGTAACTTCCTGACCTACTCTTTTCAAGATGCAGTGCACTCAGGGTCAAAATCATATTTTGCACACAAATCCATGGCTGTGCAACATGTGCCCTGTAAGACCCTTATACTTTCACAGAACGTTCTGCCAAATTTGTCTTTTTATTCTAGCAGTTTAAAATACGCTCCTGGCCCTGTGGGGGCGCTATTTTTTTCCTCCTATGTAACCCAGTAAAGAAACAAGTGGAGATTTTAAAGAAGGAAATTTAATTTACTGGTTCTGATAGCTGTATACCATCATATGTTCAGAAATATATATTCTCTTGAACAGGAATGTACTTGTCTGCTTCTACGACAAAAGAATTCTCATTTCAGTAAAAGACAACAAAATAAATAAATAAATAAATAAAATAAGAGAACACGTTCATAGTGATTTGTGATACACTACAATTGTCCTCTGAAACAGATGCATTAGTGAACTTCAAATCACTTCCCTGAAATAATCCAGAAAGAAACTTCAACCGCAATGTTTTCTGTCCTTTGTGTGTGTGTGTGTGTGTGTGTGTGTGTGGGGGGAATGTGCCCATTTAGTCCCAGAAAAAGAAAATCTCCAAAAATTTAGAGCGTAAAAAGTTCTATAGTTTTGGGTACCCAAACAAAAAAAGTGCAAATCTCTGGCCCCACCTGCAGTCCAGCAAAAATAACCAAACCCAGCTTCTCTCACTCGGGCATGAGCAGTGATGAAGTCCAGCGCCTGAAATGGGCCTTCAGTTCCTCCAGCACCCCTTTTCTCAGAGCAGCCACAGCCTATCGCAACAGAGAAGTCAAGCACACACTCGAAGCAAATGGAGGACTTCAGTGCAGCTAGTAGCTATGTGGCCACTAGTAGATGCAGGCAGGGCAGGACTGTTAATCTGGCGTACCGGGCATTTTCCCGGTGGGTCGACAGTCCTCAGGGGCCGACAGTCCTCAGGGGCAGAAGCTGTTGGGTTTTTTTTCTTCCCGGCCCACAATTTAGAGGGGGCGGCCCATTGGCCCATCTTCAATATAGACAGTGGACCAATCAGGATATAGGACGAAAGCGGCCCCACCCCCTCTCTGCGTGGTCCGCTGTAACTCCCGCTGCGTTCAGTGTTGAGCGCGTTAGGAGAGGCAGCGTGGAGAAGCAGAAGCGGCAGAAAGGAGGAGCGGAGAAGTAGTTTTTTAAGTTGCCATGATTAAAGAGATATTTGGTATTCAGTGTTTTGGATATTGACATGGTAAGAATATTATTAGTGATTGTGATATGATAATGCTAAGACTGAATCCAGTGACTTTAACCAATAATGTTTTAATTCATTTAGTTTTTTTTCCATGTCGCTCTTCTCTGTAACCCCACAAGTACAAGTACCCGTAAAGTACAAGTCGGCTGTGCTCTGCTAATTATGAGGGCCGGTCTAAACCAAAAATGCCAGGGCCGATTTTTTGTCCCAGTCCAGCCCCGTGTGGCTACTAGTAGATGCAGCTGCTTCTGAGCTGAGCGACCAGCTTCTACCGCGCTGAGTCGGATTCTGAGCTACTCAATGTCTTATAATGAGCCCATGCTGTCGGGAAATGGGCACCAGTTACTATGGCAACCAACGCTTAACAAAATACGCCAGGAACTGTTTTCTCAAAGAGAGAGACTCTTACTTTTAACACATTGATTTCCCCACTAAACTGGAGGGCGAATGCATTTACAGTAGGGATGGGGAGATTCACCGATTCACAGCGGTGACTCGGCACACATGTCTGCGATTCGACTGCACCGGTAGATTCAACGTGCATCGGGTTTAATCTGCGGTGCATCTCCTCTAGCCTTTCTGCTTCGGCACATACCAAGGTTCAATCTGGTGTTGTGTTTTCCACTATCTATTCCTTATTCTAACGTATTTTCAGAGGCAACATATTTTTTATTTTTATTAATTTCTTTTTTTTTCGAGGCAACAGAAATGCACCCTCGTGTCCTCAGGCACTGACGCAAGCACGCAGACGTACACAGCAAAGCTGGAGGGAAACGAGAGCATTAGCAACGACAAAGACACACAGATCAAACGTGTGGCAATATCTCGGGTTTTTTAAGCGAGGTGGTCAACTTGACAAGACGCACGCCATCTGCAAACAATGCCGTGGGGCTATCAAATACGTTAGTAGCACAACGAACCTGGCGACACACATGAAAGACGGCCCGGTGTGGACGTCTCTGCGGCCGCGACCCCCTCGTTTTCCTCGGATCCTGCTGAAACACGAGCCACACTGAGCCACACTGAGCCACACTGAGCAGTAGCAAAGGAGGTGACGGGCCTATCGCAAGTTTCTTTAGGCAAAACGCGCCCTACTCAGTCAACTATCTGAAACCTTGTGTAGCAGTTCAGTCTAGTAGTCTTAGTATGTGTTGCAGATCATAATTTTCACTGTGCACATTGTTAATACAGTACTTTTAAAAACTGTTCATCTTATGTTTTATACGTTTTGTATAAATATAGATGGAGAATATAACTGAATAATTCAGTTGAATAAATTAATGCTCTGTCTGAATATACTGAATTATGCATTTTTTTATATTATGTATTGGTTTTGCTCCATTGAAAACAACCAGATGCATACATCCATTAAATTGTTAGAGAGTAAAGTAGAGTTGTGCTATTGAGTTAAGAAAACTGATGGGTCAGGCCAATACATCCCCAAACCTCAACTAACTGTATCGAATGATCACTTATCAAACCGAATCCTCATATAATTAAGTCATATCGTTATCTAATCATTTTTGAATCGCATCATATCGTGAACAGGAGTGATTTGTATCGCATCGTATCGACAAGGGGTTTCAGAGTATCGCAGTTATATCGTATCGGTAGCAGTGTATCGAGATGTGTATCGAATCGACCTTAGTGGTGAAGATATACATCCTTAATTTACAGGTTACACGACCACTTTGTGCATCGCTAAAACGCAGCATGTGTGGTTGTGAAGAGCGACAGTACATGAGGAGTTGAAGACGAGTCGATGAAACAGGTCAACAAGCCTCAGAGGTGCATCTGAATATTTTAAACTTCATATTGAATCTTCCTCCTGAACGACTGACCACCTGCCAAACACCCTGGTATCTGGAGCCTTTACCTGCTGTCATCGGGTGGAAGGCAGGATACGCCCTGGACAGGTCGCAGGTCCATCACACAAACCAAAAACAGCCGAATGTTTTTCTACAATCTCAAAAACCTAAAAACTCAGAACAGTATAATAAAATATTAGCTAACACTTAGCATGCTATGCTATCTTTGGCCAGCAGGGGAGCCGCGTTTTTTCCTCTTCCTCTTTTGAGGACTAAGTGAAAGAAATCACTGTGAGCTACAACTGTGGCTACAATCAGCACTATAGACCAGCTTTGATCAGCAGGGCGTGGCTGTTTTTCCCCTCACCTTTCAGAGACCTGGTGAAAACTATTTCCCTTGATTCCTGATGGGTAAGGGAAAAAACAGCTGCTGCTGCTGGTTAAACGTGTTAGCCAGTTCTTTATCATACCTTACCTGTCTAGTGCACCTCAGAAGTAGAAAAACTGTGGATGAAACTTCAGCAACTCTCTTTTTGTCGTCTTCCCCTTCAGGGCTGTCTGTATTTTTATATGTAAGGTGTGTTTAGTGGCTTCTGTCAGAGGTTTGGACATTTTTCTGTTCTTAAAGCTTTCTGTGTGTTACTTTAGCATGGGGTTTCAATCTTTAACTGAACTCTGGGAAAAGTGGATTTGTGACAACAAACTGATTTGTTTGGTAGATAAATTGAGTGTTTAGGGTGGGAGTTTAGTCTGAACTGTGTGCTTCATCTCCAACAGCAGAAAAACCTAAACCTGAACTCACATCAAGCCATAAAGGAGCTGCACTGATAGGAAATCCAGTGGTTCTGTACTGTAAGCTGGATCAGTCTGCTGGATGGAGGTTTTACTGGTCCAAACACACACAGAGCCCTGAGAATGAGACCAAGACTGAAACACACTCCTACACCATCAGCTCAGTCAGCGTCTCTGATGGAGGACAGTACTGGTGCAGAGCTGGGAGAGGAACCCCAGTCTACTACACTCACTACAGTGATGCTCTCTGGATAAACGTCACTGGTGAGTAGAAAACTTTCTGCTACTGATCTGGTGCTAAACATGGACTATAACCTGGATGCAGACAGCAGAGGTTTAATATACAGAGCTTCATGATCAGTTCACCTTTAACATTTAAAAGTTTTATTAAGGCTGTGTGGGAACTTCAGATCAAGCCTGCTGTGTGAATAGGAATGTATAAAGTGTCTCATGGCTAGTTTTGGTTTGACTGACTCGCTGCCTAAAAGGAGAATTATACTATATATTTTTATATTATTCTGATTCTGGCGTAATTTAGTCATTCAGATGTGAACAGAGTCAGAATGTTTTGATGTGGAATGATGCATTAGAGAAAAACTTAATCACTTATTATGTCTTTACAGTGGTGGTGACGGGAACCAGCGGTCAGAATTACAACAGTTTAATGTTCTGTCCTAAACCACCAGTGAAGCTACACATGTTTTAATGTAATGTTGACATGATATAGTGGTAAATATGAAATATAAACAGACTGCATGTACAATCACAATCAAAATGATTATTATTATTCAGCCCCTTTACAAATTAGGTTTATTAGAAAAAAATACGTTTCAGCTGTTTGCAAAAAACCAAACAAGAACAATTTAAATAACTAGATAATTAGATAATTGGAAAAAAAATTGCTCAGAAAGATAAACCGTATCTTTTATTTTGGCTCATCTCTGAAACTCTGTTACCCGTGTGTTGTGAGGTTTACACCTGCCTTACCCTCTTTATTTAATACTGTCCCAAAGTTTTATGCACCTAAAGCAACCTATTTAAACCATTACATTCATTTGGGCAGTAGCTGTGGTTTTGCTTATGAAACAGCAGGTAACATTAGAATAAATACAAATAAACATTAATTCAATACAAGAAATCTTTGTTTTAAAAAAAGTATTTGGTGCATTATACACAACGGTTTGCCTTACGTCCTCCAGCCAGCGCGTAGGTTTGTTTGGAGAAGTTTGGAAATGGTTAAATAAAAACACAATCAGACATAAATGACTTCTTATTGTATTAACATTATTGGTTCTTGTTATGAGGCTTTTCTGAGTAAATGAATGCTTACTGCCCAATTAAATAGCATTTCAAATATATTTTATAATTCAGGGGCCTAAGGTTTGCACAATTCTGTACATCAGTAGAGAGAGAGAGAGAGAGAGAGAGAGAGAGCAGAGGAGAGAGAGAGGAGAGAGAGAGATAGAGAGAGAGAGGATACAGTCAAATGCGAATTATGCTTTGATGATGAAAGTTAAAAATAAGTTAACATCCTCTACAGAGAACAAAGTTCTGCACATTTAAAGCACATTAAAAAAAA